>NW_024081107.1:311940-479572 GCF_003009895.1 Hyaena hyaena | reverse complement strand
ACCATACTGTCTTGATGATGACAGCTTTGTAGTAGAGGCTGAAGTCTGGGATGGTGATCCCTCCCGTTTTGGTTTTATTTTTCAGGATTACTTTGGCTATTCGGGGTCTTTTGTGGTTCCACACAAATTTTTGGAATGTTATTGCCTGTTTTGATGACTCTCTCTAACCTCTTCATCACTGAGCCTAGCTCAATGAACTTGACTTCTTGTCTAGAAGGTCAGTGATGTATTTATCTACTGATAATTCCAGTCTTCACCATTTTTTTTATTTTAATCTCTCTCAGATCTCTCTATTAGGAACATATCTATTTTTTTAATTTAATTTTAAGTTAGTTAAAGTAGAATTCAGTGTAGAGTAGAATTCAGTGATTCATCACTTATATAAAACACCTAGTGCTCATCACAACAAATGAGCTCCTTAGTATTCATCACCCATCTAGCCCAGCTCCCACCTACCCCCCCTCTATCAACTCATAGTTCTCTATCATTAAGTGTCTCTTACAGTTTGTTTCCCTCTCTTCTCTCTCTCCTGCCTCTTCCCATATGTCCATTTGTTTTGTTTCTTAAATTCCACGCATTAGTGAAATCATGTGGTATTTGTCTTTCTCTGACCTATTTTGCTTAGCATAATACATTCTAGCTCCATCCACATCATGGCAAATGGCCAGATTTCATTCTTTTTGGTGGCTGAGTAATACTCCTGTGTGTGTATGTATGTATGTATGTATGTATCTATATGTATGTGTATATACACACACACATATGTATGTGTGTGCATATACATGCATGCATGTGTAATATGTATACATATGTGCAGAATACATGAAGAGTACATACATATATATGTATACACACAGACATACCACATCTTTTTTATCCACTCATCAGTTGTTGGATATTTGGACACTCTCCATAACTTGGCTATAGTTGATACTGCTGCTATAAACATTGGGGTGCATGTACCCCCTTGAATATGTATTTTTGTATCCTTTAGGTAAATGCCTAATACTGCAATTGCTGGGCTGTAGGATAGATCTATTTTCAGTTTCTTGAAGAACTTCCAGAGTCGCTTCACCAGTTTGCATTCTCTCCAATAGTGCAGGAGCGTTTCCTCCCCACTCCACTCCTGCCCTGAATCCTTGCCAACATTTATTGTTTCTTGTGTTGTTTTATTTTAGCCATCCTGACAGGTATAGGTGGTATCTCATTGTGGTTTTGATTTCTGTTTCCCTGATGATGAGTGATGTTGAGCACCTTTTCACGTGCCTGTAAGCATCTGGATGTCTTCTATGGAAGTGTCTATTCATGTCTTTGGCCCATTTCTTCACTGGATTATTTGTTTTTTGGGTGTTGACTTTGATAAGTTCTTTATAGATTTTGGATACTAACCCTTTATCAGAGGTGTTATTTGCAAAAATTTTCTCCCATTCTCTAGGCTGCCTTTTAGTGCTGTTGGTTGTTTCCTTCACTGTGCAGAAGCTTTTTATCTTGATGAAGTCCCAATAATTCATGTTTGTTTTTGTTTCCCTTGCCTTTGGTGATGTGACTAGTAAGAAGTTGTGGTTTTGAGGTCAGAGAGGTTGCTACCTGTGTTCTCTAGAATTTTAATGGTTCCCTCTCTCACATTCAGGTCCTTCATCCATTTTGAATTTATTTTTGTGTGTGGTGTAAGAAAGTGGTCCAGTTTTATTCTGCATGTTGCCTTCCAGTTTTCCAAACATCATTTGTTGAAGAGACTGTCTTTTTTCCATTGGACATTCTTTCCTGCTTTGTTGAAGATGAGGTGACCATATAGTTTGGGGTCCATTTCTGGGTTTTCTATTCTGTTCCATTGTTCTATGTGTCTCTTTTCGTGCCAGTACCATACTGTCCTAATGTCTACAGCTTTGTAATCAGCTTGAAATCTGGAATCATGATGCCTCCTGTTTTGTTTTTCTTTTTCAGGATTGCTTTGGTTTTCAGGGCCTTTTGTGATTCCATATAGATTTTATGACTGTTTAGTCTAGCTCTGTGAAAAATGCTGGTGGTATTTTGATAGGGATTGCATTAAATATGTAGATTACTTTGGGTAGTATAGACATTTTAACAATGCTCGTTCTTCTAATCCATAGGCATGGAATGCTTTTCCATTTCCTTGTGTCCTCTTCAATTTCTTTGAGAAGTATTCTGTAGTTTTCAGACTACAGATCTTTTACCTCTTTAGATAGGTTTATTCCTAGGCAGGAAATAAAAAAGAAACAGTGACTTTTAATGACATACTAAACTAAATGGACTTAACATGTAGATTCAGAACATTTCATCCTGAAGCAGTAGAATACACATTCTTCTCAAGTGCACATGGGACATTTTCCAGAACAGATCACATCCTGGACCAGAAATCAACTGTCAACAAGTACAAAGAGATCAAGGTCATACCATGCATATTTTCAGAACACAACAGAATGAAACTTGAAGCCAACCATAAGAAAAAGTTTGGAAAGCCCTCAAGCACATGGAGGTTAAAGAGCATCCTAATAAAGAATGCATGGGTTAACCAGGAAATTGAAGAAGAAACTTAAAAATACATGGAAGCAAATGAAAATGGAAACATGGCAGTCCAAAGCTGTGGGATGCAGCAAAGGTGGTCCTAAGAGGTAAATATATTGCATTTCAGGCCCATGTTAAGAAGCAAGAAAGTTCCCAAATACAAAACCTAACCTTATACCTAAAGGAGCTAGAACAGGAGAAAGCTTGCAGAAGGAGGAAAGTAATAAAGATTAGAGTGGAAATAAACAATACAGAAAGAAAAATAAAAACAAAAATAGTAGAACAGATCAATGAAACTAAGAATTGGCTCTTTGAAAGAATTAACAAAATTGATAAACCTATTGCCAGACGTATCAAAAAGAAAAGAGAAAGGATTCAAATAGATAAAATCATGAATGAGACAGGAGAGGTCACAACCAATACCACAGAAATACAGACACTTAGAATACTGTATAAAATTATATGCCAACTAATGGAGCAATCTGGAAGACATGGACAAATTCATAGAAACTCACAAAGTAAGAAAACTGAAACAGAAAGAAAGATAAAAAATTTGCACAGACCCATAACCTGCAAAAGACATTGAATCAGTAATCAAAAATGTCCCAACGAACCAGAGTCATAGGCCAGATGGCTTCCCAGGGGATCTACCAGACACGAAAAAGAGTTAATTCTTCTCAAACTGGTTCAAAAAATAGAAATAGAAGAAAGCTTACAAACTCATTCTATGAAACCAGCACTACCTTGATTTCAAAACCAAAGATTCCACTAAAAAGGAAAATTACCTTGGGGTGCCTGGTTGGTTCAGTTGGTTAAGCAACCAACTTCAGCTCAGGTCATGATCTCCCTGATTGCAAGTTCGACCCTGCATTGAGCTCAGACCCTGGAGACTGCTTTGGATTCTGTATTTCTTCTCTCTCTTCCTGTTCCCTGCTCATGTTCTGTCTGTCTGTCTGTCTGTCTATCTAAAATAATAAACATTAAAAATATTTTTAAAGTAGAATTATAGGCCAATATCCCTGCTGAATATGGATGCATAAATTCTCAACAAGATATTAGCAAATAAAATCCAGTAATACATTAAAAGAATTCCTCACATGATTGAGTAGGATTTATTCCTGGGCTGCAGGTGTCATTCAGTACTCCCAAATCAATCAGTGTGATACACCACATTAATAAAAGAAAGGACAAGAACCATATGATATTGCAGAAAAGGCATTTGAGAAAATAGAGTATCCATTCTTGATGAAAACCCTCAAAGAGTGGGGACAGATGGAACATACCTCGATATCATAAAGGCCGTATGTCAAAGACCCACAGCTAATATCATCCCCAATGGGGAAAAATTGGGAGCCTTTTCTCTATGGTCAAAACAGGACAGTCCACTCTTAGCATTACTATTTAACATAGTACTGGAAGTCAGCATTAGCGACCAGACAGCAAAAATAAATAAATAAATAAATAAAAAGCATCCAAATCAGCAATGAAGAAGTCAAACTTTGACTATTTGCAGATGACATGACACTCCATAGAACACCTAAAAGTCTTCAAAAAATCGCTGGAGATAATACATGAACTTAGCAGTCTCAAGGTATAACATCAATGTGCAGAAATCTGTTGCATTTCTATATTCCTATAATGAAGCAGCAGAAAAAGAAATCAAGGAGTCAATCCCTTTTGTTGCACCAAAACCAATAAGGAACACTTTAAATAAATATTATAGAGGTGCCTGTGTGGCTCATTCAGTTAATTGTTCCTTGATTTCATCTCAGGTCATGATCCCATGGCCTTGAGATCGAGCCCCATATTGGATTATGGGCTGGGTCTGGAGCCTGTTTAAGATTCTTTCTCCTTCTTCATCTCTCCCCTGCTTGCTCACTCACAAGAAATAAATAAATATTACAAAAATGTCTTACATTTTATAGAACTTTACAGTACTCACCAAACACCACTCTTGAGGTAAGGCCATTAGAGAACCTTCTTTTTTCTTTTAAATACTCAAATTTATAAGAAAAGTTTTATTATTACTTGATGAATAAGCCAATGAAAATATATGGTTATACAAACATAGTAATAATGAAAAGGTAAAACTATAAGGAAACACAATGTGATTTTGAGCATTTTTTAAAGCTAAAGATTAAGAGAAGATTTTTATTGCAAATTACAGATTTTACAAATTACAGAATATGGACCTCATGAAACTAAACTCAAGGCAGATATAAATTTTGGATCTGTGTTTTTAACTTGGCCTCATTATTCCGTAAAGCTTAGGTTTGGCCTAGGTCCTTGGCTGTCTCTGCTCTAATGAGACAAGCAAAGAGGTGATCTTTAAGACCCAAGAAAATGTGTGTGTGAAACTGACTCTTGAACTTGTGAGTGTATAAGTTTGCTCAGAATTCTAGGTGCTCTTGGGAATTTGAATTAAGTTCTTTGAGAAGGAAAACCTAAATCATTAGCGAGAGGACGAAAATACAGAACCCATGAATATATTACATTTTATAGTTTATAAATCACTTTCTCAAGCATTGTCAGAATTGAATGTTTCTTTACATAGTTGTTTAAGTCACATTATTTAGCATTCAAAACATTTCCAAACATTCAGAGGCAACTAGTTAGTATGATTGCCATGTAATGTGGTGGCAAGACATTTATTAGTTATGCTTTATGTCACTATTCTCTTCACAGAAGGTAGAAAATAGAAACCACTAGGAATCCAAGCCTTAGACTGGAGCAAATGAAACTCAAAAGATCCTTCCTGAAACCCACTTACATACCCTTTTCCCATGGATGTGATGTTTGGGATGTGGCAGTATCAAGCATGAAGTAGCCTGAGAAGAATATGGAAAGAGAATAGGAGTGAAGTGAAAAGGTAGACCAGTGGGGTAGTTGGTTCACTTTCTGAAGACAGGTGTTGAGAAGGAAAAAAGATTTCATTGCCCTTTTACCCTGCTTGATACGCCGTTTCTTGCAGTCTATAAGAGCATGCTGAAACGATTGTGTGTGTGTGTGTGTGTGTGTGTGTGTGTGTGCGCGCGCGCTCCTAATCTTGTTTTCTGACTGGCATTGTGCCATTAGCCTACAGAGTGTCAGTTGGACTTGTTCTGGATAATGATGGAAACGGTATAAACTCTTTTCTCATAGAGTCACTGCTGGACAGGCTCTCCAGTGTCATTTTCCCCACATGTACTGTATTCCTCTTATCGCTTCTCCTTTTCCTTTTCTTTCACGTGTCTTGATCTCTGCCACACTATTATCCTTTTTCTATATTTTGTGATCCAAACAAAAACTTTTAGGTGAAGTTCATGAACTTGAAAATATTTGGCTCAAAATTGACATCTTTCTTCCTCATGTGCAGTGGCTTTACTATTCACATTTATTACTGAATTTTATCCTCACTTTCAAACATCTAAATCATAATCTTAATATTTATTGGCATTCTATCTTTATTGATATTTTACTTTTATTACTTTTTCACATGAGTTGTGTGATAATGAATTATTCAAGATCATTAACGTAGTGATTGATAAAGCTAGAAGTATTTGAGTTAAGATCATGGCTACTAAAAAAAAAAATCCAGTAAGGCACATTTTCCCTTTGTTAAGCTAAGAACAAAGAGGCCATCTCTGTGTCAGTGAAAATGGGACTGTGAGATGCTGATAATCTGTTATCAGCTATTGTGGCCTGTTAACTGGCAGACATGCGTCGCTAACACCCTGGCCTTTGGATTGTGTCTCCTGGTGGAAAAGCTGACTCTAATAAGCTAGAGTTTAGCAATAGTTGGGTAGGTCACCTGAGCATAGGGGAAGCTCTTGTCAGTGACTTGAGTACATTGTGGTTATATAAAATGACTAGCTTAGATCCAAAAAAACCCAATTTTATGTATTAAACTTATTTTAATAAACAAAGATGAATATATTTTAAGAACATTTTTTTTTTTGCAAACATGGTAATGCTTATTATGACAACGTTGAGTAATCAAATTTACAACATAGTGAAAATATTCGCTTTTTCTTTCACCCAGTATCACTCCTCAGAGGTAACTCTGGTTATCAACTCAATATATTTCTAGGTATTTTCTGTGCATACATAAGCACATGTAACACAGTATCATCCTAAACTTACGAAAATGCAAACTTGCTTTTTTCACTTATTATGAATATTTTTTCACTTATAGACATATATATTTAACTTAGTCACTTTATTGTATTCTTCTCATTGGATAATATAATTCATTCCATAAATATTTAGGTTACCTAGTTTGTATTGCTATTAAAAAAGAAATGTTGCGGTGAATATCATTGCATAACAGATCTATTGTTGGAGTTTTTCCCTGGAATAAATTTCAAAAAACAAAAATTCTGGTATAAGAGTTGTTATAAATACTTTAAATGCAGCTATGGCTCTTTGAGATACCAGTTTGGAGATTAATCTATGAAGATGCAACCCATGAAAAAAGAATGACATTTTTACAAATACAAATAATTCTTAGGCCGTTGCAGACAAAACTTGGAGCATAAATGGTTTAATTCCATTTCTTCCTAGAAATATGAAGTTGCATTTAACTAACAGTTTTGTATTATCTTCTCTGTGATCCTCACAGAGAAAGAAGGTGTCAAACAAGTCAGGCTAAAGTTTCAATATATAGAGCTATCCAAGAATACAAGTGATCACTTGGGTAGCTAGAGTCTCCTTTTCACTGGGTGAGGTCTTAGAGGCTTGGATTTTTCCTATTTTGTGAACCAGTTGAAAATCATGGTATACATTTAATCTTTTTTACAGTCTTTTTCTTAAAGGAAGTCCATTTCCCATTGAAATCATTCCTGTTTCTTCTCTCAGGGCTGGGCGAGGACTTTATGGTATTGACAGTATGCCAGATCTCCGCAGGAAGAAAACTTTGCCTATTGTCCGAGATGTGGTAAGGCACTCCTGTTTGATTCTCTTTGATTGTATGTGTTGCCTTTTTCTTTATAATTCAGTGCCTTGCGTATCTGTGTTTCACAGAATAATACGTATAAGTAACTGGATTCTACTAAGTGTTGCATTTATGTTTTCTTTAAGATCTATTAGATAAATAACTCTAACCTTTTGATGTTTCTTGTTTTTTTAAAAACTTTCTTTCTATTTTTTCTCCAACGTGGGGCTTGAACTCATGGCCCTGAGACCAAGAGTTGCATGTTCTACTGACAGAAACAGCAAGACACCCCTTGGCACCTTTTTCATTAGTTGAAATTACAAACTGGGTTAAAATGGCATAATAATTGGGCAAATAGAAGTCACACAGCATGCTAAGTGAGCTGCTAAAACTGGGCTTTGATATGTGCAATGTTGCAAAGGACCACAAGTTTAATGGGCACTTGGAGGCTTGTTTTGAACTTCTTCACCTTACCTCAGTGGATTTTACTACTTTATAAAGCAGTAGATAATATTAAGATCAAGTCTAATCACATTAATAAGTGATTTTCTGAAGAAAATTACAGCTCCCAAGTCATTAAAACTGCTTTAAACCTGAACATAACTCAATAACTCAAGCTCTCCTATAACAAAGTATGCTGAGGACCACCTAAAAGTGCAAAGGATTGATAATGATCCACATTAGATTATGCAAAACAAATACCTTCCCTGCCAGAAAACAGAGTGTTTTTTTCTATTATCCAAATTGTCTCCACATTTTTCTGGAGGCAAATTCTTAATAGTTTATGGCATGAAAATGTTTTATCCCAGAGAAATAGAAATTTCCCTTTTTGCAACAATTATACTATTTCTTATACCAGTAATTTTTAATTTTGCTATGAAAACCTTCATCTGAAATCCATCACTTTCATTTTCAATTAGGAAAGAGAAAATATTGATTGCAAAGATACTTACTGAAAAGTAATGCTGTGTCTGTGTAGCTCAGATTTCTGCCATTATAGTGTGGACATTATTTTAAAGAGTTAGATTTATTTAACATCATTATACTCTTTTCTCACCTTTCTTTTGTCTAATTATTTATACTTTGTTGGACATCTTGGAATCTTCAGGCCATGGTAAGTGATTTTCCTTTTAATATTTTCCATACTTCTTACTGTACACTGCACTTAAGGGATAAAAAAGGGCAAGATGGGGAAATAAAAAGAGAGAATACTGAGAAATAAGGGTTCTGCCAGAATTTACCATCTAGTTCAATTCTGAAAGATACACACAATTATATACAAAACAAGTACAAATACAGACAAAAATACAATGCAAACATAATTTTAAGGACATTAGTTGTCAGAGATGGAAGATCATCTTGGCTAATTCCTTGGAGGTAATCCCTGTATAGGTTTATATGGGAGGGATGGAGATGGGTGGATGGTGACTTCCTCACTGAGGATTGCTCAACTTTTATCTGAGTTTATGGCTTTGTAGTTCCAAGAAGATTGATTTAAGACCAGGTAAAAAATTCTGTTGTAACTTCCCTTTGTTCCTAATGGGATAACATTGAACATTTCCATCTAAAACTTCTGGCTTCTGAAGTTCTCTACAGCACTGCTGAGTATACTATATAACACAGGTTTCAGGTAGGAGAGTATACTGATTCTATTTTATGGTGGGGAAACTAAAGGGACTTGACTTTTATTTAAAATCACCTATGTTACCAACATTGAGTTAAGAAAACCAATCTGGTATAGTGGTCCCACTTGATAAAATTAACACTTAGAAAAAATAGACTGGTTAGGTATGAAAGACTATTCGAGGGAACTGTGAAAAACTCAAGGATCATCTAACACTAGTTGTGATTGAAGGCCATCACACAGATCATCTGTTACCAGTGTCCATGTTTTATGAAGGAATGTGATCATGATCACCTTGGGGAAATACAAAGTCCCAGAAGCCTCTTGCTAGCCTAGAAACCTAGGGCTGACTAGTCAGCCTTGCTGGGCCTCAGTTTTCCCATCCATAAAATGTAAGGGTTGGATCTTATGATATAATGGGATTTTTAATGTTCCATGATTCTACATTCTGGATGAGCTAGCTGACTGCTGAAAATGGCAGGTGTCTGTTGACTAAAACACGAACAGTGATACTCTGTATTCTTATATTTTCACATGTTGTTGAACAGTGTGTGCTCAGCAGCCACCTCATGTGCCAATAACTCCTGATTCTCTTTATTTTAGACTCTGGCTGCCCGGAAATCTGGACTCTCCCTGGCTATGGTCATTAGGACATCTCTTAACAATGAGGAACTGGTAGGTGCAGAGTCGATTACTATGTTTTGATCATAGTCCAGAGGAAAGCAATTCTGATCAAGCCACTCAGTTTTAATGTTGATTCCAAAATTCTAGAAATAACTGGCAATGTGGGGAAAATCTGACCCTAAACAAATTTCCTCTGAACCTCAGCTTCACTACCATACAAATTATCCTCTGTTGATCAATTACACATGCACCTCTCCATCTTTACAAATGTTATTCCATCCTAATGCATTTTACCTGTAATTTTCCCCTTGAGAAAAATTCGGGTATATTTTTATATGATTCAAATTTTGCCTTCTTTATGAGGCTTGTTCCAAACATCTTTCTTTGTGACTGAATTTTTAGTTTCCTCCTTTGAGCTTTTCTAGCATTTAATCACAACCTCCATACTGTAGTATAGCAGGGGTGAAGGTTGCTTGGGTGAATCCCATCTTTACCAGTAAATTAGCATTGTTACTGTCGGCATTTTATCTAATTTCTCTGAGTTGATTTTTGTCCTATGTATGGTGAGGTTATAAGGCAGATTTTAAGGGAGTGGATACATTTTTACCACTTGGCATAGCTTAAAATATAGTAAAACATAAATACGAGCTGCTGGTTTTATTATTTTTGTAAGCAATTTTATTAATTTGCATAAACCTTTCCTTATAGACTGCTTTCTTGAGGGCAGTATTTTGTCTTGTTTGTTGCTCTTGTTAAATACTTTTACCACTATTGCTTAGTCCATTGTCTGACGCATGGTAGATACTTTGTAAATTCTTGTTGAATTAAAGAACCAACTGGTTATAAAATAGAAGTAGGCTGCAAATATCTAGGTCAGGGATTCTTAAATTTGGTTCATTAGAGGCACCTTTGGTAGCTTCAAACTGTGCAGATGCTTGGGTCTCACTCCTATTGATTCTGATTTAATTGGCTTCAGATGTGGCTTGGGTATAAGGGGATTTTTCAACACTTTCAGGTGATTCTAATGTGCAGTGGATTTTGTGCCGTGGTAATTCCTTCCTGCCCAGACTCTCTATTGGGCTTTTATTAGAGAGAATTTATGTGTCCTCCCTTAGGAGAACTAATATATAGTGTCACTCTTACAGTCCTATAGAATATAAAGGACTTTGTCATTCCTATAGAATAAAAAATTTGCCACTGATAATACTTGTTATAAATCTCTATACACTTGGCATTTAACACCATTATTTATAAGTATATTTCACAGTTTCTTCCTGTCATTGTCATCTTGAACCCAAAAGCTAGTTTCCTAAATCTCTATCCCAAACTCTCCCCAGCCCAGTACATATCATCAAAACAAATATGTCCATTTGAATATCTGGGTGCTACAACAAATTAAAACGTATTCTATTGTGCCAAAGGACTAAAAAATTTGACTGCTTCCTAAGAGTCTTATTCTTATCTATTAGATTTGTGATGCCATGTAATATTTGAGTATAGTTTGGATACAAAAGAAATTAAACATCCTTTGGTATATGAAAAAGCACGATGTTGGTTGCTGGGTCTTGAAGTGTCTAGTCTTAGGCCTTTGAGGGAGTAATCAAGGTTAAGAGTTTTTATCATTAAACTCCTACACTATTCCTTTTTTGTAAAGAGAGTATTTGGTCTGAACCACAAATATTAATTCATATGAAAAGTTAATAGGAAAACAATAGAAATGAGAAGAATGCTATTACATCTTCTGCAGCCCTAGGTAGGATGCACACCCTCACTTTATGGTTAAATTAGTCATTGATCTACTGTCCATCCACTTAAGCTTACATTGTATTTCTCTAGTTTCACAAGAGCTATGTAAAAGACTTTTCTGTGTGGGTGTTGGGTGGATGAATAGAGTTCATCAGCTCTCTCCAAAATTCATAAAGCCCATTTCCCTGGGGCCCACATCTCAAAAAGTAAATGAAATACGACTTCTGCACAACAGGCCTATTAAATGTCACTCTTGACAAGCTGTCGCATTAAGTCATTACATCAGCAACTAACATAAATGCTGAAGCAAGTAATTCCCACTTTTTGGTGTTGAAAGTCTTCTTAGGCACCTTTAATATGAAAACATGAAATACATGTTCTTTACATAAAGGAAAACGGCTTTGCCATGTAGAAAATACTACATGGTAGCACATCCATTTTTTTTTTTAAATGTTTTTATTTATTTCTAGGAGAGAGAGAGAGAGACAGTGTGAGCAGGGGAGGGTCAGAGAGAGAGGGAGTCACAGACTGAAACAGGCTCCAGGCTCTGAGCTGGCAGTCAGCACAGAGTCTGACGCGGGGCTCGAACCCACCAACCGCGAGATCATGACCTAAGCGAAAGTCGGACGCTTAACCGACTAAGCCACCGAGGCGCCCCAAGTAGCACATCCATTTTAATTAAAGAGATGTATGATAAAAAGTTCAGTCATCTCTTCCAAGACAGGAAAGAACTCTAGAGTTTGATGTGAGATGACAGTGGGTCAGCCAGCACCACCTCTGTGGCCACCCTGTGAGCACTGGGTGAAGCAATGCCAGGTGCCCCCATCCATCACCAATTCCAGCTCACCCACAGAGAGCTGTTAAGGCTGAAATCTCACTCTCAAAAGCCCTTAAGGACCATCATTTCTGAACATCTCTCTCTGGCCTAATGACACAAGAAGTGGTAACACTCTAGTATCCATGTATTACAACAGTAGTATTCCGGACACTGTAGTATCCTGCTGTTGCTTGTTTTTTTTTTTTTTTTNTTTAATGTTTTATTTATTTCTAGGAGAGAGAGAGACAGCGTGAGCAGGGGAGGGTCAGAGAGAGAGGGAGTCACAGACTGAAGCAGGCTCCAGGCTCTGAGCTGGCAGTCAGCACAGAGCCCGACGCGGGGCCCGAACCCACGAACCGCGAGATCATGACCTAAGCGAAAGTCGGACGCTTAACCGACTAAGCCACCCAGGCGCCCCTGTTGCTTGTTTTTACAGACTCGTACTTTCCTAGGCCCCATCAGTGGGACCATCAGAGTAAAACCATTCAATAAATCAGTAAGTTGAGTGTCTATTATGTGTCAGGCATTTTTCTGATTCTGGAAATGTGACAGTGAAGAACTCTGCTAAAAATCCTTGCCATCATGAGGCTTACAGTGCAGTGAGAGGGGAGATGAGATACCATGTTTTGGACTCCCTGTTGCTACAGGTCATAGTAAATGCTTCTAAAAGGTGGGAGTATTTCAATTGACAGTGTCAAGTGAGGGTTATGGGGCACTCAAGTAGAGCGAGGAATGCAAATCACCAAGCCTGAAAGGGATTCTAGAACCCTCCTTATTCTACACTAGTTATTCATATCTAACTATGTTTAGGAGGCTGGTCTACTGGCTTGCTTCCAAAAGTGTCAGTTCTCATGAAGTATGATTTATCTACATGAGCAGAGGTCCTTCTCAATACCGGGGTCTGGTCCCAATGAAAGAGACTTACAAGAACTAGGTCTGGGAATAATTAGATCAGACCCCGGCCCCATTCCTAGCATAATACTGGAAAGATGACATAGAATTAGGAAGCAGGTTAAAATACCTGTCTGGTGCCTGTGGTTCACTCAGGAAGCTGCAGGCTCCCACGATGGCCAAGTACTCTGACTCCTGTTCAGGAACAGGAACTATTTCAAACCACATAATTGAGAACTGAAGTGCTAGGGGTCTGGATTTTAATTTCAGCTCTACCTCTTATTGCCTCTGAGAATTCATTTCTTTTCAGTACTCTTTGCCTCCTTAAGATGTGTTCACCTCATTTGTAAAATAAAAGTAATAATACTTCTCTTCACAGTTTGTGAGAATTAAAAGAAAAAAATGTCTTGCCAGCCAGAGCGGCTGGAAGAGAGGAAAGAGGAACAGGGAGTCACAATGAGGTCTCTAGAGTATGTGGTTAGTCCCATGCCTCCCTGTCACCTTCGCAGCTGCGGGTCAGATTCCAGGGTGGACATCCATAGTAATCACAAACTGAAAGATGTTCTCTTGTTTATAAGTCTTGTTACTGGCCCTGCATCTCTCCTTCTTCAAGAGCATGGTCTTTGGTTTGAAATAGTTAGAGCTCTACTATTTACTAGTTTTAGGAACATGGGCAAGTTACTCAAACTTTCTTGGCCTTGACTTTTTTAGATGTTTGCTAGTTACATAAGATTTTTGCATCTATGTTCATAATTAAAACGCCTATGTCTTTGAACAATTTTGGCATTAATAAGTTAGCTTTGTAAAATAAGTTGGGAAGCGGTCTTTTTTGTTACTCTTGAATGATTTGTGTACAGTCAGTGTTCCTATGCCTTGAAAGATGGACAATCTTGCCTCTCAAACCATTGGGTAAATTTTTTGAGAATGGTTATTTGATTACCGAATCAATTTAATATAATAGTTCCATCCATGTTCCTTAAACATTTGTTCTTGATTCAGTTTTTATCATTTATACGTTTTCCAGAAAGTTGTCCTTTATTCCCCCCTAAAATTTCGAATTCCATCAAATTTTTCCTATAATTATATGACTTCTAAAAGTTTGTGCTGGGGCAGATGGATGGCTCAGTCAGTTGTGTCCAACTTCAGTTCAGGTCATCATCTCATGGTGATTGAGTTTGAGCCCCATATCCAAGCTCTCTGCTGTCAGCACAGAGCCCACTTCAGATCCTCTGTCCTCTCTCTCTGCCCTTGTCTGCTCATAATCTGTCTCTAAAAAATAAACATTAAAAAAAAAGATTGTGCCATTTTTACCTTATTTGTATTCTCTCTCTCTCTCTCTCTTTAAATCAATACTGCAAGAGATTTCTCTGGTGTTTTGGTGACTCCATACTGGTTTTTTTTTTCTATTAACATTTCTTTTCTTACTTAGGTTCATCTTCTATTCTCTGTACTTACCCTGAAGATACTTATCTAACATACTGAGTTGAATATATAGCTCACTAATTTTGACTTTATTATTTCCTATTTCATACATATAAAAGAATATTTGCAAAAAAACTGAAGAAACAGTATATATACCTGTGTATCCATGACAGCTTTAGGAAGAGAAAAATAATTGTTTAAAATGCAGTGATTAATATTTTATCTCCTCAATTTAGAGTGTTTTTTTATTCTCCCAAAGACAAGCCATATGAACTTTATTGTTGTTACTACATTGTATTCTTTTCAGAGGACATGGAATATGTATTTGCTGATTAACATTTAATTGACTATTTAACAGTTTGGCTCAAATTTTGTAAATATCCCATATGAGTTCTTTTTTTTTTTTTTGGTTGGGTACATAAATTTTGGGACTTCTATATTCCTGATAAATTTTCTTTCAATTTTGGTAGTAATCTTATTAATGTCTTAAAATGCTTTTTCTTTAAAGTATGTTCTCTATGCTATTAATACAGCTATACCAAATTGATAGGGTCAATATTTCCTTGATAGAAATTTTTAGCCCTTTAAGTCTTAACGTGTTTTATTTCTACCTCACAAGGCTTAATTTTCTTCTTTTTATTAAAAATATTTTTAATGTTTATTTTTAAGAGAGAGAGACAGAGTGTGAGCAGGCAAGGGGCAGAGAGAGAGAGAGAGACAGAATCCACAGCACGATCCAGGCTCTGAGCTGTCAGCACAGAGGCTGATGCGGGCCTTGAATCCATGTAATGTGAGATCATGACCTGATCTGAAGTCAGACACTTAACCAACTGAGCCCCCCAGGCAACCCTCACAGAGTTAACTTTTCAATCCAATATGAGAATTTGTCTTTTTAAAGGTGGACTCTGTCAATTTACATTTATGGTAATGTATTTGAGCTTAGTTTTATTACTTTTTAAAAATATACTGTGCCTCTTTTTTTTTTTTACTTTCTTTTTCAAGGTCCTTTTGTGCAGATTGAGTTTTCTTTATTAAAGAAATGGATTAAAATGATCTATGCTGTTTAATATGGCAGGTGTTTCCTAAATGTTTAATAAAAATACTTTACAACTTCTTTTATTGACATATAATTAACATACATTGCTATATTAGTTTCAGGTATATAATATTGATTTGACAGCTGTGTGCATTACTCAGTGTTTACCTGGAGAAGTGTAGTCACCATCTGTTCCCATGCAATGTTATTACAATATTATTCACTCTATTCCTTGTGCTTTATTTTTTTCATCACTATGAATTGTTTATTTTATAGCCAGAAGTTTGTATCTCTTAATATGTTTTTCCATTTCACCCATCTCCCCACCCACCTCCACTCACAATCATTAGTGTCTTCTTTTTGTTTAAGAGAAACAAGGTAGAGGGGCTTGGGTGGTTCAGTCAGTTAAGCATCCAACTTCAGCTCAGGTCATGGTCTTCTGGCTTATGGGTTCAAGCCCCGCATTGGGCTCCCTGCTGTCAGAACAAAGCCTGCTTCAGAACCTCTGTCTACCTCTCTCTGCCCTTCCCTTGCTCTTGTTTTCTACCCCTGTCTCAAAAATAAATAAATAATATTTTTAAGAAGAGATACAAGGTATGTTTTTTGTTTGTATGTTCATTTGATTTTTGTCACTGTCATCATTTTTTAGGTTTTTTTAATTCCAGTTGACATGCAGTGTAATATTAGTTTCATATTTGCAATATAGTATTAACACTTTCCTACATCATCTGGTGTTGTTAAGGAGTTGGTCCTCCTTAACCCCCATCACCTATTTAGCCCATTCCCACCCCCACCCCCTTGGTAACTTTAAGTTTGTTTTCTATAGTTAAGAGTCTGTTTCTTAGTTTGCCTCTCTCTCTCTCTCTCTCTCTCTCTCTCTCTCTCTCTTTTCTTTACTTTTTTTTAATGTTTATTTTTGAGAGAGGGAAAGAGACAGAGTGTGAGGTGGGGGGAAGGGCAGAGCAAGAGGGAGACACAGAATCTGAAGCAGACTTCAGGCTCTGAGCTGTCAGCACAGAGCCCAACATGGTGCTCAAACTCATGAACCATGAGATCATGACTTGAGCAGAAGTCTGACACTGAACCAACTGAGCCACCCAGACACCCCATGCCTCTCTCTCTCTCTTTGTTCCTTTGCTTGTTTGTTTAGTTTATTAAATTCCACATATGAATGAAATCATATGGTATGTGTCTTTCTTTGACTTATTTCACTTAGCACAAAGTCTTTTCAGTCTTTTCATGCTGTTGCAAATGGCTAAATCTCATTCATTTTTATGGACAAGTAATCCATTATGTGTGTGGGTATCTTTGTATACCACTCCTTTGTCCATTTATTGACGGACACTTGGGTTGCTTTCATATCTTGACTACTATAAATAATGCTGCATTAAATATAAGGATATATATATCTTCTCAAGTTAGTGTTTTTATTTTCTTTGGGTAAATATGCAGTAGTGGAATTACTGGTTAATACGGTAGTTCCATTTTTAAATTTTGACGAATCTCCATACTGTTTTCCACAGTGGCTCCAACAACTTACATTCCTACCAACAGTGCATGCCGGTTCCCTTTTCTCCACATCCTCACCTACATTCATTATTTCTTGTTTTTAATACCAGCCATTCTTATTGGTGTAAAGTGATATCTCATTGTGGTTTTGATTATTGCTGGAGTCCAGCTCCGGCCGGGTCCAGGGGTCTCTGAAGGATGGACTGTGTTGGCAAGGGACGGAGTGAGAGCCCCGAGATTCTTTCTGATCACCGGGCAGGCATCTCTGTCCTGTCAGTTTTGGTGTCTTTATGCAATCATCATACCAGGGCCAGAATAAGGAGATAAGTCACTCCTGATATTGATCAACAAGGTACCTTAGGGGGTCAGTGCTCAAGCAGAAATAATTGAGTGAGGGTGGATATCAGTCGTCATCTGGTTAGCAAGAGACTGTGATAACTTGCTTTAACCTCACCAGTTTTCTCGACTAGTGGGCTCAGGATGGCTCCCAACAGATTATCTCTGATGGATGGTGACATAGGATACCTTTACATGTGTCTGTTAGCTATCTGTATGTCTTTTTTGGAAAAATACCTATTCAGATCCTTTGCTCATTTTTTTCAATTGCTTTTGGTCACTTGCTTTTGGTATTGAAGTAAACAAGTTCTTTATATACTTTGAATATTAACCCCTTATTGGATATATCATTTGCAAATATCTTCTCTCCTTCAGTAGGTTGTCTTGGTGTTTTGTCAATGGTTTCCTTGGCTGTGCATAAGCTATTTGGTGTAGTCCCAGGATTTCACTTTTACTTTTTTTCTCCTTGCCTCAAGAAAC
The DNA here is from genome assembly GCF_003009895.1 of Hyaena hyaena. Taxonomy (NCBI): domain Eukaryota; kingdom Metazoa; phylum Chordata; class Mammalia; order Carnivora; family Hyaenidae; genus Hyaena; species Hyaena hyaena. The sequence continues at coordinate 461,649 of NW_024081107.1, read as the reverse complement.
AGATATATAAAATGTTGTTAAAGTTGATGTCCAAGAGAATACTGCCTATGTTTTCTTTTAGGAGGCTTGTGGATTCAAGTTTCACATTAGATCTTTTCCTTTTTAATGTTTGTTTATTTTTGAGAAAAAGAGAGAGGATCCAAGGGCCGCCTCTATGCTGTCAGCTCAGAGACTGATTTATGGCTCAAACTCATTGAACCATGAGATCATGACCAAGTGAGCCACGCAGGGACCTCTAGGTCTTTTTTAAATAAAATATTTATTTATTTATTTATTTATTTATTTATTTATTTATTTATTTATGGTTAGAGGAAGAGTATATGAGTACAGAGAGAGGCAGACAGAGAATCCCAAACAGGTTGCTCCTCACTGTCAGCACAGAGCCTCATAAACCCTGAGATCATGACTGAGCTAAAATCGAGTCAGAAGCTTAGCCCACTGAACTACCCAGGTGGCCCTTACATTTAGGTCTTTAAATTTTGTTGTTTGTGTGCATAGTATAAAAAAAGTGGTCCAGGTTTCATTCTTTTACATGTAGCTGTCCAGTTTTCCCATCATATCTTACTGAGAAGACTATCTTTTCCCAGTATATTCTTGCTTTCTTTGTCATAGATCAGTTGACTTTATAGTTGTGGGTTTATTTTAGAGCTTTTTTTCCTGTTCTATTGATTTAGGTGTCTGTTATTATTTCAGCACCATAGTACCATATTGTTTTGATTACTACAGTTTTGTAGTGTATCTTGAGATCTGGGATTGTGGTATCTCCAGCTCTGTTCTTCTTTCTCAAGATGGCTTTGGCTATTTGAGGTCTTCTGTAGTTCCATACAAATTTTAGGATTATTTTTTCTAGTTCTGTGAAGAATACTATTGCTGTTATGATAGAGATTATATTCAATCTGTAGTCTGCCTTGGGTTGTGTGGACATTTAAAAAATATTCTAATCTGTGAGCATGATGCATCTTTCCATTGTGTCCTTTTCAATTTCTTTCAAGAGTATCTTGTAGTTTTCAGAATATGTGTTTTTCACTTTCTCACTTAAATTTATTCTTAGGTATTTTATTTTTGGTGAAATTGTAAATGAGAGTATTTTCTTAATTTCGGTTTCTAATACTTCATTAATAGTGTATTGAAACACAACAGACTTTTGTATATGAATTTTGTGTAACCTTTACCAAATTATCGTTGCTAATATAAATTTCTTTTGATGGAGGCTTTAGGATTTTCTATATATACTATCATGTTATATACAAATATTGAAAGTTCTACTTCTTCCTGATCAGTGTGGATGCTTTTTATTTGTTTGTTTATTTTTCTGTCTGACTGCTAGAGCTAGAACTTCCACTACTATGTTGAATAAAAGTGGCAAAAGTGAACATCCTTGTCTTGTTCCTGATCTTAGAGGAAGAGCTTTCAGTTTCCCACCATTGAGTATGATGTTATCTGTGGGTTTTTCATATATGGCTTTTATTGTGTTGAGGTATGTTCCCCCTACACCCAGTTTATTGAGAGTGTTTATCATGAACAAATTTAGTAATTTATAAAATGCTTTTTCTGCATCTATTGAGATGATTACATATTTTTTATTATTTCTCTTTTTTTTTAATTTTATTTTTTAAATAGTTTATTGTCAAGTTGGTTTCCATATAACACCCAGTGCTCATCCCAACAAGGGTCCTCTTCCATGCCCATCACCCCCCTTCCCCTCTACCCCACCCCCACCAGCCCTCAGTTTGTTCTCAGCATTCAAGAGACTCTCATGGTTTGCCTCCTTCCCTCTCCCTCACTATTTTCCCCCTTCTTCTCCCCCATGGTCCTCCATTAAGTTCCTCCTAATCCTCCTATACTTGCAAACATATGGTATCTGTCCTTCTCTGCCTGAATTACTTTGCTCAGCATAACACCCTCCAGTTCCATCCAATTTGCTACACATGGCCAGATTTCATTTTTTCTCATTGCCATACAGTATTCCATGGTATAGATAAACCACATCTTCTTGATCCATTCCTCAGTTGATGGACACTTAGGCTCTTTCCATGTTTTGGCTATTGTTGAGAGTGCTGCTATGAACATTGGGGTACATGTGCCCCTATGCATTAGCACTCTTATATCCCTTGGGTAAATTCCTAGCAGTGCTACTGCTGGGTCATAGGGGAGTTCTATTGTTAATTTTTTGAGGAACCTCCACACTGTTTTCCACAAGGGCTTCGCCTGTTTACATTCCCACCAACAGCATAGGAGGGTGCCTGTTTCTCCACATCCTCGCCAGCATCTAGAGTCCTCTGATTTGCTCATTTTAGCCACTCTGACTGGCGTGAGGTGATATCTCAGTGTGGTTTTGATTTGTATTTTCCTGATGAGGAGGGATGCTCAGCATCGTTTCATGTGTCTGTTGGCCATCTGGATGTCCCCTTTGGAGAGGTGTCTGTTCATGTCTTCTGCCCATTTCTTCACTGGATTCTTTTTTGGGTGTGGAGTTTGGTGAGTTCGTTATAGATTTTGGATACTAGCCCTTTATCTGATATGTCATTTGCAACTATATTTTCCCATTCTGTCGGTTGCCTGTTAGTTTTAAGGATTGTTTCCTTTGCTGTGCAGAAGCTTTTAATCTTGATGAGGTCCCAATAGTTGATTTTTGCTCTTGATTCCCTTGCCTTTGGGATGTGTCGAGTAAGAAATTGCTGTAGTTGAGGTCAAAGAGATTGTTTCCTGCTTTCTCCTCTAGGGTTTTGATGGTTTCCTGTCTCACGTTCAGGTCCTTTATCCATTTTGAATTTATTTTTGTGCGTGGTGTGAGAAAATGATCTAGTTTCATTCTTCTGCATGTTGCTGTCCAGTTCTCCCAGCACCATCTGTTAAAGAGGCTTTCTTTTTTCCATTGGATACCCTTTCCTGCTTTGTCAAAGATTAGTTGGTTGTACACTTTTGGGTCCAATTCTGAGTTCTCTATTCCATTGGTCTATGTGTCTGTTTTTGTGCCAAGACCATACTGTCTTGATGATGACAGCTTTGTAGTAGAGGCTAAAGTCTGGGATGGTGATGCCTCCCGTTTTGGTTTTCTTCTTCAATATTACTTTGGCTATTCGGGGTCTTTTGTGGTTCCATACAAATTTTAGGATAGTTTGTTCTAGTTTTGAGAAGAATGCTGGTGCAATTTTAATTGGGATTGCATTGAATGTGTAGATTGCTTTGGGTAGTCATGACATTTTAACAATATTTATTCTTCCAATCCATGGGCATGGAATGTTTTTCCATTTCTTTGTGTCTTCTTCAATTTCCTTCATAAGTTTTCTATAGTTTTCATCATACAGATCTTTTATATCTTTGGTTAGGTTTATTCCTAGATATTTTATGGTTTTTTGTGCATTGTGAATGGGATCCGTTTCTTGATTTCTCTTTCTGTTGCTTCATTGTTGGTGTATAAAGATGCAACCGATTTCTGTACATTGATTTTGTACCCTGCATCATGGCTGAATTCTTGGATCAGTTATAGTAGGCTTCTAGTGGAGTCTGTGGGTTTTCTATGTAGAGTATCATGTCTCCTGCGAAAAGTGAAAGTTTGACCTCGAGAAGGGACTAATTTAAAAGAGTGTGTTCATCGGCGACGATTTTTATGCTTTGAGCATTAAGTTAACCCATATCAAAATCACTGTAATGGGTATTTGGGTAATGATTTCTCCTGGTAATGTGATCTGTCACACTGATTGATTTATGAATTACAAACCACCTTTGCATCCCTGGAATAAATCCCACTTGACCATGGTGAATCATTTTTGTTAGAAACATATTGTTGGATTCAGGTTGCTAAAATTGTGTTGAGGATATTTGCATCTATGTTCATCAGAGATAGTGGCTATTCATTTCTTTCTTTCTTCCTTCCTTCCTTCCTTCCTTCCTTCCTTCCTTCCTTCCTTCCTTTCTTTTTCTTTCTCTCCTCCCCTCCCCTCCCCTCCCCTCCCTTCCCTTCCCTTCCCTTCCCTTCCCTTCCCTTCCCTTCCCTTCCCTTCCTCAGGAAAGAAGTGGGAGTTGGGAAGCAGTGGCACCAAGTGTAGATGCTGTGATAGAGGACAGGGCAGAAAGATGTGGAGTGGGGTGTGGCTAGCACCTCTTCCCTCTTGGCAGTAAAGTCTTCATTACCTTAAAAAAAAAAAATTGCTGCCTGGGGAGTCTGGAGAAACCATGTGCCCATGTATGAAAGATAAATTCCATCTCAAAGCATCAGTTAGCGACCACTTGAAAAAAAAAAAAAAGAGCAACATCTTTTATGGTATATGTTAAATCACTTTTCATCTATAAAAAGCTTCTTGTAGAAATGGAGCTCAAATTACCAGACAGGTTTCCAGTGCTTTCACAGGTGTTTGAGGTGGGTGATCCTAAGTATTTGTGGAAATCCCTGAGTTTTCATGGCACCTTCCTGTAGCAGTAGATGTTAGTATTGCTATCACCTTACTATCCCTAGAATCCTACAGTGTGCTGATCACATGATCTTTACACTTTGGATCTGCTCTCTGAGGTAGATGATTATGTGTCACTGCTTAAGGCTGTCTTAGTTTCCTCCTCCCTCCCTCCATCCCTTCCTTCCTTCTTTCGTCTTCAAACTTTAAAGTTAATAACTCTGTCCTGAAAAAAAAGATCTGAAAATACTTAATCTCTCATTACTGCCCTCAATGCTAACATTAAATAAAAGGCAAGTATAAATGTCATATCAGAAAATGGTCTGTAAACCACAAGTTTGTAGCCCATGGGTTTTAACTGGATCCAAGATAAATCCTTTGGGTTTCCATAGAATCAAGTTTCTTAATTCTAGCAGTAAGTACGTTTTTTCCCCCTCAAGCATATGGAGACTCTTTCATTTGAATGCTTTTACATATTAAAATATTTTTTCCAACACTTCTGTAGTAGGCTGTATCAACTCAATCTGCCACATTGGCAGATCAGGTTTCCAGCCTGTGAAACAAATATATTAATGATGCTAGAGTACTGTTGGGGGTATCAGTGAGATAACAAATGGACAGCACTTCAACCATTTTTAACATATAAGTATGTAGTAAATATTAGTTACAGGTTTGTATCAGAACCTGCATTTACCATACCACTTTCCATGACTCTACAACTGGCTTTGCTTGCTTACACAAGAGGATAGTGAAAGGAGTTCCTTTAACAGAGATGGCCACCTCCTTCCCTCTCTTATTTCTACAATATCCTAGCCCTTCTTTCTAATCACTCATGGTCTATTTCAAAAGATTATCTGTCTCTATTCCAAGTGGTTAAAAAAAATAGACTTTCCACATTAAAATGGCAAAAGTTACTCTGCAGTGAATGAATTTATATTTGTTTTGGTCTCTTATATTGAATAAATTACTCATCTCATACTGTCTCCATTATTACATATACTTTTTTATTGAGGTATAATTGACCTGTAACATATTAGTTTCAGGTGTATAACACAATGAATTAACATTTGTATATATGGTGAGATAATCAACCCAAGTAGTTTAGGTAACTTCCATCACCAAACATAGTGTCTTTTTTTTATTTCTTGTAATGAGAATTTTTATCATCACATTTCAAATGCACAATACACTATTATTAAGTATAGTTACCATAGTGTTTCTTATAACCCATGATTTACTTGTTACATAACGAGAAATTTATACATTTTGATCCCCATCATAAATTTTACTCACCTACCATCCTTTGCCTCTGGCAGTCACTGATCCGTATCTGTGAGCTTGACTTTTGTTGTTTGTTTGTTTGTTTGTTTTTTAAGATTCTACATATAAGTAAGATCATACAGTATTTATCTTTCTCTGACTTAGTTCACTTAGCATAATGTTCTCAAGATCCAACCATGTTGCATATGGCAAGATTCTACTCTCTTATAGCTGAATTATATTCCATTACACACACACACACACACACAAACACACACACTTTCTTATCCATTCAAATGACACTTAGATTGTTTCTGTGTCTTTATTGTTACAAATAATGCTTCTGTGAACATGGAAGTATATGTTCAATTAATGCCTTTATTTTATTCAGATAATTTACCCAGAAGTGGAATTTCTGGACTGTATGGTAGTTCTCTTTTTAATTTTTTGTGGTAACTCCATATTGTTTTCTATTTACCTTTTCACTAACAGTGCAAAAGTGCTCCCTTTTCTCCAAATCCTTGCCAGCACTTGTAACTGCTTGTGGTTTAATACTGCGTTTCTAGCAGATGTAAGGATTTATCTGTTGGTTTTGATTTACATCTCTCTGAAGATTGACAATAGTGAATTTCTTTTCATGTATCTTTCAGCAATATATGTATCTTATTTGGAAAAATATTTAGATATTCGGCCCATTTTTAATCAATTTGTTTTCAAGCTATTGAGTTGTATGTGTTTTTTATATATTTTGGATTTCAGTTCTTTGTCATATATATGATTTGGATTTGCAAAAATATTCTTTTATTCAGCATATTGTCTTTTCATTTTGTTGATGGTTACTTTTACTCTAAGTTTTTTAGTTTAATGTAGCCCCACTTATTTTTGCTTTTGTTGCCTTTATTTTTTGTGTCAAATCCAAAAAGCATCATCACCAACATCAGTGTCAAGGAGCTTGCCCCCTATGTTTTCTTCTAGGAGTCTGTGGTTTCAGCTCATAAATTCAAGTCTTTAATTCATTTCTTAACAATTTTTTGTGTATCTTACAAGATCATGTTCAGTTTGATTCCTTTGCTGGAGGCTTTTCAGTTTTCCCAACACATTTCTTGGAGGGACAGTCCTTTCCCCATTGTATACTCTTGGCTCCTTTCTCATGAATTAATAGACTATATATGTGTGGGGTTTTTTCTAGACTCTCTTCTTTTCTATTGATCTGTTTTTATGCAATACAATTATGTTTTGATTATGGTATCTTTGTTATATATTTTGAAATCGGAGTGTGTTGCCTCCATTTATTTTCTCTTGTGATTGTGTTCTCCATACAGGATTCTGTGGTTCTGTGCAAATTTTAAGTTTGTTGGATCTATTTCTATGAAAATTGCCAGTAAAATTTTCATAGGGATTGCATTGAATCTATACATTGCTTTGGGTAATATGAACATTTTAATAGCATTCTTCCAACCCATGAGCATGGAGTATCTGTAATTTATTTGTGTCTTCTCCAGTTCTTTCACTAGTATCTTATACTTTTTAGTGCATAGATCATCTCCTTGGTTAAATTTACTCCTAGGTATTTTATTCTTTTTGATAAAAGTGTAAATTAAATTCATTTCTTCATTTCCCTGATAATTTGTTATTCAGGTACAGAAATGTATCACATCTTTGTATATTGATTTTATATCCTACAAATTTACTGAGTTTATTCTAAGAGGTTTTTGGTGGAGTCTTTAGAACTTTATGTAATTATATTCACATTATCATTGAAAGCTTGAATTGGAGAAAAGTGACAAATACAGTACATGACAAATGTACCCTAATTTGTTTCCCAGTCAGGTTTTCAGTCATAATAGGACTATCTTATATTGAACTCCTCTTTAATTATTGAATCATCTTCTTTATCATTATTCACTATCTTTATTTGGACTTACTAAGTCACTTAGGTCAATGATAATTGGTGTCTGTTAAAAAAAACAATATAAGTAAAAACAAATTACTTACACTTTTCCAAGGATAGGCACATAACTTTTGGTCTCTGTTTGCACTTTTCTGGTAGAAGTTTTACCTGAATAACTTTAGCTTCTCTAATCAGTCTTATGTGATGATTGTTCTCATGAGTAAATCAGACTTGAAATTAAGCTGTTTTTATACTCAGGAACTTATTATACCATTGTTCTCTCTTCTTGTTTATAACAAATTTCAAAGGTCACATTGTATCTAATCTTTGCTCTTGCAAATCATTCTGATGGTTTTGTACAGAAATAGTGAAATGATACCTACAGGACAGCAAATAGATTTTTTTTTCTACAAAGCACGTAGCAAGGTACAAGAATAATGCTTCAAAAAATAGGCATATTTTTTCTTGTAATTAGTAAAATGTGAATTTTTTGAGGATAGGAAAATCATGGTTTACATAATCCCTTGAGGAAAACCCACATTATAATGAGAAAAATAGAACTTCATTAGTTGAGTCACTGGTTAACATAGTAGAGGAAAAGAGAATAGGTGTACAGCAAATGGAGGTAGACATGCTTTGTTCCTATTGTACTAACAGTTGGTTGATTGGAATATTGATGTCCTAAAAACACTAGTCATTGCCTTTGGCAGGAAGCCTGATTGCTTTATTTCTTGAGCTTAGTTTAAATTTCTTATATAGTTATGAATAAAAAAGACAATTCATTTTTTGTGTGTCCTAATTGTTCAAAAAGTGATATATTAGAGTATTTCACGTTAGATTCCAGTTTATTAGAGGACAGATTTTTAACAAAATCATTGCTTAAGATATAAGTATCCTCTCCTTTAAAATCTGTAAACTGTATTTGGCTAAAGAGGCTTATCAGAGCCAAAACATTCCTTACCCTCATTTCTACAGATAAAACAGTATCTTCACAAAATAAAAGTCTCCTTCTTTTTTCTGCAGTCACTTCAGTATTATAAAAATGATATTTACAGGCTTTATTCCTAATCACCTAAGTGTGACCTTCTATATGTTAATAGAAAAAAATCCTCAAAGAACATAAACCATGACTAACTTTCAAAAATTAAATTGAATAACTTTTTATTTTTTATTTTAGTGCTTTTTTGTTTTATGAATTATTTTCACAGTGTGCATCCATTTTGTTAGAATTAGAAAATACATACTGGAGAGGAAAGTGACATATAAGATTGTTTGTTACTGTTGCCGATGCTTTGTTTTTACTTAGTCTGGGGAAAATCCAGCAGTGTTTTTTGGCAATGAGAATTATTTTCTAAGTCACTCTCTTGAAGTGTTGAACGTGATTTACAAAAGCTTTGTGACTCTTAGAAGAGGGGGAAAAACATATATACACACTGATAAATACCAGCATCATTTGTCTTCTGCCAAATAGAAACAAGAGTCTTCTATTGAATGTAAAATGTAACTTGATCCTACAGTGACTGAAAGAATATTTTAAGAAATGAAAATATTTTGTAGCAAGTATTAAATGTTTATTGTGGAAGATTTGGAAATTTTAGAATCCTTTAAAATAGATTAGCAGCAAGTCTTCTCTTTTACTGAGTTCATTCTGTCCTTGCTTCCTAATCACAGTAGATTAGGGCTCTGCTTTTTCTTAGGATCACTTTCTCTATATATCTGGATTTACGTAGGCTTTCCCCTGATAACATACAAAGTCTCATGCTTTCACATTAGCAAGGATCCTATTTATTAACTGTACCTAATTATCTTTCTACCTACTGAACATAACTACATTTTAAAAAGGGTCTCTTTTCCTTTCAAGCCAACTCCTAATGGTGAGTTACAGACTCCCATCTCCCATGGTCGATGGCTACTTCTGGGGTTTCTCTTTGTTTTGTTCAGTGTTCCTTACCCTGTCTTTTTTGCCTTATTCCACAGAACTCTTCTCTTCTTGGTTGTTTTTATAATCTTGTTTGATCTGGTCTTATTTTGCTGCTAAGAAAGTATCTTGTTTTCCCAGGATGCAGTGTTCACATGAGAGTAAGAATCCCTCTTATGAGATATATTTTTACATGCTTTCCTAGATGTTCATTTCCTGAGTTTCTAAATAGACCATCCTTGCATCTTATACTTTGCTTCAGTAAGAACTGTTTGCATAGGTCATTTTTTTAGAGTAACTTTCAAATTTGATAGACATGTTCATATCCCCAAAATCACAAGTGAAAAAGTTGCATATTATCATTTCCCTCAGACTGAGGATATGTACTATATTTTCTTCAGTTTCTCCAGGTTTTAATTTTTTTACAAAAATTTAAATTTATTTTTGAGAGAGACAGAGAGTTAACAGGGGAGGTGCAGGGACAGAGAGGGAGGCACAGAATACAAAGCAGGCACCAGACTCCAAGCTGTCAGCACAGAGCCCAGTGCAGGGCTTGAACTCACAGACCACAAAATCATGACCTGTGCTGAGGTCAGAAACCCAACTGAGCCACCCAGATGCCCCTACCATCTCCAGCCTTTAAATGTTTGATTTGTTTTAATGTCCCATTCAGTTGATTTTCAATGTGTTGTCTAGTAAATCTTCAATATATCTTTTTGTTTGTTTGTTTGAAATTAGCTTCACTCTGTTTTTAATGAAATGGATAACGGCTCTCTAAATCCAGCCAAACAAAACGTTTCAATGAAAACTTCTCAGCTCTCACTTAGAACTGTCTTTTATTTGGTTTTCTCCAGTATGTTTAATAGTTTAGGAACTATCCCTTATATTTATTACTCCTACTAGAGCTCAATGTTGTAGAGTGCTGACTACATATCATTTGTGTTCAATAAAAAAGATAATAGTCATAGGGTATTGGAGAAAATATATGAACCATTTACTTAATCTTAAAATATGTGGATAAATTCATGTTCAAAACAACCCTTTACCCAACCCTACTTTCTAAGTTGATAAGTTTTTCTTTACTTAAATTCATTAGCACACTATTCCCACCTAGTGTTCTATTGAGTTAGAATTACTTTTCCCTACTAAAGGGAACAAATTACCTGATGTGATTGCAAATGTTACTAAATTCTCCAGTTGTTTTTTAGCTAAACCAAAAATGCTACAGCGCGCGCGCACACACACACACACACACACACACACACACCTCAGCCCAGCTAGAACAGGAAACTATCTACGGATGGCTGATTGAAAATCTCTTACGCTAAAGTGAATTATTCAATTTACTTTAATGATATTGATGATAACACTTTGCTAAGCAGTGCAAGGGGAAGCAAAGATGAATAATACATACTTTAATTCTAAAAGAACTCTTAGCAGTTAATTTTCAAGACAAGACATCTTTATTATGAAATGAAGCCAGAGATTACTTGGATAAGTCTCTATTTATTGAAAGGGTGCATCCAACTGTTTTTCTGTATATGGGGGTCTCCCACTTGAATAGTTTCTCTATTTGATCACACTGCTGTTCTATAGACCCACATGAAGTATAAAAAGCTTCAAGCAGACACTCATGTAGTAGCAAAGTTGGATCTTGCTGTTCAAAAGTTAGAAAAAACTTTAGTGAAGCCTAACTCCCTGCAGGGAATATCCCAGTACCATTATCAGACATTCTGGGAAAACACACAGTGAGGGGAGTATCCTAATAAAGGGAAATGTGCTGTTCCCATACTGTGAAATTGAAGAATAATGGACAGTTGCTCATTTCAACACTATGGCATGCTGAAATGACATTTAAGGATTAATGAAAAATATAAATGTTTCATGTAAATGCTAGACTCCTACAGGATTTATGTAAATATCCATTCATTATGTATCAGGCAGTTTTGTAAAATTACTTGTAAATGTTACTTCAGAGAGTGATAGTCTTTCTTTCAAGAAGTTACTTGCACTGTTAGATATGAAAAACACAGAGAAGGACTGATCCAAACAAGACTTTTTCCTATCAACCTATCATGGTATTTTGAAAATCCACTATGAATACTACCACATAGTATTTATTCAGTATTTTGAAGTCTGTGGAATACATTTGTTACTATCATACAGTTTGATCTTCAAAATAATACTACAGATACATAGGTAGGTAGGGTAGAAAAGTAAGGTTTGTAAGTCTCTCTGTAGATTACAAGACTTCTAAGTAGCAGAGCATTCATTCCACAAAATATGTGTTGTACCCCTACTATGTGTCAAGGACAATGATAGGCACTGTTAGGTACTAAAGAGAGAAATATGGAAGATTGGCCCTAAATAGGGCCGAAAGAAACCCATATTAAATGTCATGTGATCGGCCCTATGCTAGGGAACTCAGGTCTCCTGGCTACTCATTCAGTGAATTTTTCTATCCCACCAGTGACTTGTCACTGAGAATCCTTCCAGGTGTTGTGAAAAATTACCTCCCTTTAAAATACTGCCATTACCATGGGAGGATGTCACATATAACTTTTACCTACTACTAGCGCTCTCTTATCATTCGTTGGTGACTTCATTCTTAAAGAATAGGCAATGAAAACAGTCCTCTGCAAAAGAAATAGAGCTTACTTTGGGGCTGGGAAGTGTTGAAGTATCTGGGAGAGTACAGAGTCAGGGAAGAAGGAGACCCTGGCAGGATGCAAAAGAGGGGTGGGGATGTTTCTGGGGCATTAGAGTCAGCACTGAGAATTTTTGAATCTACTTCACAATGTTACCATACATGTGTGTGCGTATGTGTGTGTATGCATGTATGCACATGTGTGTATAATATATATAATATGTAATATGTATGTATAATATATTTTGTATATGTAAAATATACTATATAAATATATTGTATATATGTAATATATATTATGCAATATATTGTATGTATGTAATATGTAATATATCTAATATATATGTATTATGAATGTTATATATAAATTATATATATTAATATGTCCTAAGCACCAATATCAAGCCAAAGACTAGGTTAAGCTCCAGTGACGTAGCAATGAGCAAGATTTTCATAATCCTTAGCCTCATGGAATCCACAGGATAGCAGGGGTGTGGATATTGTCAAGTAATTAGATCTACTTGCTGCTATTAAAGAAGCTTGCACAGCAGTGGAACCCAATCCAGTCTGGAAGATAAGGGAGTACTTTGTGTTCTAACGATGAATTGGGCCCTAGAACACTGAGAAAAGAATAGTGAACAGAGTTACTGTGCTTACTATTATTACTTAATAATTAAGGGGCTCTTTCAAAATAATATTTTCCAAGAAAAGTGATAAAATTGTTCTTTGTTGAATTTCTCGAAATACACTCACTTGGCTGGCATTGAAACTTATCTTTACAGAAAATACATGTCTTCAAGAAGACCTTGCAGGCACTGATCTACCCCATGTCCTCCACCACCCCTCACAATTTTGAGGTTTGGACGGCAACAACACCCACCTACTGTTACGAGTGTGAAGGACTCCTGTGGGGCATTGCCCGGCAAGGCATGAAGTGTTTGGAGTGCGGAGTGAAGTGTCATGAAAAGTGTCAGGACCTCCTAAACGCTGACTGTTTACAGAGTGAGTACCTAGTTAGGCTGAAGACATGTACGCTGATCCTACATGTGTTCAGATTAGGCCCCTGCAGCTCTTGATGGTTTTCAGCAATTCCACCCCCCACCCCTCCTACTTAACAAAGATTCCATACCACCCATCACATTATATTGTTAATGATGTGCTTCCATAGTGCTGGGCTCTGATTTAGGTTGTTCAGAATGAACAATTGTATGCTTGCCCAGTAGAAAACATGGAAGTAGCTTCTGACCTGTTTGGTCACTCCATCCCTTAATAGCCTTTTGTGGCAAGTGGAAGTGTGTAAAATTCTTCAAACAAGGACTAAGGCACACCCTTGTAAAATATCGTTTTAATATTTCTTTTTGAGAGAGAGAGAGAGAATGTGTGAGTGAGTGAGGGGCAGAGAGAGAGGGAGACACAGAATCTGAAGCAGGCTCCAGGCTCTGAGGTGTCAAGACAGAGCCCATTGCAGGGCTCAGACTCAGGTACCTTGAGATCCTGACCTGGACTGAAGTCAGTTACTTAACCGACTGAGCCACCCAGGTGCCTGAGAAGGCACACCCTTTGATTACAATAAACTGAATTATTTTTGAAGCCTATTTGGTGTGTACCTAAAAAAGTTATATTCTTGGAATCAGAAGGTTTTGTGTTTGAATATCAGATACATTTAGCTTACCAGATATGTGACCTTGGACAACTTTTTTAACTTCTCAAGGCTTTATTTTACCCCACCAAATGAACAGGAATAATAAAATTTATCACAAAGGGTAATAGAGAAGACCTAATGAGATAGTCTTTGCTTACAGTCTGGCACATAGTAGATGCTCAGTGAATATTAATGGCTTCCCCATCCTTTTACACTTCTGTATAGGTATGTGTCACTTCAACCTTTATTACAAGTTATCTTAAATTTTCAACTTCCAAAAGAAATTATATATACTGATACTTTTGATTAGGTCCAGAAATGCTAAAACTTCACAGTCTAAAATAAATATTATAGACTTCACTGTTGCATTGATTTGATTGTGGATGCTGGCCTTAAATTACTGAAAAAACAAAAACAAAAATAAACAAAAAACATCACCAAAGAAATGTACTTCAACATGGACTTTCATTTGCAAATGTTTTTTTTCATGACTAAATATTGTCCTTTCTGTTTATTGTTTATATGATTATAACCAATGGATGCATACCGTGGGTGACCTAAAATTGAGGGGGATCAGAGAATAATGTCAAAATAAAGAGTAAGTCAGAAATGCTGTCAAAGCTGGCTTTATAGTAAGTCATACACATTCTACAGTTTTCTCTATTTTATTAGTATTCTTCCTACATAGAGCAATCAGATCAAATGGAGGCTGTTAATGATAGTTTAATGAAAGCATTTTTTTTTTCAAAATAGGTAGTGTCTCTTTGAGAAATAAAAAACATATTTAGGTATAGCTGCTTAAAAGGAAGGGAGATGGTCTCAACATTACTTAACTAATTTGCACAATCTCATAATCCATTTAAAATTCAATCACTTATTGAAAAAATGAGTTGTAAACAGGCATCTTAAGAAATAAGTTTATTAGGGTTGTGGTATTTGAGAAAACAGGAAAAATACAGCCATCCAGAAACAAATGGCTTGAGGAGTGCCTGAGTGGCTAAGTTGGTTTAAACATCTGACTCTTGATCTTGGCTCAGGCCATGCATGATCTCTAGGTTCCTGACATAGAGTCCCATGTTGAATTCTGTGCTGACAGCATAGATCCTGCTTTGGGATCTCTTTCTCTTAGCCCCTTCCCCACTCACTCACTCTTGCTCTTGCTCTCTCTCAAAATAAATAAATAAACTTATAAAAACAAATGACTTGAATCTGTTAATGAAAAGATGTACATTATGCCTCAGAAATGAGCTTAATCTTCAGTGCTTTAAGACTAAAGATGTCACTCATTCATTAGACTTGAGAAGCATTTTTATAATCTATTTGCATTTCTTAAGATGTATTGACAGATGTTGGTTAAATTAAGTTTTTCTTTGAGGTTATGCAGTAACCTCATTATACATTATAAATTTAAAGATATATTAAAAATATATATATATAATAAAAAAATAGTTGAGAGAAATGAGGGTGGGTATGAATGCCCTGGGAAGGCAATATTTTCTTTAGTAATAACTCCTCACGGTTTCCCTAAAATCCATACTCGCATTGAACAGAAAGAGGTTTTGCAAGTATATGAATTCAGCCTCACCATTTTTCACAATAACTGTCAATAATATTTGAAATTTTCCCTACAGAACCAGTGACACTTCCTTAAGAAATTTCTCTTTTCATTGCTTTAAGCAAGAATTTTGCAATGGTGACACACCCTGTGTAAAATACTTCCATGTATGCCTAAAATGGAAGAAAAGGAGAAAATATAAAAATGTGGGAGATCAGAGTTGGAAGGTCTAGCTAATGATGATTGAAAACCCAACTCATTGCTCCAGTATTTTCTCACAGAGATGCATGGAAATGTCAGATAAGTTCCCCAAGCAACCTTACCTCTGTGCCGGTCTAGCTGATTTTACTCAGTGGTTCCTACACTTTACTAACTTCTTGGCCCAAAGGTGAAAACCGTGTAGTGTAGTAGATAGAAACAGAGCACACCAAAGGGAAGTGGATTGGTCTTTGAAAAAAGAGAATTGATTTATTCTTCCTCCCTCAGTGTCAGGCCACTGACAGTAGCCAGAGTCCACCTGTTTTTTCCTTAATAACTTGTTAGTAGCCTGCTATTTTAAAAAACTTATTTAGTTCTTATTTTGGAAACAGAATCTGGTGATGAAAGAATTGAACTGTAGCTAATGGAAAAGCTATTTGTGACCTGCATGAAGTCAGTATAACCCATAAGGAACTCACCATGACAGTTATAGTGGTAGCTTTAAATTGATAAAGAACCAAAAAAAAAAAAAAACCCATACATTGGCCTGGGTGAGGTTGTGTGCATGGTACCTAACCCAGCTGGCTTATACTTCTTTTTCAAGTCTCCAAAGAAGGAATCCCAGAGTCCCAAGGAAGCATTCTGCCGAATTTTAAGTCTTAACTGTAAATTTTAAGTACCTGCATAAGTACAGAAAATATTTTGCCAAAAGTTCAGGAAACTAGCATCTTGTGAGATTGTATTTTGTTTTGCGTGTTTCCAACCGACATGATATTAAGCTTGTGTGTTCTATTAGCTATTGCAAATTGATAGCATTCACAAAATTTGGCTAGGATGCTCCTGTCCACAAACTAGATATTGATTCTCTTTCTTTTGTATTTGTGTTACCATATTTTGCAACTGTGATACCTGAAGACAGTTATTTATATATATTAGATAGCTACGATGGGTGGGAGTTTTATTCTGGGTTTTCAGAGCTCAAGAGAACGTAACAAATGCTGTCCCTGGATTCAACCATATTTTCTAAAATTTAGAAGATTGGATTTGAATATATATCTTGGAATCTTTTAACATTCTACTCTTTTTTGTTTTGTCTAGTTCTCTTTTATTTATGTATTTATGTAATCATGTATTTTTCTTTAAATTTAAGTTAGTTAACATATGGTGTACTCTTAATTTCAGGAGACAACCCACCTGTTACATATGACACCCAGTGCTTATCCCAAGAAGTGACCACCTTTAATGAGTGCTTAGGAAGCTTCGAAGTAGGATTCTCTGTATCCACTGCTCTAGGGTGGAGAGTGTTTTCTTTCTTTCCCAAGAACTTAGCACATGTTTTAGCATAGTTAGATGCTAGTAACTGTTGATTAAGCAACAAATGAGGGCCTGAGAATTGCAGTTAGAAATAGCATGTTGTGGGGCGCCTGGGTGGCTTAGTCGGTTAAGCGTCCGACTTTCGCTTGGGTCATGATCTCGCGGTTCGTGGGTTCGAGCCCCGCGTCGGGCTCTGTGCTGACTGCCAGCTTGGAGCCTGGAGCCTGTTTCAGAGTGTGCCTCCCTCTCTCTCTGACCCTCCCCTGCTCACGCTGTCTCTCTCTCTCTCTCTCTCCTAGAAATAAATAAAAATATTTAAAAAAAGAAAAGAAAAAAAGAAATAGCATGTTGTGGTTTAAAGATCATTCTTCCATAGAATCATAGATGTTTAGGGGAGCCTTTGAGATCAGTGGATTGGAGAACCCAAACTACTGATTTTACAGAGTTGACAGAGGCCAGTTTTTGTCAAAAAAGAATCAAATGGATATTATAGGTAGGGTTAGAACCCAGTTCTCTGAATTCCCAACCTAGTATCCTGTTCTAATTTATAAAGAAATATGCAAAATTTGTACTAAGGGAAAAATGGAATGTTGTTGAATTTTATTTTTGGTGTTCTTCCACTCTCCCATATAGTACCCCTGACTTTTAGGCACACTATGCTGCCCAGATGTTGTCTTCACATCATGATGATGATTCAGGGTGTGTCCTCTATGGGTAACCCACAAGTTTGGAGTATATGCCAATCACAGCGTACCTACTGTACTGGCTTTTCAGCAACACTAAGAGGAAAATAATAATTTGGGTAAAAGTGGAACGAGTAGTTGGGTTATTTTAATACAATGGTCACTTTATTAACCTCAAGAATAAACTAATAATGGAGCATTTTCAAATGTTGGGGTAGGCTGCTGTTAGGAGATAAAAATGTTAAGTATGCCCTACATGATGCCATATGTTCAATGTAATATAAGCAATGGATATCTATATATCCATATCTTTATGTCTTATAGTCCTGAGTTACTTGAGAAGGATCTGGTTGTTAATCTTGCTGCTACTGGAATTTTTCAAAACTCCCTAAGCATCATTTTCTATACATGTGAAAAGAATTTAAAGTACTGGCTAATGTTTTTCAGCTAAACACCACCAGAAACAGATCTGTAGTTTTAAAAGTTCAATTTATTATCCATTGCTCCAAAGGGAAATACACAAGTGGAAAAACCATAGGGCATCTCAGTAAGAGGATGTTAGAAAGCAGACAGTGCTCTGGATCAGTTGTTGTCTGGACGTGAGGACAATTGTATGATTATGTGGGTTAAAAAAAATCTTATCTCCAAGAAGATAGTTGAGAGTGAGTCTAATAGCTGTACTTAGCAAAGAAACAGTGGTTACTCATTAAGAGAGGGGATGTTTGGTATTTTGTGGACTGTACAATGACCTTGTATTCATTTGCGCTTAGACACACTTGTGAGATGGCCTTGTTTGTCTCACATGAACACTGTCACAGAATGACCGTGTGTGAAGTTGCTGTGCTGTGAATTTGCTCCCGTCCAACAGGACAACAACGTGGCCTCGCTGTGGGCACCAGGCCAGCTTCCAGAAACACTGTGAACTGGCTGTGTCAGCCAACTTCTTTTCAGAGGCTATTTAAGAAAAGAGTCATAGAAAGAAATCTTGTGTTGAAATTCTTTGTCTTCCTTTTCCTTTTTTTTTTTTTTGAAAGAAACATGAAAACAATCTGTTACTAAGACTGAAAAGAACAAAAAAAATCTTTCTTCTTTTCATCTCTCCCTTGATTTTTTCTTTTCCTTACACAGTAAAGAGACTTGAAATTCAGGACATTTTTCTTCTTTTTAAATTCGTTTTTACCCTAATCTGTGTAATTTTTGATGCTGCAGTAATTGGGGAACCTCAAGAAAGTTAGCATGGAAATAATTCTCATGAGGAAAACCTGGGTGGCTCAGTTAGTTGAATATCTGACTCTTGATTTGGTCTCAGGTCATGATCCCAGCATCCTGAGATTGAGCCCCTCATCCATGGTCAGTGTGGAGCCACTTAATATTCACTGTCCCCCACCTCTACCACTTCTCTCCCCTGCTCCTGCTCCCTTTCTATAAATAAATAAATAAATAAATAAATAAATAAATAAATAAATAAGTAAGTAAGTAAATAAGTAAGTAAGTAAGTAGTAGCTTTGACATAGTTTTGAAAGAGCATTCCTGATTTTGTCATCTTTAATATCCACATGTTTCTGAATTTGTTCTACAAGTTTGCATTCACCAGTAATGGGATGATTGAATATGGTGGAAGCTGGGTTTGGGGGCAAGGAAGAAAGGTTAAATTTTGGTTTTGGTCCCAAACTTTATGAAAGTGAAATTATTTTATAGATGGTGGCATTTCCATGAAAGGGGCCCCTCTGCCCACATTGTCCCACTGTCAGTGATGGGGACACTTATCAGAGTGGGAGATGATGATCTCCCACTAGGTCTGTGATCCTACAAATTATCCTTCTATTAAGTGTTAGTCCTTTGTTGTGTTGGAGAAGAGTGGAGTGTGTGGCTTTGATTTTATAAGAGAAGAGGATACAGCTGATTTGAAGCCTGGGGGAGTTGTGGGTCTGCTCCTTGGAAAGATTGAAGGCATATTAAAAGGGTTAAGATTATCTAGGATACTGGGGTGCCTGGGTGGCACAGTCGGTTGAGGGTTCAACTTCAGCTCAGGTCATGATCTCGGGGTTCCTGGGTTTGAGCCCCTCATCAGGTTCTATGCTGACAGCTGAAAGCCTGGAGCCTGTTTTGGGTTCTGTGTCTCCCTCTCTCTCTCTGCCCCTCCCCCATTCGTGCTCTGTCTCTCTGTCTCAAAAATAAACTGTAAAAAAAAAAAAAATTAATGATTTTCTTGGATGTAAAGCAGTTAAACGGAAAAGGTAGAAAATACCAGCCACCAGCCACTTGCCCACGTACATGACTTCATGGGAAAGAAAAACAGAGGAATCATGAGCAGAGCCACCTACAGGATTATAGTGGGAAAGGAAAGAAAAGCAATGAAGTTTCTTATGCTAGGGACTCCTAGAGAAATGCCTCAGTATCAGACCACCTGCTGCTTTTCATGCATATTAACCATCTACCTCCTCTGAGTTCACCAGCCTCAATGCAGGTAAAAATTTTTAGATATGAAAAATAAAATATAACAACAATTTCTTCCTGTTTCTCTGAACTTTATTTTCTTAAATCTTCAAGTGCTTCATTGGCTCCCATCAAGGAAGCAGTTACAGAGCATTTAGCACATGGCTGACATTGGGTATGGCACTGTCCATGGGGAGAGTTTTCAAGTTGTTTCACAGGTCAAGTAATCATACAGCTAAAACACCAAAATCCCATGTTAATGTATAATTCTTTAATACGTGTATCTTCATCTTGTGACATCTAGACATACTTGCCTATTTATTAGTATAGAAACATATACATTATTTCATTTAATCCTTACCATGACCCTGTTAAGAAAGATACTATTATATCCTTTTGTTTTTCAGATGAGAAAACTAAGGTTTACTTAGAGATAAAGTGGCTGGACTCCAAATGGGTAGTAAGTGGCAAGTCAGGGTTCAAGCCTGGCTGCCTTCTTCTAGCATACACAAGCATTATGAGCCACTATGCTCCTTGGCCTTATTTAAAAGTTATTTTCTTGATGTATTTCTTCCATTTATATCTGGACTCATGCCCTTGTTTTATGCTCTCTATAAGTGCATGAGGCCAACAAATTTCTGCTTTCTAATGATGGGCACACAGCCTTTGTTTTCTGAAAATTCCAAGCCCAAAGCCAAATGCCCAGTCTATTTTCTCTCTTCATAAGATTCCACAGCATGCTTATCGTTTTACACTGAATTTATTTTCTTTTCTTCCAAGATCATGGTCTCAGGGTAAGTATGCATACAAAGTTCCTAACACATAAAATTGAACCCTTAGCCGAATTAAGTACTCAAATATGGCAATCATTTTAGGTTTCCCCAAGAAATACTCCATCTTCTCTATTTTTTGAGTGGATCCTATTTTGTAAGCAGCATGCTTGATACTTGGAATACACATTTAGTTGAGGTTGGCCTTATAGTCTAGCATGTAAGAGAAATGAATATACAGGGAGCTGGGTCAGTGGTGATAAATAGTTAAGAATTTTGCAAGGGTAGTGGTTTGAAATCCACTGTTAGGAGTTTTTATACCACAGAAATCTGCTAATATTACAGGTTAGGTTTTGTTTTGCTGTTTTTTTTTTTTTTTTTTCCTTAGGGGAGAGGGAAAATGGGATCACTGTGTTAGGGAAGAGATTTCTGTTAAGGAAGAGATAAGAACATATGTTGAGAATGCGGTTAATTAGGTGAGGTAAGCAACTTTGAGAAAGTAGAAATGTTTTGGAATAGCTGTTGAGAAAAATGGGAAAGAGAAGAGATTCGGACCAAGAGAGAATTTTGCAGTTGTTACATGTATGTAGAAAATTATCTGAAAGAAACACTGAAATTATATATTGCCACATAAAGGTGGTAAAGTTGTGAATTTCACATGAAATTTATATGTTTCGGGCAATAAATAAAAAGTATAGAGACAGTAGGAGTTCTTTAAGTGTCTCTCCCATTAAATTATGTTGAAAGAAAACCATGTGGGATAAGTTTGCCTCTACTTAGGGATGAATTCTCTTGCAGTTTTGTTGTGCATAATTGTATCCTCTGGTCTGTCAATTAAGTGTTTTTAAAGTAACAATGATGCATTCCATTTGGATAATGTATTACACTTTACAAAGTGCTTTCCTGTACATTATCTCTTTTGATCTCATTTACAGTTGATCCTTGGTTGACATATTATTTACTGTATTTCCATGAAGCTACTAGACCTTCTATCATACAGTTTGAAGGAAGAGTCATATAAATGCAAATATAAGTTTATCTCTGATGACTTTGAGATAAGCAGACTAAGCCTTAATGAAAACAATAAACCCAAAGGGTTAGAAATTCATGGCAAATTGCATCTATTTCAGAAAGAGTTTTATTAGAAAAATGAGAGGAGATATGTGCGTTTGATAAACAATAGGCAATGGAAAGTACTTACGGATCAGTGACAAAAATTAATTACAGATTTGTTTTTTTATGTCCAAACTAAATAGAGTTAAGTTGAATCATTTCCCTCGGATCAAAACATGTAAGAGTGAAAGTAGAACTTCTAAAATGCCACATATCTTTTCTGGAAATAACAGAGAAAAGGTTTAAATAGAAGCCTCTTGCCTTTGTTCTCCCCTAGAATCGTGGTTTCAGTTTATGGTTGGCCTTTTGTCCACATATTAACTTATTCTACTCCCAACATCAAGGGCATTGGTGAAGAATTTCACAGCTAATTGTCAAACTTCCCCCATTAATTCTTTTAAAAAAATTCAAGAGGCAATTGTTGAATATAGAAATTTGATTCCTTTAGATTAAAAGAAATTCTTGATATTCTACCTTTAAGTTTGGTACTTATTGCTTGAATGGGCACTATTATGTGGGTAGTGGTCAGCTGACTTCCTGAATTTAGAAAAATAATTTAAAATATACTTAACTCTCAAGAACTTTAACACTTTTTTCTATAGTCTCTGGGAACACTAATAGCAAAACAATAATAGTTACTTAGAAATTAGAGGGGAGTTACATTTTATGGCACTGCTAACCTGTTGAACACTCATTCTTAGGATGGCTGTCACATACCAAACTTTTGGGGCATTTTGAATCCTGCAGTAAATTTTTCAAGCCACCACTGTCTTTTCTATTGAATGAATATTTCAATACTTGAAGTAAAATATGCTTATTGGGTAGCTGGAACTTTTCAATGTAGCCTAAGCTATTTTCATTGTATAAGAATCATGTACTGTGTAGTTAAATCATTATTCATAAATGAGAAACATACTTAATTGTTTAAGAATGTGCAGTCTACTAATGTGTAGCTGTTCCAGGATCTGGTTAAGCAGATAACTAGGACATATACAATGTCCTTTCAAATTACCTTAAATGTAATGCATTCATTTTTCATACTCTTGTTGTTGTTGGTTTCTTTTTTTCTTTTTCTTTTTTTTTTTTTTTTTACTGTGGCTTGAGACCTCAAAAGTTTGTTTTGTTTTTTAAAGATAAAGACAGGGAATCTGCTCTTTCTACCATTAAATATTAATCCCTTTAATTTCCTCTAATTATACCTTGGTTATTATGAATGTATTTTTTCTACATTAAGAGGAAACACATTATACTTTTAAATAAATGAAGATTTTTGCTAAAGTACTGCTGTTTAATTGAATATGAATTTATTATAAGGAAAGTTAACAGTTGACCTCTTCCTTTTTATCTTAGTTTTTATCCTTAAATTGGGCTTAACATTCAAAGACTTAGATTCAAATTACATTACTGAATAGCTTCAGCTATATAGAAGCTTCAGCTTCTACCTTTTTGATAGAAATGGTACAGATAAATTATCGCTTTTAGGGGCTCCTGGATGGCTCAGTCGATTAAGCTCAGGTCATGATCTCATGGTCTGTGAGTTTGAGCCCCGCATCAGGCTCTGCTGACAGCTCAGAGACTGGTGCCTGCTTCGGATTCTGTATCTCCCTCCATCTCTGCCCCTTCCCCATTTGTGTTCTGTTTTCTCTCTCTTTCAAGACTAAAAACATTTTAAAACATTTTTAATAAAAATTAAAAAAATAAAAAGTTATCCTTCTTAGTCTCTAAATGTTTTACTAGGTCTTAGTATGCCTATTTCAGAAGTACAATATTTCAAAAAAATTTAAGTTGGATAGTACTTACAGTCATGTAGATGAAAATTGGAACTGTTACTAGGTATGAATGTGAGTTTTGTTTTTCATTCTTTTCACGTCTCAGTGGTTCTGACCCCCAAAATATTTGGTTTCAGCAGTGGCAGTTCCTGCAGTATTGGTACCTGGGGTTTTGCTTTCCCATTTCAAGCTCAGTAAGGAACCATGAGAATTGGAATCATGGTTTAGTGTTTACTTGTGTAATCTTGTGCCACCAACAGGCCACACAGAACATTGAGAATATCTGGCTGGTAGTTGTAGAAGGTCAGGGACCAAGAACTGAGTTTTGGAAATCCTTCACTGCCAAAAGAATTTGCATTCTAAATAAAAATGCCCAGAAAGTTGAGACCAGTCACAAAATTCCTAGCAATCAAAAAAGGGGTTTAAGTAGAAAAGATTTCAGCCTGCTGAAAACTATGGACATATCACAGAATGAGTGTTCAAGCCTGTAGTCTGTCAGGTATTTAGCGATCATCTAGCCCAGTGGCTTCCAAATTAATTCCAAGAGAAAGCTTACTCTATATTTGAATACATAAGAGATAGTGGTGGATTTATTTTACAAGAAGAATTTAAGCACTCAATTTTGATAAATTCCATCACTAAAAGTAATTAAGCACTTTGAACACAAGTATTTGAAATACTTTGTTTTTTTAAAAACTTTTTAAATGTTTTATCTATTTCTGCGAGAGAGAGACAGCGTGAGCAAGTCAGGGTCAGAGAGAGAGGGAGACACAGAATCTGAATTAGGCTTCAGGCTCTGAGCTGGCTGTCGGCGCAGAGCCCTACGCAGGGCTCTAACCCACGAACCATGAGATCATGACCTGAGCTGAAGTTAGGCGTTTAACCGACTGAGCAGCGCAGATGCCCCTGAAATACTGAGTTTCAAGTAACATTTCCCTTATATATCCAATCTCTTTCTCAATTGTGTGTGTGGTATATGTGTGCAGTATATAACATAATGATTGTGTGCATTCTGTTTGTTTCAAAAATTTAGATCACATATTTGCATAACCCCCAATTTCATCAAATAACAGAAAAAAAAACTGGAAATCACGCAAGCCCATTTACTTGCCATTAACTCAAAAGACTAGTTCTGAATCTAAGCCTGGATGTTTTGTCCAGCAATATTTGTTTGTCCTGATCGTCCCTGAAAAAGGCACCCTGACTCCTCAAAATGAAAGCATTTATTCATTCTCATATTCCTTCCTTTTCTCTCTCTCTCAGGCCATCACAAAGTAACATTATGTACATTTACGTCACCATTGATTTTTCCATTATAGGAGCGGCAGAAAAGAGTTCTAAACATGGTGCGGAAGACAAGACTCAGACCATCATTACAGCTATGAAAGAAAGAATGAAGATTAGGGAGAAAAACAGGCCAGAGGTGTTTGAAGTAATTCAGGAAATGTTTCACATTTCTAAAGAAGATTTTGTACAGTACACAAAAGCAGCCAAGCAGAGTGTACTGGATGGGACATCTAAGTGGTCAGCAAAAATAACCATTACAGGTATAAATAGTTATCTTTAAATTTTTGATTCCACATTGAGATTTTCATATATCTTAGAAATCACTGCTCATACTAATAGGTAAAAATAAGTAGAATTTTTCTTCCTTGTCAATACTGATAAGTGTAGTTGTACTTCAAAGTTCTCATGTGTATACCCTAGATAATAGAAGTAATTTCAGTCTGTTGGTTGTTCTAATCAGAAAGCTCTTCCAGAGGAAGATGGTTGTCTTTTACAATAGACTCATCAATATCCTGTGGTTTCCAAGAAATTAGCTTTGTAGCTGCCTGCCACTGATTAATTATAAGAGTAGCTGAAAATCTCTCTAGTCAGTTTTTCTTAATGAGAAAACACACATCATTTTACTTAATTTGTGATCGATATGCCTCAAACAATTGATCCGAGAGTCAAGGCAATTTGAGCTTAGTGGTGTCTGATAATATGAACTCCTGAAGTTGCTTACAACATTAACAAGGGCATGCATCTTGTGTTAATGTTTACCAAGCCTCTTAACTTACTCATATGGTACTTACAAGATAAAGATGCTTTTCATTTACTAGGTTGAGTTGATCAATAGTGATAGCAAATTCAGGGCAATCTGACTCTTGGTTTGGGCTCAGGTAATGATCTCATGGTTTGTGAGAATGAGCCCTGAATCAGGCTCTGGGCTGACAGTGCAGTCCCTGTTTGGGATCTCTCTTTCCCTCGCTCTCTGCCCCTTCCACACTTGCAAAGTTTCTGTCTCTCAAAATAAACAAACAAACATAAAAAAAAAAAAAAAGAGTGACAACAAGTTCATAAATAGAAACAGACTTTAAATCATAGACCTTTGGATTATGTTGATAAAATTTTTCATATTGTACATGCATCATTATTTCTCTATGTATACAGTCATCTATATATAGCTGAGATATATATATATATATATATGAAAGTGTATGTATATAGTTACTTCATTACGGGCAAAAGTAAATATTCAAGGAAGGTTTTAATATTCAGCATTTTCATTCTTAAATATTTTTTAAGTCCTAATGTTCATGATAATAAAAGCACTGGGAGTGGATCTGCAAACCCAGGGTATAAAATGTTAGAAATGTTGCCTTCATTATAAATAATTCTTTTTTTGTTTGAGGAAATCTTTATACTAAAAATGTCCATTTTGGCTTATTTCAGTGGTTTCTGCACAAGGCTTACAGGCAAAAGACAAAACAGGGTCTAGTGACCCATATGTTACTGTTCAAGTTGGAAAGAACAAAAGAAGAACTAAAACCATTTTTGGAAACTTGAATCCAGTATGGGATGAGAAGTTTTATTTGTAAGTATATAGTGTGAAACTATTACAATTATTAATGTACTGGGGAATAAACTTAGGATAGGCATGCAAAATATAGAAGCAATAAGTATCATTTAATACTATCTATGCAGAAAAAAATAAAAAGTGAAATTAGTGCTATGAAGTCACCACTTTATTATTCTTCATTTTTTGAAGCAAGTGAATAAAAAGAGTATTTCAAACAAAAGGTGGCATGGTTGGAGTGACTTTAGAGGAGAAAAAGGAATAAAATACTCTGTAACTTGGGTTGACCCAGCATAATGCGGAATTTACTGGCTTGATTCAGCAATATTTTGACATCTGAAGATTTATGACTAAAGACAATAGATTTGGGCAGGACTTGGTCCATCCACCTATACCAGGATGAAATGGTTGATGATAACTTTTACAACCTCTCATTTTCTGAGAGGTCATATATTTTTAAGCCTCTTATATTTTACATCAAACAGCAAGAAATTATTTTTCTGACAAGGGTTCTTTTCTTTCTAGAGACATAAAATTACTTCCAATTAGCATTTAGTAGAAATAAAAATTCTAACCCTGAGTTTAAGGATAGTCGTTTCTTTTTCTTTCCTCTTTTCTATGTTGATGGTTTAAACATGGATCCTGTTAACATGCTAAGGAAACAAACTTAACACCTATTTCTTTGGGAATAAGGGCAATAGTAAGAAACAAGGAGTTCTTATTTATATGGGCTGATGAGGGGAATCATCAGAAATAGACTTAGAAAGTTTGTTGGGGAAAAAAAAACAGGGGGTACTATAGAATGAGTTGGGATGGTTCCTCCCTCACACTGATAGAAGGAACTATTTTTATATTCCTCAGTTTGTTAACAGAGACAAAAATCAAATGATAGGCATAACTTCAAATCTCTAAAGCAGTCAAATAATGAATCCAAGCAGGTTAAGGGCAACAAAAAAGGACAGGACTATGGCAAGCTTTGAGCAAGTGACTTGGAAAAATACAGCTTGCGTGTGCATGCAACACAGCTAGAACTCCCAGTTTCTTAGGAGAAGGTGGGAGTTTAAAAATTTAAAAACAGATGCAATGAGATAATATTGACAAAGCATAGGCATACATATTTAAAGTGTATTTGTTAAGTTTTGACCTACGTATACTTCCATGAAACCATTACCACAGACTGTATAATGAACATATTCATAACCCCATATTCATGCCCTGGTGAAGCCACCCCTCCTAACTCTCTCTATGGCAAGGCAATCACTGATCTACTTTATGATGCTATAGAATGTTTTTCATTTTGTATATTTTTTAATAAATAGAGCATGCACTATGCATACTGCCTTTTTTGTGGTTTGATTCACTCAGCATAATTATTTTGAAACCCATCCATGTTGTAGGATCTAGCAATAGACCATTTCTTTCTCTTGCAAGGTAGCATTCCATGTAATAAGATATCAGAGTTTGTTTATGCCTTTTGAGGGACATTTGGTTTGTTTCTAGTTCTTTGCTATTAAAAATAAAGCTGTTCAGAGACTTGTAAACATATGTCCATTCAAAGATTCATACACATTTCTTCTGAATCAATACCAAAGTGTAGGATAACTAGAACATCTATTATGAATGGATTTAATTTTGAGACAATTTTTCCAAAAGGTTGTACCCTTTTAAATTTCTATCACCAATGTACAGGAGTTCAGGGCCTTAAATTCCAGACATAGAGACGGCCAGTCTTTTAAATCTTTGCCATTCTTATATATGTGTAGTGTAGTGCTATCATATGGTGGTTTTATTTTGCATTTCTCTAATGATTAATGATTTCAAGCATCTGTCATGTGCTGTCCACGTATCTTCTTAAGTGTTTAAATAGTTTGCCTTTCTTTGTATTTTGCATTTGTATATGTTTTATAGTTTTATATGTTACATTTAGGTCCATTATTTTCTTTTAATTAATGTATATTTTTGAGAGACACAGACAGAGCGTAAGCAGGAAAGGGACAGAGAGAGAGGGAGACATAGAATCTTTAGCAGGTTCCAGGCTCTGAGCTGTCAGCACAGAGGCAGACACATCTAGAACTCAGAAACATTGGGATCATGTCCTGAGCTGAAGTCGGCCTCTTAACCAACTGAGCCATCCTGGTGCTTCCGTCGTACATTTTTTTAGGTAATTTTTTAATGTGATGGGAGAAGTTATAAACCTAAGTTTACTATTTTGCATATGGATAACCAGTGGTTCCTACACCATTGTTTCAAAGCGCTATACTTCCTTTACTAAGCTGCTTTTGCACCTTTAATAAAATACAGCTATCCAATATGTGTTGATCTACTTCTAGATAGTTCTGTTCCATTTATCTGTTTATTCATATGCCAGTACCACATAGTCTCAATTACTGTTGTTTGGCTTTGTAATCAGTCTTAAATGATGGCAGTGTTAGTTTTCCAACTTTTAATTTCTTCAGTTATTTTATCTATTTTAGAATCTTTGAATTATTTCCACATGAGTTTTAGAATCAGCTGTCATTTCTCACACAAAAGGCAACCGGATATAATTTTCATGGCCTCATTGCTCTGGCTGAGATTTCCAATATGCTACCATGTAGAAGTGACAAAGGCACACATCCTGGCCTTGTTCTCAATCATAGATGGAAAATGTTCCTTTTTTGATTATCTTTGATGTTAGTTGTAGGCTTTTTGTAGATGTCACCTATCCAGTTGAGAACATCATCTTCTATTTCCATTATGAGGATCATTTTGATTAGAAATCGATGGTGTAGTTTGTGTCATGTTTTTACTGTATCTTTGAGATGATCATATGATTCTGAATACCAATTTTTAAAAAATTACTGTGGAGGCTCGTGGGTGGGTCAGTTGGTTGAGCGTCCATCCCTTGATTTTGGCTCAGGTTGTGATCTCATGGTTCGTGGGTTTGAGCTCGACATCAGGCTGAAGCCATATAGAACCTGCTTGGGATTTTCTGTCTCCCTCTCTCTTTGCCCCTCCTCTGCTCATTCTTTCTCAAAATAAATAAACTGGAAAAACAAAATAAATAACAAATTCACTTTAAAGATGTTTTTCCATTGTCGTTGTGTCATTCATATTTTCCATGTTGCCCTAGTTTTTGTTCCTCTGTATATGTCTTTTCCTCCCCAGTTGCTTTTATGACTTTGTTTTCTTTACTCAGTTGCACAACAGGATTATGTTGTACCATGGTGTGGTTTTCTTTCTGTTTTTGGTACTGGTACTTGGGGTTTATGGAATAAATTGGGACTGTGAGTCTATACTTTTCTTGAAGTTGGGAAAATTTGGGGCATTTGTCTAAGTATTCTTTCTGCTTCTACCTTTAGGAGGCTCTGCTTATACATATATTAGGCCTTTTGAAGTTGTCTCACAACCCACTGGTGATGTGTTTTTTTCTTCCTTCTCGTTCTCCTTTCTTTTTTTCTGCATTTCTTTGCCATGTATTTAAATTCAATAACCTTTTTTTCTGTCATGTCCAATCTGTTATTAATCCAAATCATGGTATTTTTCATCTCAATATTTTTTCCATTTTAGGAAATTCAAATTGAGTCTTTGTTTCTTCCATTTCTATGCTTAGAACTTTTGTTTTTGAATTAGGGTTTTATTTGTTTAGAGAAGTTTAAATTCACAGAGAAATTGAGGGGAAGGTATAGTGATTTCTCATGTACATTCTACCCTTACATATCGATAGCCTTTTCTTATTATCAACACCCCCTGTACATCAGTGCTATATTTTTTACAATTGAAAAACCTACACTGACACATCATTAGCACCCAGAGTCCATGGTTTACATTGTGGTTCACTGTTGGTGGTTTTTATTTTTTGAATTTGAACAAATGTATAGTGATGTGTGTCCATCATTATAGTGTTGTACAGAGTACTTCAACTGCCTTAAAATCCTCTCTGCATTCCACCTATTCATCCCCCTCTCTCCCTGAAACCCAGACAACCACTGATCTTTTTAGTGTCTCCAAAGTTTTGCCTTTTGAAGAACGTCAAATCATTGGAATCATACAGTAGGTAACCTTTTCATGTTGGCATTTTTGCTTAGTAATGTGCATTAAATTTCCTCCTTGTCTTTTATATGCCTCAATAGTTCATTTCTTTTTAGCACTGAATGGTATTCAATTATCTAGCTGTGTCACAGTTTATTTATCCATTGACCTACTGAGGAACATCTTGGTTGCTTCCAGTTTTTGGCAATTAAGAATAAAGCTGCCATAAACATGAACATAAGTTTTCAATTGCTTTGAGTAAATGCCAAGAAGCATAATTGCTGGATTGTATGGTAAGAATATGTTTAGTTTTATAAGAAAGTCTCCAAACTGCCTTTTAAAGTGGATGTACCATTTTGCATTCCCACCAGCAATGAATGAGAGTTCCTGTTCCTTTGAGCCCTGTTTAGCATTTGGTATTGTTTGTGTTCCAGACCCAGGCCATTCTGATAGGTGCATGATGGTATTTTGTTGTTTTACTTGGGATTTTTCTCATGACATCTGATGCATCCTTTGAAATGCTTATTTGCCATCTGTAGATCTTCCTTGGTTTGTAGAAGAATGTTAAAGAAGCACTTTGTTTGTTTGCTTGCTTTTATTCTTTTAAAAGTCTTTTGAATGCTTTGAATAATAGTCCTTCATCAAATGTGCCTTTTGAAAATATTTACTTGTCTTATTCCCTTGACATTGTCTTTCACTTTTTCACACATGTACAATTTATAACTGTTTTGATGTCCTTGACTGCCAATTCTAACATCTGTGTCCATTCTTAGTAAGTTTTGGCTGATAGATTTTTCTCTTCATTATGTGCCATATTTTTCTGCTGCTTCACATGCCTGGTAATTTTATATAGGATGCCAGAATGCAAAAATTACCTTGCTGGTTGATGGATATTTCTGGCCTCCTATAAATATTTCTGAGCTTTGCTGTGAAAAATAATGAAGTTACATGGAAACAGTTTGGGTTTTTTTTTTTTTTTTTTTTTTTTTTTGGATGTTGCCTTTAGAATTTGCTAAGTTGGAATGAAATAATGCTCAACTTCGGGCTAATTATTCCTCAATACTGAAACAAGACTCTACCGTGTACTTTCCCTACTGACTAATGAATGATAAAAATTTCAAGTCTTCCAGGTAGAAACAAGCACTATTTATGGTCTTGATGAGTGCTGGACACTGTTATTTCTAATTGTTTTGATCCTTCTTACCTGGGCCTTATAGTTTTGGTATGTCTCATATGACTCACTTGATTACACAAGAGGAACCCTCTGCAGATTATCAAACTTTTCTTTCTGTTCAGTTCTTTTTGACATTATGCCTGTGGTCTATAGCTGCCTTGGTCTTCTTGGATTTTTGGCTCTGTGTTTTTCACTCAGAGTCCAGTAGACTCCAAGTGAGTTCCTTCTCCTTGCACAGTGACCTGAAAACCACCTCAAGGCAGTTAACTGAAGTAATCATAAGGCTCACCTTATTTTTTTTCCCCTTGGAATCACTGTCCTTTCTTGAAAGATCTCCAGTGTGTTAAAAACCATATACATTGTTCACTTTTTGGTTTTTCATGTGGAAAGGTTACCTCAAGTCCATTATTCCTTCTTGACTAGAATTAGAAAGTTTGGAAATCTGAATTTAATTTATAAGTAGAATAGAAATGGTATGAAAGCCAACACAAGTCATGTCAAGCAGCAGACAACTTCTAGACATGTTTTATCCCTAGGTTGCCACTTACATGTGTGAAATAAAGCATCCATCCAAAGGAATACAATTATATGAAGACTGACTCTAACATTTTAATCCTGCAAAGAGTTCCTTTGAGAAATCAGTTGACTAATGCAATGATAAGTGCATGCATGTGCGGATACTACCCAAGAACAAGATAAGGACTATCCAAAAGGTTTAGGAGCACCTTCCCCATGCTCATCCAGATCAGGAATAGAGTTTGTTCCCACCAGACAAGAAAGAAGGACTCATAATTGATGGGCAATTATACAGAAGAGTATACTGGAATAGACAGTTAAGACATGAATTATCTGTATTTGGGAGAAGTTTTCATATAATTTACTGTACTATATACTTTTGTTTTTCTTTTGAGAGTGGTCATTATCTACAATGGCAATAACAATATATCTATTTATTAAGCAACACTATTTTCAAGGAAGAAAAAAATTCAAATTAAAACCCATTGTGCCCTGTTGTTCATATATCATATATATTTATATACATATAATTGGCATAATATTTTCACAAAATTTTCTGCTTTACAGACTATGTGTGAGTGTTAAATTAAACACACACATTTTCTCTTTGTCCCCTCTAGAATACAAAATCAAATGCCTAAATTTTCAGCAGTAAGTCTTTTTGTTGCCAGTTTTAAAAACTCTACCATTCCATTCTTAATACTGAGATTCTACATTGCTTGTTCCAGAAAATACTATTTTGAATCTACCTGTGCATGCTTTCATTTGACCATGAAAGGCATGAGAATTGCAAATTTATCTTCTTTTGTAACAGGTTTTCTCTTACAGGAGAAAATGAGTTCATAGTGAATTATGTGCAGATTTTGAAAAATGCTTTCATGTCATAGATGAGCTCATCCATGCCTCCCACTACCTTGACAGTTCTGCCCTGTGAACTGGAGTGTAAAAATGTGTCCTGACACTCTGAAAATAGGATATCTTATGAATAGTATGCCTATTTTTGCATTTTGGGGAATTAAATTCTGAGCTTTAGCTTTTCTGCTATGAAGAATGGGGCCAGCAATATATACCTCACAGGATTGTCATAGTGAGATCATGTGTATAGAT
Source organism: Hyaena hyaena (assembly GCF_003009895.1). Classification (NCBI taxonomy): domain Eukaryota; kingdom Metazoa; phylum Chordata; class Mammalia; order Carnivora; family Hyaenidae; genus Hyaena; species Hyaena hyaena. The sequence continues at coordinate 428,412 of NW_024081107.1, read as the reverse complement.
TTCATGGTACTTGGTAAACATTAAAAATGGCAGTACCATTATTATTATCATTATAGCATTAATAACATAATCCCATCCCTTGTGGTAACATTCAGGACTTTATAGCAAACATGGCAATAATGTTTTCATGTCAAAAAATTTCTATTCTGAATATGAGGCCAAGAGAAGACTAATGAACAAGATGCTGTAAAAAGAAAGTATTACTGAAATAGGAATTAAAAAACTAAAATTAGCACAGGCTCTGAGAGATTGTTTTATTCAACTCTCTCATTTTAGTGAAATGACTCCTAGGTAGGTTATAGTAGAGCCGAGACTACAAAGCAATCCCATGTTCTGAAGCCACAAAGAAGATGCAAGTAAAAATAAAGAAGAGTATTTTTTTCTGACACCTAAGCTATTCTCTTGGAAACAGTGCTTTGACCTGAAGGAGGCAGGCAGTCACAGGCTGATAAGATGAAAATGCAAATGAAGTAATTTTTCAAAGTTTTTGTTTGAAAGTTTAATAACCCCCATTAATGGCAAGCTGATACTCTCAAGAGATTAATGCTAAGTCATTTCTATTTTAATTTTACCTCTCTTACCATGAGTTAAAAAAAGAAGTTTGAAATTTTAATCTTCATTAGAGTATGGATGTTGTATGATTTAACAATGGGGCACTTTGGAAAGTTTTTGCCAAGAACAAAGGCATGACGATTTGAACCCTTGCAGGAATACAAGTTAGGAGGTGTTATAAACACATGTCATTTTTAAAGCATCATATGATTATTAATTAAAATAACATATATGAAAGTGCTTTGAAATGATAAAGTATTACATAAATCTAAGGTGCTTGTTATCTTTACTCTTTGATCCTAGTAAGTTGCATATTGTCATTTCATAATTAATGACATTTGATTTTATTTTCCTATGCTATAGTTAATGAAATGTTTTATGCTTATCATAAATCATTTCCTCAGTAGTAAAAGGAGTAAGTTTTTTCCAGTGGATTTTAGAAAGAAAATAGCAGTATAATCTGCCTATTTGAATAAGAAACTTTGGAGTTAAGAGGCTTGTCTTTATGTTATGTACATATTATTCTTTCTAGAAGACTCTACAGTTAATAGTTGGTGCTTCGTTTTTGCTAAGGTAAAATGAAGACAATACTTCATGCTGACTCCCTCCTCTGGGGAAGCTGGCAGATGTGTGTTATTTTTTATTTTTTTATTTTTTTTATTTTTTTATTTCTAGGCGAGAGAGAGAGAGACAGCGTGAGCAGGGGAGGGTCAGAGAGAGAGGGAGACACAGACTATGAAACAGGTTCCAGGCTCTGAGCTGGCAGTCAGCACAGAGCCCGATGCGGGGCTGGAACCCACGAACCGCGAGATCATGACCTAAGCGAAAGTCGGACGCCCAACCGACTAAGCCACCCAGGCACCCCGATGTGTGTTATTTTTTAATTAATTAACTAAAGTTTTAATTTAATTCTCAGTTAACATATACTGTAATGTTGATTTCAGATGTATAATATAGTGACCCAACATTTTCATATATCACCTGGTGCTTACCACACCACAAGTACCCTCCTTAATCCTCATCACCTATTTTATCCATTCCCCCATCTTCTTCCCCTCTAGTAACCATTAGTTTTCTGTAGTTAAGAATCTGTTTCTTGGTTTCCTTCTTTCTTTTTTCCCTCCTTTGTTCATTTCTTAAATTCTACATATGAGTGGAATCATATGGTATTTATCTTTCTCTGACTTATTTCACTTACCCTCTATCTTCATCCATGTCACTGCAAATGACAAGATTTCATTCTTTTTTATAATATTCCATTGTGTGTATCTCACATCTTGTTGATTCATTCATCAGTTGTTGGACTCTTAGACTCTTTTCTTATTTGCCTATTGTAGATAATACTGTTAAAAACATCAGGAAACATGTATCCCTTTGAATTAGTATTTTTGTATTTTTTTGGTAAATACCTAGTAGTGAAAATACTGGATCATAGGACAATTCTATTTTTAACTTTTTGAGGAAACTCCATACTATTTTCCAGAGTGGTCACATCAGTTTGTATTTCTATCAACAGTACAAGAAGGTTCCCCTTTGTTAGTTATTTTTAAAATTTGTATTAAGGAATTAATTTTTTAAAAAATGCTTATTATTTGAGAGAACATGAGCAGGGGAGGGGCGGAGAGGGAGGGAAACACAGATTCCAAAACAGGTTCCAGGCTCTGAGTTGTCAGCCCAGAGCCCAAGGCGGGGCTCAAACCCACCAACCTGAGCTGAAGTCTGTCGCTTAACTAACTGAGCCACCCAGGCGCCCCTAAATAATTATTTTAATAACAAACTCTAGTTAACACAATGCCTATGGTAGGAATGCAGACATACTCTCAATTATTTATAGTGGTATTGAATAGGCACAGCAGTGGTGTCTAAACACCTTACTTACATAATCAACTAGACAACCACCTCCACTTGCTAAGTGGGTATCAAATTCAACCCATATTTCCTAAGTGCCCATTTTATGCAAATTGCTATATTTACAAGGCCAGTGGAAAGTACTGACTTGAAGAGTGACTTCACATTATACCAAAAAGCCACCTAGCCTGCAAACTGATAAATTTAAGTTCCAGAACTTTTCTGGATAAACATGCCTCTTGACGTCCAGAAGTCCTTCAGTACTGATTCAGTCCATGAATCTGTTACACTGTGGACAGTGTACAAAAAAATTACTCCCTACCTTCACTCAAAATTTTTGTTAAGAGGCACTTTACATGTAGACTCTTAGCATGTAAGCACCAGAAACTCAAAAGCTGTTGTTGAGAGAGTTGTAATTGCCTTGACCCTTTTGAAGAATGTCAGCTAAGTTCAATTTATAGCTAACCAGATGAGGGGACACAGGGTGCCTTAGGCCCGTGGCTCTCCACCTTGCTGTACGCTGCTCAGCTTAGGGCCGAGTAGGAATTAAGCATAAACCAAGCTCTATAGGAGATAGCTTATTTAAATACTACAGTTAAACACAAATATCTCCATAGCACAACAGATCAATATTTTAAAATGACAGCCTGCATGAGATCAGTGATTTGATTTATTGCCTAGATCACTAGCACAGGCCTTTTCTGGGCTACGTGGGAAGGGAATGTTTCCTCAGTTGCCTGAGCTAGCTTGCAACGATGGTATTAACACAATTGTCTACAGCAAGGAGTTTAGTCACACTTTATGGGATTAGAAATTTGTTTACTAATCATTGTCAACATTGTGAATCTACTTGGCAAGAGGGAGATATAATGATCAATACTGCCTTTCACTTAGTAAAAGAGATTGACCCATTACCCATCCACACACAGCAGAGTCAGTAGAATAGCATTTATTTCATCACTGCTTCATACCATAAACTAAGGGTTTCATAACAAGAAGAGGAAGGGTATGTGAAAACAAATTTGGGCTGAAGTCACTGAAGTGTGAATGTAAGGTCTCCAAAGAGAATTGATTGCCAGTCAACAAACCCTAAAATTTGAGATCAGGACAGATCCTTGGAGATAGCACTGTGATATTCCATAGGCCAAGGATATGATACGTGATACAAATTCCATAGGTCAACGATTTTATATGTGATTTAAAAAAAGGCCTTGTACTTAGTTGCAAACTGAGGGTTAAATAGAATTCAGATACAGTCCCCCAAATCTTGGAGGAGCAGTTGGATTACAAACCGCAAAGCCTTGGGGGCAGTGAGGACTATTCTGTAAGGACGCCTTGAACTAGTATTAGAGAAAAGGAATTATTTTGTAACAGATTTTATTATACAGACACAGAAAGCCCTTGCAAGAATCCAGGAAAAGGCAAACAAGAATTCCAAAGTGGCAGCAATCAATATGCTCTTTTCTTCCTTTCTGTTCTTTGACAGTTTGTTCAATTGTATCTGTTTTTTCCTGTCTCCTTTCTCTCCCTTTATTCTGCCATTCTGTCCCTCCTGCTCTCCCTCCCACTTCTCTTTCTTCTTACTTCTGTCCTCTGTACTCTGGTCTGATTCCTGATCACTACTCAATAGCTTTTCTTATCACTAACTTCCATGTGGTCCATAATGGCCTTGGCCACTCTACTTCTCAAGAGTTTCTGTCAAGAAGGTTCTTTGCATTTTAACCAATTAGTCTAATTCATCTTTATAAAATAAAGCATACAAGTTATGAGTTATTGGTCAGACTGTGATAAGAGCACCTTACATCTGTCAGTTGTGCTTTGTGTGAGGAAGGGAAGGAGGGAAATCCTGGTGGTCTGCTTGTAGCAGTATTCTCACACAGAGAGTCATGACACCAAGGCTTTTCTGCCTTGCATCTCTGGGTTTAAAGAGGTGAGCATCTGTAGTCAGATTTACAGGTCATGGTTCTCTAACCCAGTGGTGGAAGCTGGTTAGGGTAAAGCCAAGGGCCTGCATCTGTTTTTTTAGAGTTAGATTGTCTATCACATTTAGATTTCCCCTTATGCCCCTGATAATGGGGGGAGGGTGCCCATAAAGGATTTCATAAGGGGAGAGCCCCATCTGCTTCTTGAGCCTCCCATTTGCAGCTGCGGTCTGCCTCCCTGAAGGTGCCTTATCTCTCCCTGTCTAATGTTACCCCTTATTTATTTCTCCCCTGGAACAGGACCTGTAACTGCTGTTGGGGAACAGGGACAATGACCATTCTGGCTTCTTCAAGCTGATAAGGGGCAGTGTAGGGGTACAGCAGTTAGAGTCTACCCAAGGGTTGGTCGAGTGGCCCATGGTATGGTTTTACAGGAAGTCCAGCAGGCATGAGGCACCATAAACATTAGCAGACATAAAGAGAAAAATACAAAGTAAAGATGATACTGACCAAAAAGATGACATCTTAAGATAATGTCTACAGTTTCCAAACCTGTGAGATAATCTAGGGGAGACCCTCACTTAGTAAATAACATGTCAGGGAATCTCTCATTACCCAGCTAGTGGAGAACCAGGAACAGTAAGTAATTAATGGTGGCTCAATTTTCAAGAGATTGGCCCTAACTTAATTTAAAAAATTTTTAAAGCATCTAATGCTTATGAGGTGTTATTTAGAGTTTTACTCAGTAATAAGCTTTATTTTGATGTGTAAAACTTTTTCAAGAGCCAGAAGTTCTACTAGAGAAAGAGTCAGGGCCACCATTTATATTATTAATTTGTAATTTTTAAGTAAGCTAAACCTGAGTTTTATTTTATAAAGCAGAATTTTTATTACTTTTTGTGGGTTTTGTTTTGTTTTTTTGGCTTCTAGGGGAAGGCCCCTACTCAATTAGTAAAAGTATTAACCCATACAAACAGATGTTGGCCTTTTTTTTTTTTTTTTTTTTTTAACCTTGGCAACTGAGTGAGACCTAATTGTTAGTCTTTTCCTGGAGAGTCTCCAGTTCCTTGATTGTCTGGGAGAGCAAGTTTGGGGTTGAAAGGACTGTTTTAAGACCTACTTCACAGCCTGATACCACCTGCAGAACTGTCCTTGACAATTTCTTTTTCCCACAACACATCCTTTGAGCCATTTGAAAAGTTTTGTACCTCCCTAAATGAAAAGTCTGATGCTGTGTTTTAATAATGTTAGCTCTGTGAGCTTGGTAATAGTATTTACCCTGCTCTGTTCTAACCATTCCACTCTATTCTAACACTGGAGACAGTGTTTAGTAGTCAGACCCCAGTTTACTTATTTGTTTATTTATTTGGGGGGAGGGGAGAGTAGGTGGGATTAAGTCTCCTTTAATAATTGATATAGCAGCAAACTATTTTCCTGAACCCTGGTATCTATAGCCTACAATACCCAGTAATTTTTAAAAGCCAGTATAATTGTTTATCTGTCATGAGTAACACCAGAGTCTATAATTTAGTTATAATGTCCCTTTTTAGCAAGGGAGTAAGGCTCTCTGGCATTATCAGGAAACAATGAGGAAAAATTAAGTTTCCCCATATACATCCCAGAGGCTCAGAGAAAAATTTAGTTACAAGTTTTCCAGAGGTTCCCCTAATAGTCATGCTGCATTTGGCTAGTTGGCCTGGAGTGGAAAGGAGGACAGAAAAGGTAGCTCTGGTGTGAAGTAGGAAATCAACCAGTTCTTCTATATTTAGAGTTACCGAGGTTCTGGGTTTCTGATAGACAGTTGGTTTAGGGGAGCCATCGTGAAGAGCCCCAGAGCCCAGTTAGTCCCTTCCAGGGACATTGCTTATCTGAGCCCTCACAGATAGAAGTTCCTGAGGGCATTCAGATCTCCAGTGATTGTTTCCATATCAGGGACATGGCTTATGGGGTTTTCATTTTGATTGTCCCCTCTGAGGATATTCTCATTTAGTGCTCTGAATGGCCATAGAAATGGCACTTGGTGCCAGGACCTCAGGAAGTCTGGTCTGACATTATAAGTAAGGCCACAACTAAGTCTTTAGGCTTCTTTTTTTGTTTGTTTGTTTTTAAATCTTCTTTTCTGTTTTGTTTGTAATATATCCCATTGGCAGCTCATAAGAGCTCCTCCAAGGTCCCTTCAAAGCCAACATCCAATTTTTGCATTTTCTCTGAATATCTAGGGCTGATTGAGTGACAAATTTGTCTTTTAAAATTATCTCAGCCTGGGGCTCCTGGGTGGCTCAGTAGGTTAAGTGTCTGACTTCAGCTCTGATCATGATATCACAGCCCGGCCCGTGGGTTCGAGCCCTGCATCGGGCTCTATGCTGACAGCTAGCTCAGAGCCTGGAGCCTGTTTCAGATTCTGTACCTCCCTCTCTCTCTGACACTCCCCTGCTCACACTGTCTGTCTCTCTCAGAAATAAATAAAACATAAAAAAAATAAAAATAAAATTATCTTAACCTCAGCGGTGTCAAGGGAGATAGCCATATATTTAATGAGAGCCTTCCTCAACCTCTCCAGGAAGGCCATCAGGCTCTCATTTTGTGTTTGTAAAATAGTAGCTAATCTAGTATAATTTAAGGGCTAAATCTTAGATTTCCTTCATTTTTTTTCTAAAACATCTGTGTCATTAAGAGTCTGATTTAACAAAAGCATGATCTCTTTCCAAACCAACTCAAAAACATATGTAATATTCTGAAAAGCCTTTATATGTTTATCCAATTAGAAAATTTACCTAGATTTCCTTTTATCTGTCTTAAACCTTGTAATATAAAGTTTTTGTTGTTTTGTTTTGTTTTTACCCCTCTGGTTTCTGCCTGTAAGACCTTGGGGTTAGGACTGTAACCAAGCAAGATTTTCTTGGTTGACTTAGGGTGTACTAATTTTATTTTGGCCCAACAGTAACTTACGTATTGATCATTGGCCATTGAGGGAGGGGGTTAAAGGACCAAAGTCAAGGTCTTCTCCCCTGCCCTTTTCAACAATGCCTACACAAATATGCTTCAGCCATGTGGGTATTCAAATTTTGGCATACAATGGGCTAAGCTTAGTAAAATGGCTCCCATGTATCTTAGTAAAAGCCCTTTATATATCATCCATCCCTCATATGGCAGAGGCATCCATTTCTCTAGTAAATAAGAAAAGCACAAATGTGGAGTATTTGGAGGCTGGCATCAAGGGTATTGCCATCATTTTCCCAGCCTTTGGATCAAAGGAGGAGGAATTTTAATCTTAATCCTGTGTAATTTTAAAATCCATTTATTTTAACCTTAGTCCATCTTGACCATGTATAAAACTTCATTTTAAAGATTATTCTTCACAAACCTTCTACAACTTTTTCTTTCTTGTCCCAAGCCACTTTTCTCCAAAAAAACAGTCTCCTTTAGGACAAAAACACCTTCTTTTACCTTTAACAAAAATATATTTCCATTCCTTATATCTTTCTTACATACCTCCTACTTTCCTAAGTACAGAGTTGCTTTCCTTATTGCCATTAGTCTTAATTATATTTAGCAGAACTAACTCTTAGAAACCTTAGTCTCCAGTGAAAACTAAGTAGTAATCAACTGTTAACTTTATGTTATATCAGAATCTTTTTAGATGGCAAACTTATGAATCCATTAAGCAAAAGCATGTTTTTCAACAGTCCCAGATATTCTTAGTTTTTTTGCAACAAGTCAAAAGCATAAACCTACATCTAGTCATTAGTGCTTTAGCTTCTTATCTCATTAGATAGCCAAAGAGTTCAATCGCAATTTATCATGGAAGCAACACTTTAACGTTTTACGTTACCAAGGACTTTGAAAGCTATCTTAAAAATTACCCATGAAAACTATGAGACAGACAAAATTGACCATCACTTTCAGTCATCGTTTTGTTAACATATTGGAACAGAGATAACATGAGCTTATTTGACCTTCAGCAAATCTAGGTAGAATACACGTTTGTTTCTGTGTTTTTTTTTTTTAATATTGATAAAATTGGTCTATCTCAGACCAACAAACTTATTTATTAAAAAACTTTTTTTAATGTTTTATTTCTGAGAGAGAGAGAGACAGCATAAGCAGGGGAGGGTCAGAGAGAGGGAATTAAAGAATCTGAAACAGGCTCCAGGCTCTGAGCTAGCTGTCAGCAGAGAGCCTGATGTGGGGCTCAAACCCACGAACTTTGAGATCATGACCTGAGCTGAAGTTGGATGCTTAACCGACTGAGCCACCTAGGTGCCCCTCAAACCAACAAACTTAAATTAACTTAAATACTGAATACATTTTACTTGACTCCACATAAGACACTTTATTCCCTATTGTTAATTTTTACCTGAAAGTTGGTGGGGAAATCTGACTTCAGTGGTCTTTGCTCTTCAATATCTAGGGTAGGAGGAGCTGATGGTGCCTGAGGCATTGAGGAGTCAGTTAGGCCGCCCCTCCAGGTGGTGGAGAAAAGGAGTGAGGGAAGGGAGTGCAAAGGAGAGGTGCCAGCAGAAGGTACAGAAAGAGAATTCCCAGTTTTAAATCTTGTCAGCTCAGACAGAGGAGCAGACTTCACGTTTCTTTTGTTTTGTTTTTCACCAGTGGAATTAGGCAGTCCATGTCAGTCCAGAGAAGACAGAGAATTTCCCTGAAACAAAAGGAGTTTCGGTAGCTGCTTGGGAATATTCCCTGAAGTCCCTGTTCTTAGGTAGAATAACCAGCGACAGTTGGCTCTAATTATTATAGTCATTGACCCAGAAAATGAACAAGAGATATGTTCCCATACACAGTTATGTGGCGACTCCAACATGCTGCCCAGCACTCAATGCCTTAGAGTTGCAGCTTCATTCCTCTTTCCTTGTGGAGTTACTAGTGCAACTCAAGGAGGTGATGAGGCTCCCCTCTGCCCATTACGGGCAAGTCTACCAAAATGAACCTGGGTTCTTACCAGTCTGACAGGCGCTCCCTGAGCTGGTTCCTGGGCTGCACCAGATCTGTTAGCTCACATGATGTCCTCACCCCAGCACATCAGGAGGGCTACTCTTCTGTGGATCAAGTGGCCCGGGTCCACTGGCACCAGGTGAGCTGCCTCTCTTGCACCCTGAGGTTTGCATTCCTGGTGGCAAGGGAGATGGAGATGCACCATCTCTGAATCCTAGACGAGCCCCCAAGCAATGTATCAGGATTCTTGCACAGAGAGAGAAAGGACAAGAAAGGTGGGTACAGGAAAAATAATTTTGAGGAGATAATAGCCATTTGTTTTCAAGTTATATCAACATTAGAAACTCATAGACTCCAAAAGAGCAACCTCAAGCATAAGAAAATGAAAAAAAAAATTACACTAAGGTGTATCATCATCACATTATTCAAAACTGGGGAAGAAGAGAAAATCTTGAAAGCTTCTAGAGAAAAAAGACACGCTGTATGCAGAGTAAGATAGATAAAGGTGGCAGCATACTTCTCATAAGAAATGATGTTAGCAGTAATTGAATAGGACAACATCTTTAAATTATTGAAACAAAAACTGTCAAAGTAGAATTCTATACCCAGAGAAAATACCTTTCAAAACCAAAGGCGACAAAATACTTTCTAGGACAAAATAAAAGCTTTTTCAGACATAGGAAAGCTGAAAGAATTCCTTTCCTTCTGGACTGCACTGTAAGAAATGTTAATGAAAGTCCTTCAAACAGAACAAAAGTGATGCCAGATGAAAATGTAGATTTGTATAAATGCATAAAAAGAAAGAATATTGGCCAATACTGCCTTGAAAAATATAATAAACTATTATATTTTGATTTATTGAAAAGCTTACTCAATATTTAAACAATAAATTTATTCCTTGCTCATGTAATAATTAAAATATATGGTAATAGCAGAAAGGTCTAGGAGACAAACTGGATATATGCCATTGTAAGGTTCTTAAACTGTGGATAAAAGGATATAACTTCATAGATTGTGATAATTTATTTCTATTCTTTTTTCCATATTTATTTTTGAGATAAAGAGTGAGGGACAGAAAGAGAGAGAGATTGAGAGAGAAAGAGAGAGAGAGATTTAGAATCCTAAGCAGGCTCTGTACTGACAGTGCACTGCCTGATATGGGGCTCGATCTCAGGAACTCTGAGATCAAGAGTCAGAAATTTAACTGACTGAGCCACTAAGCCACCCCTATTTGGTGATAAATTAAAGATATGTACCGAAAGTCTATCCACTAAAATGATTGAACAAAATTAATATAGTTAATACACCAACAAAACAGGTAAATTTTAACTATAAAAACTATGCATGAAATCCAAAACAGAAAAAAAGGGAAAATTGGGTTCAAAAAAACCTAATAGGAAAACTAAAAAATAGCAAGAGGATAGATTAAAACCTAACCATGTCAGTGAGTGATCACATTCAATGTGAACAATCTAAACACCAGGTTCCAAAGGCAGAGATTATCATATTGAACAAAAAAGGAAACCTCAACCATATCCAGCCTATAAGAAATACATTTTAAATATATGAAGACATAAATGGGTCTATTTCTTGTGGGTCTGCTACTTAGAACACTTCACTCCAGAACAACAGAGTACGTATTATTTTGAAGAGCACACAGAACATTTGCAGGGATAGCAAATAAACATGAAAACATGCTCAAAGTCATTAATCGTTCAGGAAGGCAAAACCACAATGAAACACCATTCCATAATTAGTAGAAGAATGAGTTGTCTCCTTTTTTTCTCTGCCTTTTAAAAATACATATAAATCTCAAGTTAGCTATCCTGTATGTAGTACATGCAGTGTGCTCTTGGTTTCAAGAGTAGAGTTCCATGATTCATCACTTACATACAACACCCAGTGCTCATCCCAACAAGTACTTCCTCAGTGCCCATCATTCATTCCCTCCCCTGTCCTCCACCAACCCTGAATGTATTCTCTCTCTTTAAGAGTCTTTTTGGGTTTGCCTTCCTCTCTGAAAATATTTTCCCCTTTCCATTCCCCCATGGCCTTCTATAAAGTTTCTCAAAATCACATATGAATATAAACATATGATATCTGTCTTACTCTGAGTGAATTATTTCACTTAACATAATATTCTCTAGTTCCATCCACATTGTTGCATATAGCAAGATTTTATTTTTTTCTAATTGCCAAGCAGTTTTCCATTGTATATATAAAGCACATCTACTTTATCCATTTGTCCATTGATGGACATTTGGGCTCTTTCCATAATTTGGCTATTGTTGATAGTGCTGCTATAAACATTGGAGTATTATGTACCCCTGTGAATCAGCACTCCTGTATCTTTTGGATTAATTCCTAGTAGTGCTATCACTGGGGTGCATGGTAATTCTGTTTTTAATTTTTTGAACACCTCCACACTGTTTTCTAGAGTGACTGTACCAGTTTGCATTCCCAACAACAGTGCAAGTGGGTTCCCATTTCTCCCCATCGTTGTTAGCATCTGTTGTTTTCTGAGTTGTTATTTTTAACCTCTCTGACAGGTGTGAGGTGGTATTTCAATGTGGTTTTGATACATATTTCCCTGATGATGTGCAGTGTTGAGCATCTTTTCATGTGTCAGTTGGCCATCTGGATGTCTTCTCTGGAAAAGTATCTGTTCCTGTCTTCTGCCCATTTCTTCACTGCATTATTTGTTTTTCAGGTGCTGAGTTTAGTAAGTTGTTTATAGATTTTGGATACTTGTCCTTTATCCAGTATGTCATTTGTAAATATCTTCTCTCATTCCATCAATTACCTTTCAGTTTGGTTGATTATTTTCTTTGCTGTGCAGAAGCTTTTCATCTTGATAAGGTCCCAATCATTCATTTTTGTTTATATTTACCTTGCCTTTGGAGACATGTCAGGTGAGAAGTTGCTTCAGTGGAGATCAAAGAGGTTGTTGCCTGTTTTCTTGTCTAGGATTTTGATGGTTTGTTTTCTCACATTTAGATCTTTCATCCATTTTGAGTTTATTTCTGTGTATGGTATAAGAAGGTCATCCAGTTTAATTCTTCTGCATGTCGCTATCCAGTACTCACAGCACCATTTGCTAAAGAGACTGTCATTTTTCCATTGGATACTTTTTCCTGCATTGTCAAATATTAGTTGGCCATAAATTTGGAGGTCCAATTCTGGGTTCTCTATCCTATTCCATTGGTCTCTGTCTGTTTTCATGACATTACCATAGTGTCTTGATGATTACAGGTTTGTAGTACAGGCTAAAGGCTGAAATTGTGATGCCTACAGCTTTAGTTTTCTTTTTTAACATTATGTTGGCTCCTCAGGGTCTTTGGTGGGTCTGTACAAATTTTTGGATTCTTTGTTCTAGCTCTGAGAATAATGTCAGTGCAATTGGAATTGCTTTGAATGTGTAGATTGTTTGAGTAATGTCAACATTTTAACCGTATTTGTTCTTCCAATCCATGAACATGGAATGGTTTTCCATTTCTTAGTGTTTTCTTCAGTTTCTATTATAAGCTTTCTAGGGCTTTCAGCATACATATATTTTACTTCTTTGGTTAGGTTTATTCCTAGGTATTTTATGGTTCTTGGTGCAATTATAAATGGGATTAGTTTCTTGATTTCCCTTTCTGTTGCTTCATTATTGGTGTACAGAAATGTAACTGATTTTTATACATTGATTTTTTTATCCTGCAACTTTGCTGAATTCATATATCAGTTTTAGCCTTTTTTTTTTTTTTTTTTTTTTTGGTACCTGTCACCTATTTTAATTGCATCTGGTCTACTTGGAATTGTATCTCATTTCATTAGTTCAGCAATTGCTTTAGGATGTATAATATATATCTTTAAATGATCACAATTAACTTATCAATGATATTATGCTTCACATACAGCATTAAAACCAGTTTTCTCCTTTAGACCTTATGCTTCTGTTGCTCAGTATTGTTAAAGCTGAGGAGGAGCTGGAACTCTATGACAGGTAAGAATCTAAGGTGGTAGAACCACTTGGGAGAAACCATTAGTTTCTTCAAAAGAAAACATGTGCCTCTATGAAGATTCATACACAAATGTAGCAGATTTCTTTGTAATGGATAAAGACTAAAAAACCAAATTTTCATTAATAAGTGAGCAAGAAAACAAGTTGTGGCATATATACATTGGCTGATATACTACTTAGTACTGGAAAGAATTGAACTATTAGTATATATGTCATGAAGAGATCATAAGCTAACTGAAAGAATTTTTTAAAAAAGCAGTCTACAGTTTTATTCATTTTCTTCATTTTCTATAAAATTATAGAAAAAGAAAAACAGAAACTAATACCAAACTAGCAATATATAATGCTGGAGTCCAGCTCCACCTGGGACCAGTGGTCCCTAAAGGATGAACGGTGTCAGCAAGGGAGGGATTGAGAGAGTCCCAAGATTCGTTCTGATCACCAGGCAGCCATCTCTGTCCTGTCGGTTTTGGTGTCTATATTTACAGGTCAAACGTTAACATGGCATCAGAAAATGGAATTTTTACAGTGGATAGTTCTCTGTGAAAAGATGTTTTGGAAAATGTACAGAAACAGGTTTTACAGAAGTCTTCTTGCAGAACTGCCCCAATTATAGTGAGGTTGAGTAACTAAGAAAATAACAGGGTGTTCACATTTTAATAACAGTAAGAATAAGTCATAGGTTTGTAGATACTTTTATCCATCCTCATCACAGCTGTCAGGGTAAGGGAAGATGTTTGTGGAATGTAGGCCTTAGGGAAGGGGCTGCTATACACCATCAGTTAGCAAAGGTATATGTAGTAACTTATGTTCTGCCCTTATCTGTTCCTTCTCTCTAAGTTAGGCTCTTTGTCTCCAGGCAAGACTTGATATTCCAGTTATATTCTTTACGGCACCAGAGAGTCAGCCATACCTTTAAAGAATTTAGCTCATTTCCAGTACATAGAATAGCCTCATCGAGTGCATTTACCTTTGTGTCCAGTTGTATGATGTCTTGAATAGCTAGGGCATGAGAGACATTTTTGGTTAGCTGATTTACATGTTGTGCTGGATGAACCTCTTGGACTTATACAATGGTAGTAACAGAACTGTACATGTAAAGGTCAATCTTTTGTGAGTAAGGGTCATTAGCCTGTTCATAGCTCAAGGGAAAGTATGGAGGAAGACAGGAGCTGCTGGAGACACGATGTCTGTTCCCATAATCAAAAGAAGAAGTTCCCACAATAAGTTCCTTCACAAGGTGCAATCGTCATACCAGGGCCGGAATAAGGGGACAAGTCACTCCCGATATTGATCAACAAGGTACCTTAGGGGTCAGTGCTCAAGCAGAAATAATTGAGTGGGGGTGGATATCGGTCGGTCATCATCTGATTGGCAAGAGACCGTGCAAATTTGCTTTAACCTCACCAGGAGTTTTCTCGACTAGTGGGCTTAGAATGGCTCCCAACACTTTAGTGTTCTCTTCCCACTTATGTTTCGAGCTCCTTGAGGGGGAGAGGATCTCCTGAAATAATGTTAGGTAAAAAGTAAGCCTAAAAATAGATTATTTTTCTAAAAAATATACTTAATAATTACTTTCAAATGATAATTGGAATTAAATTAATTAAACTAATTGATTAAATTAAACTTAATTTCTTACCAATGAAAGTCTTTTATAAACTTTCTTTTTCATTTTTACTACTTCTAAACCCTGATTTCTCCTTTCTTAATATTCCTTCAGTGACATTTCCCCCCCAAACAATTCTAAAGATCTTTCTTCTCTGTGTATTTAAGCTACTTGAGTTTTATTTGGTGAATTCAGACATTTACTTTTTTTTTTCTTTTTTAGCATCTGCAGTATCTGTTTTCCTGTCTGATGAAAATTCTATAAATATCCTTAGGCTTCATGATAGGCTTGTTATTTTCGTTCAGTTACGTGTCTACCTGACAAACTTTGCTGCTTTTGATTAGAATTGGACCTGAAGGGACAAAAAGTACAAAATGAATTTTGATTTGGTTAAAGGAGTGAAATGAGCAGTGAAAGTAACCTCTTGAGCTTTTATTTTGACTAGATCATGTCATCTTTTTCACTGAGTCCACGCAGAACTAAGGATTAAAAAAAAAAAGACACAGGGTGGAAAATTACCACAAATTCTGTGGGGACATTTAGCATGTCTCTTTACCTCAAGATGATATCCATGGCTCTTTCTGACATCATACATTTATTACTTTATGAAATGTTACTATTGACAGATAAGTATACGTGTTTGGAAAATTCCATCAAAAAAGGAGACAATAACTTCATTTTTTAACAGTACTAACATAAGATTTATATTTAAAGTGATTTAAAGCTTTATGCTTTAATGGTTAACTATTTAAGGCCTTAATGCTTAATTAAATATTTAATTGTAAATGACTTTTCATTTATACCTTGCTGTGTTCCAAGGAGGACTTGAAGCAACTAATCCAGTTTTATTTTTCAGTTGTATATTCAGTCATAAGGATTAAGAAGAAACTAAATGATTTGAACACAAACTACTTTGCCACATAGGAGTAAAGTTGTGGAGAAAATGGTAAATAGGGAAAATCAAGTTGTTGATACATTTCTGCACTGGCTTTCCCAAGAGCTCAGATGATAGAAGGTATTTTTAAACATAGCTGGGAGCCATGAACAATCAGGAAGAGTGAGTCCTCCTAGAAGACTTTATGTGTACAGGCAGGGGATCTGTGCAGCATGCAAATCAGGAGTAACACAGATTTCTGAATGCTATCTGCCAACCTGGCTAACTCCTCGCTGCCTTTCTCGTCTGGACCTGACCTTAGATTTGTGACTGTTTTGCCTAGATTTTACTATGCCCCCCTCCTTTTTGTAATGCTAACACTACTCTTTTTTCACTCCTTATTTAAAATCTAATTTTTTTTTTAATTTATTGCCTCTAATGAGTATGGATCTTACCATTCTAAAACCCTGAGAAACTCCTTAACAGCCAGAAGTTTTGAAGGTCTTCCACTCTGGGGTCAAATGTCAGGAGAGTGATTCTCACATGAGCTTAAAATCTTTGTGTTTCTTTGACTAGACAAAATTAATCTATTATTTCATTGGGCGGGTGGGATGGGGAAGACCCCTTAAGAGTGGCTGAGTTGCTTGAAAAGCATTTATGATGATGTCTTTGTGATTTCTGGGATCAACACGGTTCTCAACTGAATCAAATTTAGTAATGCTTGAAGATCTCCACAGCTTTCTTAACTTCATTGTTAAATTATTTAGTAATTAATTTGCCCTCCCAGGAACACCTGGCTGGCTTAACTGGTAGAGCATGAGACTCATAATCTCAGGGTTGTGAGTTCAAGTCTTGTGTTGGGTGGGGAGCCTAATAAATACATACATACACAAAACCCTCCCATACCTTCGCCAATTTCTCCAATATCTCAATTAATAATCAGGCAACTTTTTGTGAATGCATTAGTTGTTTTTTTCTCCTGTAATCTAAAAGTACAAACTAGGATGCAAACAAAGCTTTATTATATAAAAATGTTTATTTCTAGGTTGAGTCATATGAAATTGGTGGTAGTTAACTCTCCTGACCTAGAGAAATGGCAACCTCATATGATTCAATTTAAAGTAATATCTTCTACTAAAATTTTACCTGAATAATCATTCTTAAATTTTTATCTGGTTGGTAGTGTTTTTTGTACTATTTTTGTTAACTTAAATTGTGTGTACAGTTGATCAAGTTGGATTGTTTTATGTTTGTTACACAAACTTTTTTAAGTTTGAAAACGATGAAACATTTGGATAAATTTTTCTTCTAGCTGTTCACAATTACAAACATTCAGCTTAAAATTTCAAGACACTTTGAGTTTTCATTTTAGTGAAAAGGGTTAGCTCATGTGGATGCCCAAATATCACAGATGCTGTCAGGTGGTTTGTTGTGTTTGTACAGTGGCTTATGGTTATTTTTTTTCTGTTTGAAATTCCATCTCTTTTTATTTTCTGTATCATCCATCTCAAAAGAGTCCAGAGAAGACTGAAATATAACCAATTTTATTATTTCTGGATTCTTAAATGCAGTCACTCCATTCCAGGTAATTGGTTGATGCTTAGATTGAAGTGGAAAAACTAACTGGAATGTAGGATTTCTTAACATTGGTTCTCTTCTCCAGCAATTCCTTAGTGATCACTGCTGAAGTCTTCAATAAGCTGTGCTCTGTTGGTGATATTTAGAATGAGAGAGCTGTTACCTAATAGTGTTTACCTTTATGATAGCTGCTCCTGACTCAAGTGTAGTGTTCAGCTAAAGTCTGATCAGGCAGTTGTAACTGCAACTCATTGCTGAACTTTCCATCATTACTTTAAAGTTTCTTGGGAGAAGAGCACTTCTTCTTTTCTAGTAAAGGATGACGGGGAGAATATAAGAGAAAGGCACATTAGGTGCCATAGAAACTAATGTTGACTAATTCTCTTCCCCTTCCAGAGATAAATTCTGGCTATATAGTTGAACCCTTTTTCTCTGGCTAGAAATAGTCATAGGCACTTTAGAGGTCTCTTTGATATCCAAGGGGCTAGAGGGGTGCAGAGAAGGGTACTTTTTATTAGTTTTTTTTCTTCCTCTTTTTCAGACATTTAATAAATAATGCACTGAATTCAAATATATAACATCATGAATTGTGCTCATTGCAATGAAGATTGGTAAAGGGGTGCTCAATCTTTTTTTTAACTTTTAAAAGGTTTTATTATTTTGTTTTTAGAGAGAGAGAGGCAGAGAGACAGAGTACAGATGGGGGAGAGGAAGAGGGAGACACAAAATCCAAAGTCAGTTCCCGTCTCAAACTTGTGAACCACCAGATCATGATCTGAACTGAAGTCAGACACTCAACTGACTGAGGCACTCAAGCGCCCCTCAATCTTTTAAAAAAATGTAAAGCATCTGTATACTTAAAACAATGACTATGGAAATTAATGGTAATAAAAAGGCTCATGTTTATAAAGCACTTATTTTTCCAAACCATTTTTGTACTATGACTCATTGTGTCCCAAGTACAAAAATGTTTATTGTTTCCTTTCCTGAAGTAAGAAAGTTGGATAAAACTTTAGAAAGGTGCTTTTATCATAGAAGTTTTGTCTATCAAGATATAAGTGTTAAGGCTTCTCAGGGAAGGTCAAAGAAATGCCCAAAGGAATGAGTGTGAACCATGGAAATACTTGAGGCTAAGGGTACAATTTCATGTATCTTTCGATGGCACTTTCTACGTAAGTTTGGCATAAGTGCTGGCCTGTTTGCTCTTCCGTTTATTCCCTGAAGTTTCTTCAGTGTGTTCAGTGTGGTGTCTCCCAATTTTCTTACCCACTATGTTTAGTTGTGAGGAGGCCCTTGGATAAGATCAGACGTGGGAAGACAGGAGAAGCCATAATTTCTCTACTTCTCTGTCTGCCTTGGACAGCACCATGAACAATGATGAAGGAGTGTGGGGTGGACTGAAAATGAAGGGCAAGCTAGTGCACCCCACCCCCAGGTGGGATGTGTGTCATATTCCTCAGGTACTCTTGGCTGCCCAAGGACAAAGGAAAGGAAAAAAAAACAAATGGTTAACAGATACAGATGAGAGTCATAAAGGACATGAGTCTCCATAAATTTGCAAATATCTTCGTAAATTACAAGAAAAAGGCAATCTTAACAGCAGCCTAATCTCCAGAAACCTGTAAACTCAGTTTCCTGGAGCCCCAATATCACCTCTCCCCTAAATAGTGATCTGGGGAACAAAGGCAAGCAGGAAATGGCAGGTAAAATTAAATTTCCTTATAACTTGAAGCCCATTGACAGATAACTGGCGGCTGTCTTAATGTTAATGGTTTGCTAGAGGGAAAAATGAACTTAGCTTGATAATAGCAAGGCCCTCTCTCTTAGGAGTCCTCTTTAGCATATCAAAGTCCCTCTGGAGGCTTCCCTTTAACTTTACCTCCCTCATCATAGTATATAATGAGCCACTCTTCACAACCCCTTCACAACTCTCTGTGCCCACTGGTCCTGTCCAAGTGCTTTAATAAAGTCACCTTTTTGCATGAAAACTTCTTTAAGATTTCTTTCTTGGTTGTCTGCTCCAGAGCCCTAATCACCCCAAAACCTCATCACCAGTATCTGGGTCTTCCCCATGATTCAAGTTGCTGTTGGATGGTACCCCCTCAACCCTCCCCCCTGCCACCATGGTCCCACTTCCTATCTATCCTTGGCCCTCTTGTCAATGAAACTTTGTGTGCAGCTGTGAGAATGCAAAATGCTGCAGCTACTATGGAAAACAGTAGGGGTTTTTCTTAACAAACTGAGACTAGAACTACCATATGACCCAGCAATCCTACTTCTTGGTATTTACCTAAAAGAACTGAAATCAGAATCTCAAAGATGTTAGCACTTCCGTGTTTATTGCAGCATTATTGACAATAGCCAAGATGTGATAAAGACCTAAATGCCCATTAACAAGTGAATGAGTAAAGAAAATGTGATCTATACATATAATGGGACATCATTCATCTTTAGGAGATAAGGAAATTGTGCAATATGTACCAACATGGGTGAACTTTGAGGACATTTTGCAGAAGTGAAATAAATCAGTCACAGAAAGACACACATTGCCTGATTCCACTTAAATGAGGTATCAGAAGTAGCCAGATTCATAGAATGAGACACTAGAACTGTAGTTCTGGGAAGAGGGGGGATTGGTGAGCTACTGATTACCAGGTACAAAGTTTCAGTTAAGCAAGAGAAATAAGTTCTAGACATCTGCTATACAACATTGTCCCTACAGTCAACAGTATTATACCATATGATTAAAGGTTTGTTAGACGGATAGAAAATCACAAAGCTGTAACAAAACAGTATGGTACTGTCATAAAGGCAATATATAGATTAATGAAACAGAATAGAGAGCCCCCAAATAAACCATCACCTAAAACAGTATTTTTAATAGTTGAATAAGATTTTATTGCACTAATATACATCAATTATTTAATCTATTTCCTGTTTTGATAAGTAGACTATATTTTTTTTTCTATTTTCTGTATCTGCAGTTACATGTTCTTCTCTATTAGAGGCAAATGATATTTATATATTTGAGTAATAAAATTAGCTGCATTCCTTAGCTGTACTTGAAAACTTACTAAATGCCCAATAATGTTCTAGGTGTTACATAAATAATCATCTTTAAAAGATAATTATTGATAGTCTCATTTTATAGATTGGACATGGAGATTTAATGTAACTGCATAATTTGTTCTAAGTCATACTTCTAGTAAGTTGCTCAAATGAAATTTGTAGCAGGCAGAAATTTTTCCAAGCCTTTTCTGTTACTCCATTAAGCCTAAAACACTTTGGCCTTGAAAGTAAATTGAAAATAGTATAATTTCTATGAATCACAGACTTTGGGAATTAGAGCTATAATAAGATAACCACAAAACAAGAGCAACATGCACTGTTTCAGGACTTTTACAGTTATGTTATATTTTACTTTAGAAGTCGTTGACATACAGCTTCTTTATTTCATGGATAAGTAAGTTAAAGAAAAAAATGCACGTCACCACTTAAAGTCAAACTTGGGAAGTTAATGTCTTTATTCAAATGTCAAATAAATGTCAAACAAATGTCAAACACATATTCAAAGTGGACTTTCTTTCTGACTTCAAACACATGGTTCAATTTCAACTACATAATTGTACAACTTGAAACATGAATATTTGTGATGTTTAATGAGCTATAACGAGTATTACTCTTGTGATATTTTATTAAGTATAGTTGACAATGTTACATTAGTTTCAAGTGTACAACATAGTAATTCAACAACTTTATATGTTATTCTATGCTCACAAAAGTGTTGCTGTCACCATACAACACTATGACAACATTACTGACTAGATTCCCTATGCTATGCCTTTTATTCCCATGATGTAATCCTTCCGTAAGTGGAAGTCTGTATCTTCACTCCCATTCACCCATTTTGCCCATCTTCCCACAGCCCTTTCCTCTAGTAGCCATCAGTTTTCTTTATTTATAGGTCTGATTCTTAGTATTTGTTTTACATCTAATTTTTAGACTCCACATATGTGTGAAACCACATGGTATTTGCCTTTCTCAGTCTGATTTATTTCACTTAGTGTAATACCCTCTGCGTCTATCCATGTTATCTCCAACGGCATGATCTCATCCTTTTTTATGACTGTGTAATATCCCACTGTGTTATGTGTGCATGTGTGTGTACATCGTTATACATTCATCTATCAATGGACACTATGGTTGCTTTCATATTTTACCTATTATAAATAATGCTACAGTAAACATAGGGCTGCATGTATCTTTTTGAATTAGTTTTTATTTGGTAAACACCCAGTAGTGGAATTATTAGATCATATAGTATACCTATTTTGAAATTTTTGAGGAACCTCCATACTTTTTTCCACAGTGCCTATACCAATTTACATTTCCACCAACAGTGTCCTTTTTCTCCACATACTTGACAACACAGAAGATGAAGCTTTTGCATGGTAAAGGAAATGATCAACAAAAGCAAGCTACTAAATAGGAGAAGGTAATTGCACAGGATATATATGATAAGGGGTTAATATCCAAAATAGATAAAGAACTTATAAAACTCAACAGCAAACCCACAAACAATTATGTTACAAAATAGGCAGAGGGATTGAAAGGACATTTTTCCAAAGAAAAAATATATATGGCCAACAGATACATGCAAAGATGCTCAACATCACTAATCATCTGGGAAATGTAAATCAAAACCACAATGAGATATACCTTGCACCTGTCAGAATTGCAAATCAAAAAGACCAAAATTAACAAGTGTTGGTTAGAATGTGGAGAAACAGGAACTCTGTGATATTTCATTTATTTTTTTCAGTGAGCTATTTTGAATATCTACTTGCTACTGGTATAGGGATTAAAGAATGAAAAGAAAACAACAGCAACACACAAACTCTCAGAGGTCTTGAAAGACAGGTAAATGTTTATTGGGTACAGGAGTAGGGAAAAGAAGTCCTTGTCTTAACAAATACAATGAATAAAGTGTCTGAGCTTTGAAAAATGCATGGTGCATCAAAGAAATGGTGAGTAGAAACTACACCCATCTTAGATACACACTCGTATGCACATAAACATTTCTCCTATTTTTGAGTGTGCTTTTTGGGCCTCTTGTTTTCTGCCTGCTATTTTTATTTGAAATATATTTGAGAAATAACACTGGTTGAATTTATGATGTTGAGGTATGTTCCTTCTATCCCTCCTGTCTTGAGGTTTTTTATCAAGAAAGGATGCTGTATTCTGTTAAGTGCTTTTTCTGCACCTGTTGAAAGGATCATATGGTTCTTTTCCTTTCTTTCATTAATGTGGTGTATCTCACTGATGGATTTGAGAATATTGAACCAGACCTGCAGCCCAGGAATAAATCCCACTTGATCACAGTGTATAATTCTTTTAACGTACAGTTGAATGTGATTTGCTAGTATCTTGTTGAGAAGTTTTGCATCCAGGTTCATCAGGGATATTGGCCTGTAATTCTCCTTTTTAGTAGGGTTTTTATCTGGTTTGGGATAAAAAAAGAATGAAATCTTGCTATTTGCATCAATGTGAATGGAACTTACGTGTTTTATGCTAAGCAAAATAAGGCCAGAAGAGAAATACAAATATTAAATGATTTCACTCATATGTGGGCTTGAAGAAACACAACAGATGAACATAGTGGAAGGGATGGAAAAATAAGATAAAACAGGGAGGGAGGCAAGCCATAAGAGACTCTTAAATACAGAGAACAAACAGGGTTGCTGGAGGGGTGTTGGGTGGTAATGGGCTAAATGGGTAATGGAGATAAAGGAGAGTGCTTAGGGATGACTTCTGGGTGTTGCATATAAGTTATGAGTCACTGGGTTCTACTCCTGAAACCAGCACTATTGTATGTTAACCAGCTTATATTTAAAGACATTTAAAAAAAATTGTGTGAATTTAAGGTGTATAATACCTTAATTTCATACATCTGTATATTGTAATAATACTAATGTAGTGATAGTGCCTCTGTCATATCACATGGTTATTTCTTTTGTGTGTGTGTGTGTGTGGTGGGAATAATTATGATCCAGTCTCTCAGCACATTTGATGATTGTAATGTTTTCTGTATTCACTCTACTATGCATTAGCTCTCCAGGACTCATTTATCTACTAGTTATAAGTTTGTACCTTTTAACAAAACCTCTCGTATTCTCCCAACCCCAGCCCCTGAAAATTACCATTTTCCTCTTTGTTTTTACTGTTTTGTATTTTTAGTCTCCACATATGCATGATATCATATAGATCTTTCTGTTTTCTGATCTCTTTTTTTTTTTTTAATTTTTTTAATGTTTTATTTATTTCTAGGAGAGAGAGAGAGACAGCGTGAGCAGGGGTGGGTCAGAGAGAGAGGGAGTCACAGACTGAAACAGGCTCCAGGCTCCGAGCTGGCAGTTAGCACAGGGCCCGACGCGGGGCTCGAACCCACGAACCGCGAGATCATGACCTAAGCGAAAGTCGAACGCTTAACCGACTAAGCCACCCAGGCGCCCCTGATCTCTGTCTTTCTAAGTGGTTTCTCATCACAGCACAATGGACACTAACATATTTGTCTAAAGTTTTTTGTTTTGCCTTTATTATCCTTTTGTTTAAATTATTTTATTAGTCTACTTATTTATTCATTTTTAGAGAGAGAAAGAAGGGGACACAGAGAGAGAAAGGGAGAGAGAATCCCAAACAGGCTCCACACTTTCAGAGCAGAGCCAGGTGTAGGGCTCAGCTCGGACCCACAAACTGTGAGGTCATGACCTGAGCATCAAGACTGGGATGCTTAACCAACTGAGCCACTTAGTGATGCCTTACTTTTATTATCTTAGTATAATTAATTTTGATTAATCAGTGCTAATATTTTAATAGTATTTAATAATTTTTAAGATAGCTATCAAAATAATTTTATTCTATAACAGTATCTGTGGAGAAAATACTAGATATAAAATTAGAATACAAGACTTTGAGGTATTTATGGTCTAATTGTGAGGCTCAAAGGTGGGGCAGGCAAATGGGTATATCTTACTAGGTAATACTTTCCCTTTGGTTCTGTGATCTATGACGCTTCAAAGGCTTCTTTCAGCCAACCGTTAAGTGCCAGTGCATGAATCCCTCCCGTCCTTTTTCAGAAGTGCCACTAATAGTATAATTAATTTCTTGTTCTTAGTTTTACCGTCGTCTTTGTCATTAATTTATAGAATGGATCTACAATGCTCAATTACTACAAAGAAAAACCTCAAGAAAACTTCAAAGTAAAATATTGGGGGCTGTTATTGATCCTGATACCTGTAACTTCTCCTTAATAAATGCAAGTGGGAAAAGTCACTATGCCCTGTCCCTGAGTTTGTTCATCTGCTGTAATACCCTTCAGAGGTAATAGGGTTGGGATCTTCATTCAGTAACAAATGAGACATCAATATTGCGATGAAAGTGGGTTACATAATTCATGAAAAATCACTGAAAGGAAATGTGAACACTGAGTGTCTTTCCATTTGGTGGGTCAGGGTTTAAGGAATTAAGCTGTAACTAGAGAATTTAATTACTATTTAAAAGGCTGCTGCTGCTTTGCCTCAGGATGGCTCTTGCTGGTTTCTGGCTGATGATTTTCTCAGCCAGTGTTCTGCCTTCCAGCCTGAGTTGAAGTGGGATTATTTACAAATACTAGACATTTTAAAGTGCATTTTTGTTGACTGTAACAGATAAATATGAAGAATAAAATATAAATTTTTAATTATTTTTGATGTATACATTTTTATATATACCCTTATAGCTTGTTTTAGTGCATACACACGCACACACCCCCCCACACACACTTATTCATATATGTTTAATCTATCTTATTAATGTTTGTTAACCAAATGGTTCTGTTAACCAAATCCAATACACTGTCATTTAAAATATTATAGAAATCTCACCACACTCACAATGTGTGGCTGTAATTATATATAAATTTAATCGACATGATTTTTAATGCAACATCACTACATATTGGCTTTTTTTCTGATATAATTGCTAATCAGATGTATTTACTTGCTTCATTAGATCTAGTGCCACTATAGGTACGGTTTCTATTTTTTTTAACAACTATTTGCTAATAAACTACATTAGTAATGACTTCCCATCAGAGTATGATTACTTGAGCAAGGGCATATTTCTTTCCATAGAATTCAGGCTTTATTGACTTTGTGATATTCATGGGCATCTCTCTAGGTAAAACAACTTTTCTCAAAATAGGTTAAATTCTGATAACTTGAGTAAAGAATGGATTTTGTTTTTGTTTTTTGTTTTGCTTTAATCATTGGAGATGGATTTTGGGCCATCTCCAAGAAACTCTACATCTAAACATATTTGCACTGAGACCATTTAGAAAGTTGAAATGAATAATTATAAAGAAATTAGTCATTTGGATGTCTGCCAAAAAATTGGCGAAATAATGATTGGCTCTACAGAGATTTGGTACCGATGAATTAAAAACAAAACACAGACATACAAAAATCCTGAGTCCAGAGGTGGAAATATTTTCATTCAATTTGAGAATAAATAAAATATCTTTTTCCAATGGAAAAAAAATCAGTCTTTAACAATGGAAAACCATAAAATTAGACATATGAACCACTTTTTAAGAAGGGAATTATTTTTAGTTAAAGGAAAACTACAAAGCAAATGACTCTAACAATACTCATTTTAAATATCAAGTGTTTGTGCAGTAAAATATCTTATCTCTGCTGATAAAAAAAAAAAAGCCAAATTCACCACTGGTAAACTAAACTAGAAGTCTTGGTTACCTAAATAATCATGTTGGATATGGCCTAATAGAGAAAGATTTAATGGAACTATGTTTTTTTCTATTATATGTGACAGACTTTTTTCTTGTTTGGAAAGATAATTCTCTTGCTGTCAAATTTTGATTTTTTTATGTGAGCCTGCCATTTCCCATCTGAAATGCAAAACTTTGTATTTTCATAAAAATCAGAGTTTGTGAAAAATGTTAATTTGTTAAGAAATGGCATTAAACATAGTAAGTATAAAAGTAAATGTTTTGAATTATATCCTTTGCAATCAAGCAAAAGGAACTTTATAGTTTTTTAAATTATTTTCCTACTTAATTTGATTAGGATTTCATTCACTTTCACATTAAACCACAATTGTAGCTTAGTAAAAAGTGGTTTATTTCATTCAGTAAGAATTCCATGCATTGGCATTTGAGGGCTAGTACAGTAAGTGAATTATTCCATCAAAGAACAAAACTTATCCATTTTTCTGTTTAGCATTTTTAGTGAAATCTCTTCCATATCCACATTCCATAATAATAAAAGAAGACCAGAAGACTTAGGCTTATATTGGATTAGAAGAACTATGTCAAGGGTCATCTCTAGTTACTAGGGAGGCCGAGGTATTTGCATCAAAGTAGAAAAAGAAAAGGAGGGGTTGAAAGTTTATTGAGTGAACATATTTATGGCATCTGGCCACCTTCTACCTCTTTGACTATTCAACATGTATATACAATCTTTCTATCTCTATGTTTAAATAAAAGGAATTCATCTTCTTCCTTCCAAAGTAGGCAATCTCAAAATTTTACCCAGTTTCTGCAGTTAGCCTGAAGTCCATGATCTCTGGGTAGTCTCTCCATCAGATCCAGGTTTGGATCTTTGTGATGCTAGGTCTTACAAATTAAAGTCCTCTTCCTCCAAATTCCCAAAGTATTATTGTGATGAGAGAAAGAAATAAGGTAATACAAACTTAGAAATCTCATTCAGTAATAGGTAAGATATGACCATTTTTGGTACATTAGCAAATATAGAGTCCTACTGGCCAGGTACACTCAGGACTCTGTGATCCCAGTGGCAGAAATAGTTGCTTGGCTAACTAATCTGGTAGGCCCTTGTGGTTTCCAGATGAATTTCTTTTATCCATTTTCCTTCAGGTCCTTGATTCTACATCTGGGGACACCTTCCTTGTCCAATTTGTCAATGCCTATACTCTAAATAGCTACTGTGGAAAGTTTAAAGCAAATGAAAGCAGCTTCTAAAAATAACTAAAAGGATCTCATTTTGGTAGAACATATATACTAAAATCAGAACAATGCAGAAAAGATTAGCAGGGTTCTTGCATGAGGATGACATATAAATCAGTGAAGCACTAGATGTTGATGATAATCATCATGATGATCATGATGATGATATGAAGACTAAGGCATTTTCTTTAAATACAACTATAGCCAGCCTGAGGCATATTTGGTAATACTGTTGCCTGGAAAATACTTACCAGGATTCCAAGAAGATGGGCTTCAAGACAATTAATTTTAGGAGTAGCCAAATGGCCTGATAATTTTAACTCTTCACTATTGGCTCCTCTGCTCTAATTCCTTTCTCTTAACCTGATAGCTGCTGCCTCACTCTCTGCACAATAGTAAGTATGAAAAGGTGAGAATGCAATACCATGAATCTCAGCTTTGACACTAAATTCCCTTCAATCTCACTCAGAGTCTTCCTGAAGGAGTGTTTGAAAAGCCCAGAGACAACAATTTTATTTCTTTTTGAAGTTGTGCTTAGAGACCCCTGCTTGTTAAATATGCACTACATTTTTATGCACAGAAGCAGCTGGCTTTTCTCAACGTTGCAGGGTTCCAAATTATGATACCCTCAATTTATATTGCAGGACACAAGTACAGGGAGCCCTTTGGGCATCGCCATGCTTTCTTATATGTCTGCTTACAGACTGCCTAGTTTTAGTTTGAGTGCATCTCCACTTCAGTGCATGTTTGAAAGCAGCAACACTTAATAAGCACATGGCAACGTTACAAATTCTATTCCTACCATTCACATAATAAAAAAAGCTTTGTTTGCCATGTGGTCAGAGTCCCAAGGTATAGCAGCCAACAGTTTGACCAGCTGCTTTGTTATTGCATTTCAAAATGAATTGTCATTACAGACTGAGGCCATTAAATCTTCGCTGTCTGTCTCTAGCATCTCCTCCATGGTCAGTTCCACATAAGTTCTGTTATTGAAGCTCCCTTCATTGTTTAAAAATTACTACATTACTTAATATTCTTAGTTGGAAACAACAGAGTTCACTCTGGTTTATGAAGAAAAAAATTATTTCATACATTATTCGGTCGCACAAGACTTTTGGAGACGTCAAGTGCATTTGAAGCTATTGTAGAGAAACAATGTCCACTTATAACATAGGATTTCTTTGAAGAAAACAACATTGCCATCTTTGATCAGTACTTTTGCTACTCATAACTGAATACAAGAAACTCTGCCTCAAAATATTAAAGCCTCCAGCACTGTTTCCAAAAGAGCAAATTCTCAGAATAGAGCTCCTGTTTCACTTTGTTCAATTTCAAGTTCAGATCTTGCTTGAATGTGGGTCAAATATTTGGGCCATAGCTACAGTGGAATCTAGGAATGTGAGTTATCTGGCTTCAGTCTTTCTTGAGAAGATGAAGAACATGAAGGAGGAATGTAATCAAAATGGAAAGAGGATGTTCAGAGATGCCAAGCATCCATCTGTGATGATTCTCTGCCACACTATCTTGAACTAAATCTCTGGTTTTATATGCATTGCAAAATCCTCCTGCCATTTCCAGCATTTGCAACAGTAATCCTACCAGAATTGACTCTGCAGAGATAAAAATGTAAGTTTCTAACAGCTTAAACCTGAACCATAATAGCAAATAAAAATTGTTTATTTTTAAATATTCTTTAAAAATTCTTTAAAATATTTCCCAATATTTTTTGGGAAAGATAAAATAGGAACTGGCATGTCTTTATGAGAAAAAAAAAATAGAACCAGTGTTAGTAGTGTAAGATGTTAATAATAGAGGAATGTGTCTGGGGGACATGCAGAACACTCTATTCTCTTTGCAACTTTTCTCTGAATCTATAATTATTCTAATTTTAAAGGTTTACTTAATTAAAAAATGGAAATAAAGAATGAGAAATGCAGAAATTTTAAAATTCTTTTCAGCAAAATCACAAGAATAGGGGCACACCACTGATTATATTTGTTCTGAATCCATTATGTCACATGCAATTCATTTTGACATTAAGATAGGAAGAGTATGGTTGGGTGAATTAACCTCACTAAATCTCCAGTGTGTCTGTAGATTTAAAGGTACTCGATAAATAACTGCTACATGGGTGAATGAGCATATAGGTTTATGGGGTGAGGGAATGTTGAACTCCTGATGCTGTAATAAAAAATACAAACCAAATTAATGGAGAAAACAATGGAAATGTGAGCAATCAGTTAGAAGGTGTACTTACATCTGGTACAAAACAGGGAAACTATTTCTAATGGGAATTTGAAAAGAAAGATATTACAGTGTTGTCTCTCCAATTGGCATATATGTACACACATACATGCATAGAAACACAAAATGTATACGTATTTATAAATTATGTACAAGAAAAAGGAAATGTTATATATGTATGTGTATATATGTATACACATGTGTTATTACTGTTTTATATGGATTATTTGTGTGTGTTGTATATATATCATAAGCTAAAAATCCTTACCTTAAATTTATAACAAAGACTAGTACCTCAAAAGTTTATTCATAAAAATAAGACAGGATGTTTTGTTCTTGTGAGGTAACAGATTCTAGAAATATCTAACAGTATTTATTACCCAGAATTTGCTATTTATTATGCCTGTTATTTGCAGGTAAAAATTATATTAGATGTCTGTGTCCTAGGACATTCGTGAACTTTGGGATTTATTTTATCAAAAGGTGAAAAAATGATTTGTTTCTGCCTTTGTAACATTTTGCTTTTTAAGTTTATGGCGATGATAATTATTTTTACTGATATTCTAAGTTTTGTTTTTCTAAGAGTGACGCAAATGGGTTGGGAGCTGGGTTTTTTTTCTTACATTGATTTTTTTTTCTTTTGTGATAGCAAAGAAGTTAAAATCTGAGCTATTTTTAATACAAATTTTGGATAAAATGCTAAAGATTTCTCTATATCCTCACTACTGTAATTTCAGGTGTGTTCTCTCTGAAATTCTGAGTAGAGAGGAGACCCCTGTGCTGTCGTCTATTCCGACTATTCTTGGTGATTGAAAGTGGTTTGTTAGCTGCAGTAGATAAAGTATCATTGATTAATTCCTCTTACTTCCCCGTTATTTCTACCACATTGTAATAGTAAAATAGTTACCAAATTGGAGAATTCCTTTGATAAAACCTATCTGAGAATGATGACATTGTTTTTCCTTCATGCTGGAGACCTGCTCCAGCCAATCCAGGGGTCCCTGAAGGAAGGATGGTGTCAGAGAGAGAGAGAGAGAGCGCCCCGAGATCCTTTCTGACCACCAGGCAGGCATCTCTGCACTGTCGGTTTTGGTGTCTTTATTTATAAGTCAAACGATAACGTGAGATCAGAAAAAAGAATTTTTGCAATAGAAACTCTGATAAGATGCTTTGAAAAGTGTACAAAAGCAGGTTTTTCAGAAATATTCTTGCAGAATTACCTCATTCATAGTGAAGTTGAGTAAATCTTACAACTACAGAAATAACAGGATGCAGGATGTTCTTAGTGAAAAACAGGATGACATACTATTTGTTCTAAGTTAATAATTAGGACATAGGTTAGGATTAGGAAATAGGTTAAGTTGTATATAGATAGGCTAGGAGTCATTTGGTCTGGCTCACAAGAGGACGAATGTTTTTGAGCTGGTTAATAAGTTGTTTGTGGAAACTTTTTTGACTTGATTCTGAGTGTGTAAACACCATGGAGGCCCTAAATGTCTTAGCCTTTGTTTTGGGGTTATGTATTAGCTACTCTTATCCATCCTCATCCGAGCCACCAGTGTAAAGGAGGGTGTTTGTGGAAAGTAGGCCTTAGGGAGGGGACTGCCATACATCACCAGTTAGAAAAGGTCTAAGTATTAACTTAAGTTCCGTCCTTATCTGTTTCTAAACTCTAAATTACACTCTTTGTCTCAGGGCCAGGCTCAATTGTAACTCTTATGTTCTTAACCCCCTTTATTATTTAAGTCTTGGATCTACAAGGCCCATAGGAGGAGCCTTTTGACAATCATCCACAGAGCTTTCATCTAAAATCTCTTTTGAAGAGACAGGAATATGCTTTTCCTCATGAGGTATCTTTGTGGGGAATATCGGTCTGACTTGGAATATTGTGAGGCCTAGTCAATACCAGCAGGCTCATTTCCAACATGAGCCAGTAGTAGCAGGAGATACCAGTTTTCATTTCTCAAGGCAGGAGCTGTGCAAACACTGCCATTTTCTCACTGTGAATGTCAGTGAGGCCAGTGTGGCTCCCAGCACTTTCAATTATAATAGAGAACAATTTGTTTTGGCAAAACTTTGCATATCTTTAATGAATATTTTTTAGTGTTAGATGCATGGTAGAAACCATGTGAAGAATAAACATAGTAATAAACATAGGTCCTAACTTCAAAAATAACTCATGAAATAAGGACATAATATTAATGCCTACTGTACATCAAACACTTAAGTGTCTGTTACTGTACCAGCTGCTATAGGATGATATTTTACTTAATTTTCAAAAATATCTGCTAAGACCATTCATTACCCCCATTTTATAGAAAGAAATTGAGATTCATAAAGGCTAAGTCAGGTAGAAGTAGTTAGTACTTTTCAACCATATTAGACCTAATGACCCCTTTTATAGGATATAATTCATGATGACATTTTTATGCTGAAACAAAATAATATGTAATTTTCTGTATATAATTTCAAAAACAGCATAATCTAACAATAATACAAGGAAAATGTTTTGTAATGTATTCTAGTGTGTATTTTCATATAGTTGAGGATTGGATGTAACTAGAACACCTAATTTAGTAGATACATGCTTCATTTATTGGTAGAATTAGCATGTATGTGACTATCTCAACTGCAGACTAATGCAAATACTTTGATTCAAAAACTTTGAGTGATTTTGACAATGGGAATATAATTTCTCAAAGTGGAAAACAGTTCTTGGTAGAGTTCTGAAAAGTAACAATGACAAAATTTTCCTTTGAGTGGTGATTTACACATTAGCTGTTTTTTCCTAGGAAATTAAAAAAAAAAACACTTTTTTAAAGTTTATTTATGTATTTTGGGGAACCTGGGTGGCTCATTTGTTAAGCATCCAACTTCAGCTCAGGTCATGATCACACAGTCTGTGAGTTCCAGGTCCTCACCGGGCTCTGTGCTGACAGCTCAGAGCCTGGAGCCTGCTGCGGACTTTCTGTCTCTCTCTCTGCCCCTCTCCACTTGCTTACTCTCTCTCTCTCTATCTCTCTCTCTCTCTAAACTAAAAAAAAAATTACCAAAAAAAGTTTATTTATTTATTTTGAGAGAGAAAGGTTGTAAATAGGGGAGGGGCAGAGAGAGAGAGTCCCAGTCACGCCCTGCACTGGAACTTGAGCCTCTAACTCGTGAACCTGAGCCCAAGTCTGATGCTTAACTGACTGAGCCACCCAGGTGACCCAGAAATTTCAATGTCTTAAAATATGCAAAAGAGTTGGTGTTATTTTGTAAAAAATAAAGTCTCAAACTGAGGTGATCTTCAGCAGATTTTGCGTCTGAATACCTTTGTATCATTTCAAATCATTCAGGCTGTGCAATGGATGGTAAGGTGTCCAAATCCCTGGCCGAACCCATCTTATGCCATTAGTGCCCCTAAATATTTGTAACAATAAAATTCCAGAAATTGCCAAAGTGCTCTATATAAAGAGCTCTTCCTTTACATGGAAATAGTGGGGATATAATTTTCATATCACCATGTCATATTCCAAACTTTTTTCTTAAATGTGCCATATTATTTTGCCTCCTAGGTTAATGGAAGAGAGAGCATACTCTCAAGAGTTCTTAAGTATGTTTTATGCCATTAGTCCATTTGGCAGTCTGGTGAAAAATACGGACTCTTTTAAAACAATGTATTTTAGGGGCGCCTGCGTGGCTTAGTTAAGCGTCCGACTTTCGCTTAGGTCATGATCTCGCGGTTTATGGGTTTGAGCCCCGCGTCGGGCTCTGTGCTGACTGCCAGCTCAGAGCCTGGAGCCTATTTCAGAGTCTGTGTCTCCCTCTCTCTCTGACCCTCCCCTGCTCACGCTGTCTCTCTCTCTCTCTCTCTCTCTCCTGGAAATAAATAAAAATATTTAAAAAAAAAAAACAATGTATTTTAAATGCCTGAAATAAAATAGGTAGAACTGAAAATAAAATTATTTTAGAAATACTTTTAGTTACAAATAATATTACAAGGTTAATAACATTTGTGATGCTACATGTAAATATCTGTGGTTTTATTAGTGATAAAATAACTCCAGGTATTGATAACACTGCTCTGGCTTATTGTTTATGTTCATAATTGAAGGAAAATAAAGATGAAGTTATTTTATTATTCTTTTTTTCTTCAAGTTTTTATTGAAATTTCATTTAGTTAACATACAGTGTAATATTAGTTTCATATGTAGAATTTAGTGATTCACCATTTATATACAAGAACCGGTGCTCATCACATGTGCCCTCCTTAATACCCATCACCCATTTAACCCTACCTCTGCCCACCTCCCCTTCAGCAACCCTCAGTTCTCTGTAGTTAAGGGTCTGTTTTCCAATTTGCCTCTTATTTTTTATCCCCTATATTCATTTGTTTTGATTCTTAAATTCCTCACATGAGTGAAATCATATAGTATTTGTCTTTCTCTGACTTATTTTTATTAGCATAATACTTTCTAGTTCTGTCCATGTCAGTGCAGGTGGCAAGATTTCATTCTTTTTAATAGCCAAGTAATACTCCATTGTGTATATATATTTCACATCTTCCATCTCCATTCATTATTTGATGGACATTTGGGCTCTTTCCATAATTTGGCTATTGTTGATACTGCTGCTATAAATATCAGGGTGCATGTGACCTTTGAATCAGCATTTTTTGTATCCTTTGGGTAAATGCCTACTAGCGCACTTGCTGTATCATAGTAAAGTAGTTCTATTTTTTAATTTTTTGAGAAACCGCCATATTGTTTTCCAGGATGGCTACACCAGTTTGCGTTCCCAGCAACAGTGTAAGAGGGTTCCCCTTACTCCACATCATCATCAACATTGTTGTTTCCTGTGTTGTTAATTTTAGCCATTCTGACAGATGCAAGGTGATACCTCATTATGGTTTTGATTTGCATTTTCTTGATGATGAGTGATGTTGAGTATTTTTTCATGTGTCTGTTGGCCATCTGTATGTCTTCTTTGGAAAAATGCCTGTTAATGTCTTCTGCCCATTTTTAACTGGATTATTTGTTTCTGTCATGTGGAGTTTTATGAGTTTTTTATATATTTTGGATGCTCAGAATTTGTCCACTGACCCCAGGTTGAAAATCCTTATGCTTGAATGAATGCATGTGCACAAAAAATTGGAGCTCATCATTGATCACCCTAACTGGATCAATAGCTACAAAAACAGTTATAGAGAACAGGTGACTAGCTGCTGATGCTTAAACATTGATTTGTTAGCAGACAGAGAAGTATAGAGAAAAGTGTATACAAAGCAATAGGGTCAGGAAACACGTGGGCAACACTAACATAGTACATGTGGGCTTCAACAAGAGTAGGTAGAGGAAACCTGGAAATGAGGAATGGATTAAATATTCTTAACAACAGAAGAATTTTGCTCTAATTCTAATTGATTTAACAATATCGTATACACTTATTGGGGTTTTTAGTTTATTAAGTACTTGCACATAGCTGTATTCTCATTTTTACTCTGTGACATCCATTTTCTTAACAGCTATAACAATATAGTTATCTTTAAGTTGATGGTGCAGTATTTTCTGAGCATGTATATGTTTTTATAGACAACCATTGCAAACAGGAAATATAGAGAAAATACACCAAAGATTTTTGACCCATATTTGATGATATCTAGTTCAGTTAAAGGAAATATGATGGAATAGGGTGTGATTTCCCCTATTAACATCACTTAACTAATGCAATATTTTTCAATATCCCTGACACCTGCAACATCCTGTAGATGGAATGTGTCTGTGGGAAATCTCATTTATTAGATAATATACCCTGCCTTTCTGGATTAGACAGATTTAAAATAAGTTGCCGGGCATGTGGGTGGCTCAGTCAGTTAAGCATCTGACATGGTCATGATCTCATCGTTTGTGAGTTCGAGCTCCCATTTGGGCTCTGTGTTGACTCTCAATCTCTCTCAAAAATAAACATTAAAAAATTATATATAAAATCATTTGCTAAATTCAAATGCCATTTAGAGCAGTTACTAATGGTTGCTAACTTATCCACATTTATTTTCAGTGAGTGCCATAACTCCACAGATCGAATCAAAGTCAGAGTGTGGGATGAAGATGACGACATTAAATCCAGAGTCAAGCAACATTTCAAAAAGGAGTCAGATGATTTTTTGGGACAAACAATTGTAGAAGTGAGGACTCTGAGTGGAGAGATGGATGTCTGGTACAACTTAGGTGACTATTTTTAAATCTACTTGAAAAACAGTTAAAAAAATTTCAGAATATCTGTGGCATGTATTATATTCCAATATAAGTAAAAAAAATCAATGTTTTCTACAACATTCTGCTGAAATATTTATTCCAATCAAGTATCACTGAAAGATGTTGGTAAATTTGAGATTAAGAGAGAAAGTCTTTAAAAAAAATCAATTGGGTGTCTTTTAGGGGGAAAATATCCCATTCTTGATTTTAATTTATGAATACAGCTTCAAAATCTTTGCCAAATGTATAGGAAAAATACATACGACTTTATGCTGTTTGGTTTTTCCCCCTTTCGTCACTTAGTGAAAATTTAGTGATAAAGAGAAAGTATATTTTGGATATCTTTTGAATGATGGTATAAAAGTAGACTCTCGTTGGCAAAGCCAAATTTATATGTGGGGACTTATATTTACTCTGGTGACAAAGATTGAGAATATGTTTAGTTGGCATGACTTTTTAAGTGAAATTTTATTATGGAACCAAGAATTAAATGAAGTTTTATTTTGAATTTTACAGTAATTGAATAATAACCTAGAATCTTCAGTGCTGATTTAATATTAGTAAAAATATATGTATCAGCTTAGTTTCTATAAAGGACATGATCCATAATACTTGTTTTAAAATTTTTTGTTTGCCTATAGTTGATACACAATGTTACATTAGTTTCAGGTGTACAACATAGTGATTCAACAGTTGTGTATGTTATTGCCATGCTCACACATATATATGTAGCTACCATCTATCACCATGCAACACTATTACAATATCTTTGACTATATTCCCTATGCTATAACTTTTAGTCCCATAACTTACTCCATAACTAGAAACCTGTTTCTCTTATTCCCATTCACATATTTTGCCCATTCCCCCAGCCCCACTCACTCATATGTAGAATCTAAAAATAAGAATAAACAAAAAAGTAGAATCAGATCTATAAATAAGGAGAACAAACTGGTGGTTGCCAGATTCACAATGTTTTAGTCATATCATCTGATATGTTTTAATTAAATTTTAAGGGCTTGTTGAGAATCAAAGAAGACTTTACCCAGTCCCAGCATTACAAAGAATTTTCATTCAGGATATCAATATATTGTAGAAAATCAGAGTGCTTTTGGCTTTTTGAAAACCCGCATACTTCAAGTAATGTAATATTTGACAAAGTAAAGGGATAAAGTCATAGAACAAATGAAACCCTAAAATATGTAATAATTTTAAAGAAAGAAAGATATATAACTTATCTGGATACAAATTACTCAAGCTAGACTAAGAACCCAATATTAAAATATATTTTAAAGAAATCTTCCTTAAAGAAAATTGGTGCTTCTACATTATTGATGCAATTTTTAGTTCAGTTAAAGTGATCATCCCCCTGTATCTTATTTATACTATAAGACAATCTTATATATGAAAACAGAGATGTTAGACAAAGTAAACTTTAGGCCATTAGTTCTGCACAATACTCACAGATTGTCTTGTACAGTGGTTTACCTATACATAGACTTTTTTTTTGTAGTACATAAGCATGACCTTGTGAAGAAGTTTGAATTCAAAACAAATTCTTTAAATTGTTCTTTTTACAAAAGAGCAATTCTTTTGATGTTCTTTGCTTCCTGTCAAATGTCTTCTGACATGAGTGTATACAGTTTGCCAAGGAGCTTGAATGAACTATTAGTAAAATCAGTAAAAATCAAGCTCTTTGGCCAGAATTGTCCTCCTATCTATGGGGATGAAGATATAATGCAACAGGAGAGGGAAATCTTTGTGTGTTCACCATCAATTTGTATGTTTTGTGTCCTCATTGCTGATGTTGGGAGTTTTAGGAGAGGAAGAACAAGAAAGGGTGGAAGGCTGAGAAGGACAAGTTTTAAATTTACGTAAAACCCCTCAGTAGGTTCAATTGACATAAGTACCATATTTGTGCTATTTGTACAATGTTCCTCTTTCATCACATGGAATTTTTTCTACCATGCGGGCAGGAACTTGACCAAAAATCCTGGGAGTCTAAGGAGAGCCTGTGTCCCATGATCAATAGGAATGATGATAGTTAAAGAACCAGGGTGCCTGGGTGGCTCAGTTGGTTAAGCGCCCAACTTCAGCTCAGGTCATGAGATCACGTTCCATGAGTTGGGGCCCTGTGTTGGGCTCTATGCTGACAGCTCAGAGCCTGGAGTCTGATTTGGATTCTGTGTCTCCCTCTCTCACTGCCCCTCCCCTGACTCACACTCTGTCTTTTTCTGTCTCTCAAAAAAGAATAAATGTAAAAAAAAATTTTTTTAAGAAAAAAAAACCAGAAATGCTCCTCTGGGACTCTGGACAGAGGTCTGTGACAAAAAGATTCCAGGACTTGCATTTCTTTTGGCCCAGCGGGCAACTTTAATATTTGTTGAGAATCAACTATCTCCCAGACAATAAGAGAAACTCTGATGATCCTGGCACTCCTAGGAGAAGAATATTCATAACATAATGAGTATTAAATATTAACAGTGAAAGGTCAGCAGACATTCTACCACAAGAAAGCTGACTTTGTGGTTTAACTGTGTCTTTTATGACTAAAAATATAGTTCTGCTTAGAAAGAGGGTCAGTAAGTCTTCACTTTCTCTGTCACTCTACCTCCTTATGTTTTATTTGTGAAAAGGATCAGCTTGCCTCTTTTTATTTCATCTGTAAAGTAGATGTCAAATGTAGGTCTTTTGTGTACATTTACCCTCTAGGGATTTTGTGATTATGCTTCCCCCCACTCTTAACTCTACTGATCAGTTCATATTGAATACACATGTACATTATTTAACTGAATTGATTTCATATTGATCCCATCCAAATAAATAGCAGGCCTTTATGAATTAGTAGGTCTTTATGAATCACTGATGAGAAAACTATTAATAAATTTTTTGTTAGAGCTCTGACTCATCTTTTCAAGCACAGAATGAGAAGTGAAAGCTCTTAGATAAAATAGTTTTCTGGTTAATTGTAGTTTTAAGTTATCTTGCTTTTCATTGCCAAATAATTTCATTTTATAAACTGATCGAGTACACAGAAATTTGTATCAGAATGACAGGATCTCCTGATTAACCTTTCTTGTTTGATGATCTATAACACCATTTGGCACTTAGTCACATAATAGGCACATTATTTTAAATTGTGTTTCCAAGAATCATAATGGGTAGTTAATCATCAAACTTGACCTAGAAAAGTGGCTTTAGCAGTGCAAGCCTTTTTTTTTTTTTCTAGGAGAGAGAGAGAGAGACAGCGTGAGCAGGGAAGGGTCAGAGAGAGGGAGACACAGAAGTGCAAGCCTTTTTTAAGCTTTGGAAATATTCTATGAAAAATATGGTATTTCCAAAAATGACTCACTACTTTTTTCCCTCATCAGAGAAACGAACAGATAAGTCAGCTGTATCTGGGGCCATTAGATTGAAAATCAACGTGGAGATAAAAGGAGAGGAGAAGGTTGCCCCATATCATATACAATATACATGTTTACATGAGGTAAGTCAATTGAATTGTACTAATAATAAAACCAATAAAAGAAATAAGCCTTTATGGATCATACAAAAAGGTATTTGGTTTAAAAATGTAATTGAATTAGGTTTGTGGAATTGTTCCTCGAGTTCTGACCCTATACAATAACACATGATGTGGTAAGGTATCATGTGGCCTATGTACTGCTCTCTGAAGAGTGAAAAGATATCCTCTAACGAGAGCTAGAACAAACACATGAGGCAAGTATTAACAAGTAAGACAATAAGATAATGATGAATAAGTAGACCAAAAATGAATAAAAATATTGAAAGTATTCATTGAAAAGTAAGTCTTGAAAAACATTTTGGAAGCATTAAACATATAGTACTTTAGTAATGCAGGAGCGCATCCAAATATTATTTTTGAGAACACTGAGTTAGTGTGCAAATTTTATTAAAGATTTAATTGGAAGTATTAGAAATACAACATGCATTGCATCAATTGTTTTTGGTAGCCAATGTAATAAGCAATGATTTTTTTTCTTTTTCTGAGTATAACAAAAAAGCTTTAATATATATTGAACCATTCTCCATTTTAATTACCCATTCCACAAACAAGTTGGGAATGGAGAATATCAAATGTAGTTACCACCCAAGGATAGTAAAAATTATATCCACCCAAAGAGTGAGGCTGGTTGACTTAGAGGTTAACACAACCCAATTTGAATCCAAAGGGCAGATACACCACAATATAGATATACAGACATAAAATCTTGGGCCTCTATTGGATGCTTTGCATCTGAGAGCTTAAAATTGACCCCAGAGCCTTTCTTTGTTACAAATGGCACTTGTTCTGTGTATCAAAAAATAAGAGGTAAAGCTGAGGAATGTACTTTTCCCATGTTGAGAGAGGTAGAGAAGAAAGTACCTTCCTAAGATAGAAAAGATAACTGAAAGAATCTTTGCTCTTTGCATATAACTTTTTCTAAATGTATCTATGAAAATTTATATGTGTAATTATTTCCACCTCCATTTTACCAAAGAAGGAATGGGGAGCAGTATTTAAGTCATTTACATATTACTCACGATTAGATAAAGGACCTAGGCTTATTTTCCTGATGACATCCGCCTATTGATATTCCTTCAAAAAATGTGGTTCATTTTTCAAACCAATGAAACTGGCAAGATGGAGAGCCAACTCTGGGCTTAAAGTTTGGGTAGAGA
This sequence comes from Hyaena hyaena, assembly GCF_003009895.1. Lineage (NCBI taxonomy): Eukaryota > Metazoa > Chordata > Mammalia > Carnivora > Hyaenidae > Hyaena > Hyaena hyaena. The sequence goes on along the minus strand of NW_024081107.1, from coordinate 387,892 downwards.
ATTTTTGGGATCTTTTTTTTTTTTTTTTTTTTTTTTATATTTTTAATATAGTTTATTGTCAAGTTGGTTTCCATATAACACCCAGTGCTCATCCCAACAAGTGCCCTTCCCCATGCCAACAGCCCCCTTCCCCTTCCCCCCATCAGTCCTCAGTTTGTTCTCAGTATTCAAGAGTCTCTCATAGTTTGCCTCCCTCCCTCTCCCCCAACTGTTTTTCCCCCTTCCCCTCCCCTATGGTCCTGTTAAGTTTCTCCAGTTCCACATGAGTGAAAACATGGTATCTTTCTCTGCCTGACATATTTCACTTAGGATAATACCCTTGAGTTCCATCCATGTTGCTACAAATGGCAGATTTCATTCTTTTTCATTGCCATGTAGTATTCCATTGTATATATAAACTGCATTTTCTTGATCCATTCATCAGTTGGACACTTAAGCTCTTTCCATATTTGGCTATTAGCATATTCTTATCGATGTTTGTGATTGTCTTATGTATTTGGGTGTTTCTGAATTCAGTGCATAGACATTTATACTTGTTAGCTCTTCCTGATGGATAGACCCTGAAATTATTATATAATGCCCTTCTTTGCCTTTAAAATAAAAAATAAAGTCCAGTTTGTCTGATATAAATATGGCTACTCCAGCTTTCTTTTTGATGTCCAGTAGCATGATAGATGTTTTCCCATCTCCTCACTTTCAATCTGAATGTGTCCTCAGGTCTAAAATGGGTCTCTTGTAAACAGCAAATAGATGGATCTAATCTTTTTAATCCATTCTGCTACTCTGTCTTTTGATTGGAGCATTTAGTCCATTTACATTCAGTGTTATTATTGAAAAATACAGGTTTAGAGTTATTGTGTTCTCTGTTAGATTCATGCTTGTAGTGGTGTCTCTGGGACTTTGTGTTCCTTGCAACATTTCCCTCATAGGATCTCTTGTAGGGCTGGTTTAGTGATGATGAATTCCTCCATTTTTTGTTGGGATAAACCTTGATCTCTCCTTCAATTCGGAATGATAGGCTTGCTGGATAAAGGCTTCTTGGCTGTATATTTTTCCTGTTCATCACACTGAAGATTTCCTGCCATTTCTTTCTGGCCTTCCAAGTGTCAGTAGATAGGTCTGCTACTACCCTGATATGTCTCCCTTTGTATGTTGGGGCCCTTTTATCCCTAACTGCTTTCAGAATTCTCTCTTTGTTCTTGTATTTTGCCAGTTTCACTGTATGTCGTGCAGATCGATTCAGTTTACGTCTGTGGGGAGTTCTCTGTGCCTCTTGGATTTCAATATCTGTTTCCTTTCCCAGGTTGGGGAAGTTCTCAGGTATTATTTGTTCAAGTACACCTTCTGCTCCTTTCTCTCTCTCTCCTTCTGGAATTCCTATGATATGGATATTCTTCCGTTTGATTGTATCACTCAGCTTTCGAACTCTCCTTTCATGTTCCTGGACCAATTTCTCTCTCTTTTTCTCGGCTTCCTCTTTCTCTATAATTGTATCTTCTAATTCACGTATTTTTTCTGCCTTTTCAATCCGTGCAGTAGCCAACGCCTCCATTTTATTTTGTGTTGCATTTTTTAGTTCATCAGTATTTGCAACAATAATGGCTCGGATGTCATCCAAGCCCTTTTGAAGCCCAATGAGTAATTTTATGAGTATTATTCTAAATTCTTGTTCAGTTATGTTGCTTAGATCGGTTTTGAGCAGTTCTCTAGCTGTTATTTCTCCCTCGAATTTCTTTAGAGGAGAGTTCTTCTGTTTTGTCATTTTGGCTAGCTTTCTTTCTCGTTAGTTTTAAAAGCTTGTGATGTGTTCTGCCCGTGTGAGTGCTGCTATATTAATATTAAAGGAGGCTCATACACTGTCCAGGGCCTGGCCGTTCAGGAAGTCTTCTTTGAAGGGTGTCCCTTGGTCTCTCTTGTGACTTTGGTTTTATTTCTCTACTCGTAGTGATGTTTTGAACTCTCCACGATGTGCACTTTAGGTTTGTTCCTTGAAGTAGCCTGTGCCACAGGCGCAGAGGAGGCGGGCCGTCTCCCGTGCCTCACGCCCTCACTCCGTGCGTTCTTAATGATGCCACCCAACTTGCAATCCCACAAGCCAAGGCACTTCAGGGCAGGGAACTGGTTCCTCCTGATGCCGACCGCGTCCCTGGGGTACCACCTAACCTGGAGGGAACTTCCACTGTCCAGTGCCAGACCGAGGCCACCAGTCCAAGGAAAGCCCCACAGTTAGAGGTGGGATATCTCTCCGAAAGCCCTGCTTCTCCGCGAGTGCAGACGGGAAAGCGAGAATTTTTGGGATCTAATGAATAGCATTAATACTTTGCTTTTCAGAGTCCTTTTCTGATAGTCCAAGAAACAAAAAGAAATGAAATCCAAGAAACGGTCCTTTAGTGACCTAAGCTGCATCCATGTAGCAGGCAGTTCCCAAAACTTGTTAGAAGCAAAAAGAAATTATGTGTAGTGGTTTTTATTTCATTACAAAATTCTCATTCATTTTTAACCTCAACCTTGCCCTCACTCCTACCATTTCATTGTCAAAGACTTTACATACTAAAATTCTGTGTCAACATAGCCAAAATCACATTATTCATCCCAGGCTCTATAATTTACTCTGAGCCCATGAGTGTAAAAGAAGCACTATCATGTAGAAATGTTTACATACAAAACTTTTACTTCCTTCTAAAATGAATTATTATGTATGAAACATTTGAATCATTGGTTCTGTGTAAGCCTAGGCAGAAATAAAATCAATTTGCATAAATATGAGGTGAGCTAGAATAAAACTCAATATATTCCTATTGCCTATATATGCTAATGAAAGATTAGATGCAATCACAATGCAAATATAAATTACTGAGACTTAACAATTACATATTTCTGGCCTATTCTGAGGAATTACTGAACAATTGAAAACCACTTACTTTTAGAATCTGTTCCATTACTTGACTGAAGTGAAGTCTAATGGTGGAGTGAAAATACCGGAGGTCAAAGGGGAGGAAGCCTGGAAGGTTTTCTTTGATGATGCTTCCCAAGAAATAGTCGATGAATTTGCCATGCGTTATGGGATTGAATCCATTTATCAAGCTATGACGTAAGTACTATAGAATATGTATATGTTCAAAAATCTGAAATCTAAAGAGAAGAAAAGCATTCATCTCTTCTAATTCAAATGAAATTTTGATTCCAGAGACAATTACATTTGAATGTGCCCATTTGATGCTGGCCACTCTCTCTTACAGCTGTAACGTGTTAAGGACTTGATAATTCACTACCACCATCTTCTCAGATCTTTTTTTTTTTTTCTCAAAGTGTGGCCCACTGATGAGCAGTGTTAGCAGAATCTGGGGACTTACAAATGCAAATTGTCCACCTACCCCAGACCTACTGAATCAGAAACTCTAGAAGTGGGCCCAGTGATCTGTGTTTTAACAAGCCCTCCTGATGCTTCTCATTAACTCTAAAGTTGAAGAACCTGCGCCTTGTATGATATCTGAGGAAACTAAAGCCTGTGATTGTAGTGCATTGTCTAACTTTACAAAGTCTCTTAGTGTCAGAGATGCATCCAGAGCCATTACAGTGTCTTGACCCAAACAGTAGGCAATATATACTTCCTTTCTATATTTATATCAGTGTTGCTAATTCAGTGAAACCAAGATTTATTGAGAACACACTGCAATAAATGTGGTTCTGCAGAAGTGACCCACACAGACCCATAACCCTTACTGAGGAGTTTCAGAAAGCATTCAGAATTGGGTTGTTCCTTGCCCGCAGTTCACCTTTTGAAACCTGATCTTAGTGTATAAATGCATATATGCCATATATAATAGGTATTTATGTATAGATATTAAAAGAACTGTTCTTTTATATCAAAGACCAGTTGATATTTTCACATCAATGAAATTGATGCTGGCCCAGGTAATCAGTCATTTTCAGCCATCTGAATGATGGCTGTAGATTGGACCAAAATCCGTGCTCTTCTTCAGAGTTTACTGTTCCTAGCATTTAATTACCAGGCATAATTATAGAATAGAATGTGTAAGAATACATTTTTAAATATTTTTGATTAAAGGTATGCTTTTTTAATTGACAGAATATCCTAATGCTAAATAATAAAGACTTACAGATTATACAGGTGAAAAGGAAGTAGGAGGTCATGCAATTGAACCTCTCTCCAAATCTGAAATCCTACTACTGAATCTGTTAACTGATGGTCACCATCCCTGTGCTTGTTCACATAGAGTGACAACATACTCCTTTTGAGGCAACTTATTTTGTAATTGGGCAGCCGTAATGGAGTCTATGAGTTTGTCATCTGCTCTGTCCCATGTCAATGGCTATAATTCAGAATACCTATATAAAATAGGAGCACAATAAAAATGCAACTATGATAGTATAAAAGAGGAGAATCATCCTTTATTTTATTTTATCACTTGTATTTTTCTCTTACATTTAACCTAAGTAAGCAGTAACAATAAAATATCTTTGGATACTTATTTGGTATCAAGTGACCCACGCATGAGCTCATAATTATCAAGAGCCACAGAGTATTTGTAGCTTTGTGGGTCCTACAGTCTCTGTCACAACTGCCCCATTCTGTAGTTCAGGTGCAAAAGCAGTCATAGATCTTAGATAAACACATGGGCATGGCCATCTTCTGATAAAATTTTATTTTAAAAACAAAAACTATAGGATGGGTTTGGCTGTGGCCTAAGATTGCCAACTGTTAGTCTAAATAGAAATAACAAACCAGATAGGCATAAGGAATTTGGTAATAAATTGACACATGCTCTTTGATGATAACAAAATGCTGTAGATTATATAGTTGACCCTCGAAAAACAAAGGTTCAAATCATGTGGGTCTACTTATAGATTGATTTTTTTACAACACTGTAAATATATTTTCTCTTCCTTATGATTTTCTTAATATTTTCTCTTCTTTGGCTTACTTTATTCAAAGAATACAGCATATAATACACAGAATATGTGTTTACGATGTTTTATGTGATCAGTAAAGCTTCCAGTCAAACAGTAGACTATGAGTTAAGTTTTTTGGGAGTCAAAAGTTACATGCTGTCAGTGACCTTGACCCCTGCATTTTTAAAGGATCAACTGTATCTACTTCTAGTTATACATTTGATTTCATGATATTTTTACTTATTAAATGCTTTCTTCTGCTTTTACTATGGACCAAGGTGACCATAATATTTCCCTCAACTTGATGAAACTTTAGGCATACTTCTTTCTTGCCTCTAGGCCCTGATCTCTGTCTCACCTTGGCCTTTACTGAAGGCTTAAACACAAAGGCCCCTGACCTCCCTTTACTTACAGTGTTCTCTTTAGAAAACTTATAATTCACTTTACAACACTTAGAATTTTTTGGATGTAATTTTTCTTAAGAGACTCTTGCTAGTTTTACAATCCAGAACTAGTTTTCTCAAGGACCCGGGAGGTGTCTCTCTCAAATATAATCGTCAAGGAGTATAAGCCTCTGTCTTCCAGTTTTTATGGGAGGGTAGAAGCCTCCCGTGGGTAGGTGCCTTACTCTAAGTTGTAATACTATCTCAAGTCATGAGGGTAAGAGACAGTTTATTTTGGATAAAGCCAATTAGTAAACACAGGTGACTAGGATTTCCCCAACTCCAGCTCTTAAAAATCCCCTTCCATCTTCCCTCCCAAGTCAGCCCTTAAAAACTTTCCCATCTGATATTTCAGTGTAGCTGAGTTCAGACTGAACTCAGATTTACAAATTAAAATCTCAAATTCAATAGTCATTTGTTTCATTACTGCTTTATAAGAAATTCTGAGTGCATGATAGAAACTCATACATATTTCTGATTGAATTAATCAGAAGTACATGTCATTTGTCCCCAACTTCTCCTGGTATGTTTCTTCATGTCAGAAATACACAGTTGCCAAAAGCATGCAAAGTAGAATTAGAAAGACTAATCTGGTGTGGGTATCTGTTGTACCTTGTGTGTTGCACTTAAGTGTTTTAGAGCATACCATATTGATTATTTATAATAATTTGTAGAAGTGTCAGACATTCTTTTGTTAGGTGTTGAAATAAAACTTTCAGAGATGTTTTTTACTGTATTTTCTAAATGATACTTCTGCATTTGAATTGGATCTTGATTCCTAACAAATTGTTGTCCAAGAAAAAGTTTATGAATAACCACTGTATATTCAAATTTGGGTTTCCTATTGAATCAGTTGTATTTTTCTGTTATCTTGAAACATTGCTTCAGGGTACCCAGAAAACCAACCAACCAACAGCAGCAAAACCTAGACCTTACTACCCATGTCAAAATTTATCTCAGTAGCATTTCCCTTAACCTTAAAAAAATGTTTACTTATTTAAGAGACAGAAAGTGAGCAGGGGAGGGGAGAGAGAGAGAAGGAGAGAGAATCCCAAGCAAGCTCTGCACTGTTAGCTTGAAGCTGAATGGGAGGGTGGGTGGTAGGGGAGTCGAACTCAAGAATGAACCATGAGCTCATGACCTGTGCCGAAATCAAGAGTTGGATATTTAACCAACTGAGCTATCCAGGAACCCTTCCCTTAATTTTTAGAACACAAAGTTGGGGAACTCAGCTTCATGGAAAAAATAGATGTTCTGCCTTTATAGTAAGGACATGCATAAGTTTGGGAAAGACCAAAACTGTTTAATTATTGTGGGCTTTCCTAGACCTCATTTGATCAGAAATAAAAATCAAATCTTAGCTTCTTTTGATATTTAAAATCTCCTTATGCTTATCCAAATCCCCAGGTAACCTCATAATCCTCCTCTTTTAAGTAGAGATGGTCTGGTTTCTTTTAAGCATACTCCCATTTCTTTGAAGATGAATTTAGAGCAGAAATAAAGGGGAAGTATGTATTAAGTCAGAGAGTCCGGTTGTACAATATTAAATTTTCCTCTTGTGTATTTCTCTTCATAAGAAGGAGGCTGGATGTATTTTGCTGGTAAATAATCTGAACATTAATACTGAACTTCCCATTCCTCTAACATACCTCCTGCTTATTGTAAATGCTCTCTCCTGTTACCACAAAACATTTTTGTTGAGGGCACCATTTATTAGCCCTATTTTTCACATAAAAATGTACCCTTTGTTGTGGAACATTCATGAGGAAAGAAGAAAGGGATTACAATTTTCCTGTTTGGACAAGCAATTGATCAAGGACCGAGAGGATTTGTTCCCACACAGTAAATGCAATTATCCATCTAAAAACAAAAAGGCAATTTTCCAATATATGACAGTAAGAATTAGAGTCCTGTTCCTTCCCAAAGAAGCACACTATTTTACATATTCTGTATATTCTGTATCGTGATGTTGGGCGTAGAACCTGTTTTCATGATGAGAGTTTTGGGAGTCTTTGATTCTTTACATCTATCTATGCAAACATATATGCTCTTAAAAATATTCTGACAGACTTGCTGGTCACCCTATAAACACACTCAAGGAATTCAATGTCAGCATCAGGGATTAAATTGTCCTCTGGAGCTGATTTCCGGAAAACACATTTTAACTGAGTGTTTAAAGAGTCTTTCATTTATTATAGAATGAAGCCGAAGGTGTGTCACAGAATCTGAGATTTTGTGTTTCTGTACATCATGCTTCTGTAATACCAAATGTGAAAAGCATAAAGTCAGTGTTTTTTTTTTTTTTTACCTTGGTGTCCTTAACAGACAACCTTGACTTGGGCACTAGTGATCTTAATCTAATAGATATTTGAACCAGAACTATTGGGATATGGTTTATTTTAAAGGCACTAGTCTCTCTTAGCTGCATGAGCCTGCTTTCTAAGTAGGGTGACACTTAATTGAACCATTCATTTCTGTAAGAAATATTTATTGAGAGCCTACTATGGAAGTTTTCTAGGCACTGAGGTTATATTAGCAAACAAGAAGTGAAAATCCAGTCTCTCATGGAGTCCACATTCCAGAGGATACAATTCATTTATTTGATAGACACATTCTGATGATTTAGTATAAGGACTTAGCTATACAGGGCTGAGGACTTACTTACACAGGGCTTTGGGATACAGCAATAAAAGACATCTCTTTCTTCAGTGAGCTTCTATTCTAGAGCAAAGAGGAAGAAATTAAATAACAAGACCATATACTTAAGGTATATATTAGTTCTATAAGAGCATAGACATGGAGGGACTAAATCAAGGCACAGATGAGGAGAGATGTCGGAGAAAGCTGATGGTCAGCCTGAGGGTCCCAGCCTGACTTGCTCTTCAACTTCTATGGTTCTTCTAAACCCTATACGTTTCATTACTTTCCTGTCTCCCACCACTGCCCTCATACTTACTCAAAACCTCTGTAATGGAGTTTGAGCAATACATAGCATCTATGAAAAGTTATGATGCTATTTGCCAAAAGAGATCCTTAAGTGTTTGACCCCTTCTTTGGTGACAAGCCTGTGTGCAATCACTGACATACGTGCTAATTGGAATTTTAGGGAGCAAATGTGATAAATACTAGTTTAGTGTATTTCTAACATTAGAAATACAGATAGTCTTTTCTTTCATCTTGTATTGTTTCTCTGACATCTTCTAAGGGTCTAAACTCTTAGTCATCTTTATGATGCTTCTTTCCAGTCACCCTGCTCTTATTTTTATTTAAAAAATAATCTTTAGATATTTTGAATCAAAGGCATTTTGATCCCTTGAAAACCCCAAGATGATGTAATTAGGTACAATTATCCATGAAAAGGCAGGTGAGTTAGATGATTGCCCCCTCTTTTTTTTTTTTTTTTTTTTACTTTTTCCATTGTGATAACTACGAAATAATAGCAAGTGAACTCAATACAGATTTATTATTTGAAATACACATAACTTCCCAACATTTTGCCAGTAATGTTTGAGAATTAATGGATGATGATGTTGTAGCAATCACTGTAGCTGAAAACATGCCAGAAACTATCTCATTATTGGCAATTTAAGCATCACTTTTTGAGTTTGTTTCTGTAACTTTTCCCATGAAACTGAAAGTCCATTTGTTAAATCGGTTTGACATTAACCCTGTTTTCTTAGAAAAGCAAAGTTAGGTGATTTAAACATTATTAATCCATTGTTTTCGATCATGTCTGGGGAAATGTTAGCATTTTCAGACATTTCAATAGTACTTTTTGACCTATTTTATTTGAAGGTGTACTTTTGATGGGGCGGTTTGCTTCAAGGATGTATTCAGTCATTTTAAGTGGCCAATTGTGCTTTTAATCCTATTTTCCCTCTCCTTCCTAGAAGAATGTAAGTAGCATTGAAACTACAGCCTTTAAAAAGGAATTGATTTTTTAAGGAGATGGTTAGAAGTAAGTAGCTTTGCATTGCCAGTAACCACACATAAAGAAGGGGCATGCAGAAAGTCAGAGGCAGACTCCTGGCAAATTGAAGATAACATAAAGCCTATTAGCTGAAAACTCCCAAAGAGCAAAGGATCCCTCAAGATGATTCCCTTGTCCTCTGCTTTTTGGCCATCTCTATTAATCATGGGCTTCAATAGAATCAAATGTTGATAGTAGGAGGAAGTAATGTGTATGGCTGGACACAACCTAGTATTTGTATTCAGAGATGCAGAACATGTTAGAGCTTAGAAAGATTAGATCTTTTAACCGCTCTTTCATTTTAAAGATGGACAAACTGAATCTAGGAGTGATAGTTTTCTAAGGTCCCAAAACAGAGCAAGGATTAGAATGAATCATGCTTATGCAATGGTATCTCTAACTCTAAAATGGCCACGCAGAATCCCTCTCTCTTCCCCACATACTGAAAAGCAATATGCTGACCATTTCTTCAAGGTTTCCAAGCAGTATAGACATTAACCCTAATTAACACTTTTCCTTCTTGGAAATTTAAGTCTCTCTCTTTTTTTTTTCTCCTTCAAACATCTGAGAAATATGTACCTTGATGCATATGATTTTCTTGGTTAAAATGACTGCCTAATCATTTACCAGTTAGGTTAAAAGTGAATATGAAAAGGCAAGTTCTATGTAGACTGCTGTTTTGGTACCAAAAGGCACCATCTATAATTTACCATAATCCTAGTACGGTTTCTAGAAAAGGACAAGTATTTTTGCCAACCAGGGAAAAAAATTTACTCCTAAGAGTGACCTGGAAATTGAGTATTAATGTTTTATTTTTTAAAATTAATATCAAATGCTTAAACATTTTTTTCAAATGCTTAAACTTTTAATCTTAGTATTCCAACTCATTAACTCCTGAGTCACTAGTTTTAAGAACATTTTCATGTAAGTTCTAAGAGATGATGATTAATGTATCTTTAATTTTTAGATATAGTGAGACGTGTTCAATGTAATTCTGATCAAATTAAAGAGGATCATATCCATGACTTTAATCTATTTACCTTTTTCCTTTTACCAAACAATGAAAATTATGTTGCTTACAATTTTAGTTAAGAAAAATGATTACAATTTGATATTAAAATTGATATAAAGGACCATTGGGAGGAAAAATAGCTTTAAGTGAAATACTGGGTTTTACTCATTGTCCTGTGTTGATGTTCTGGCTTCACCATTCTCATCTTTGTAATTTGCCTTAGGAAATTAAGAGCAAAAATCATTGCCTTAATACGTTCAAAAGGTAGTCTTGATATATTTTATTTAGTAAAATCAAAGTGGTATCTATTTTATAGTAATTTTTTTTAATGCTTTATTTATTTCTAGGAGAGAGAAAGACAGACAGCGTGAGCAGGGGAGGGTCAGAGAGAGAGGGAGTCACAGACTGAAACAGGCTCCAGGCTCTGAGCTGGCAGTCAGCACACAGCCCGACGCGGGGCTCGAACCCACGAACCGCGAGATCATGACCTAAGCGAAAGTTGGACCCTTAACCGACTAAGCCACCCAGGCTCCCCTATAGTAATTTTTTAGTAATTCTTTTGCATCTACTCATTTGCTGGAAACTAGTAAGCTCTATGATAAACTTTGAAGGAAAAAAAAAAACATTTTATGGGTGATTTGTGGTTGACTTCCATAAAAATCTTGCTCACTAGTACTTTAAAAGTGATATAGGTTATAAATTTTCACATTATATATAGTACTTTAAAAGCTATATATTTTTGAAAAGAAAAATATAAAGTAATTTTTACTTGAGTCGATCAAAGAAAAAAAATTTATTTTACTTTATGTCTTTATTGTGAGAGACAGAGAATGAGCGGGGGAGGAGCAGAGAGAGGGAGACCCAGAATTTGAGGCAGGTTCCAGGCTCTGAGCTGTCAGCACAGAGCGCGACTTGGGGCTCGAACCCACAGACTATGAGATCATGACTGGAGTCAAAGTTGGACACTTAACCGACTGAGCCACCCAGGTGCCCCAATCAAAGAAAAATTTTAAAAACTGTTGGGTTGCTTTGTTTCATGCTAAGTTACAAAGAGACTTGTGAAATCAACAATAGAGTAAAAGCTGAATTAACATCTAAAATATATGTTTTATATATGTGCTTTTCTGATTAGGGTAATAAAATAAGCTAATGGTAAATTATTTTTGAAATACAAAATGTATTTTTTTAATTCTATAGCTCTACCTGAACATAACATTGTACCATTTTCATTAATACTGTTTCCTGCCAGAATTTTGGTTGTTTTTTTGCCATATACCTATGTGTGCATGTGTCTACATGCACATGTAGATGTTAAGATAATGTACAAAACTGTTTGCATCTTGCCTATTTGGCAACTTACAGTATTCCTTTGACTCAGTATTTGTTAACCACCTGGGTATTGTCAGCATTCACCTGCAGACTTTAAACTGGAAGCCCAGCCTCTAATAATGTTCTACTCTTTCCCATGACTTTACTTAAATGCAGCTATCCTTTAGGTTGTTGAAAGATACTTACCTGCTCCTATTGGTAGGTTATCCAAATAGTAGAGTTGGATTTTTTCCCCCCTGGATGAACTGAAAGACCAGTGATTTCTTGTCTTGCTGGAAGCAGAGTATAAAAGATTTTATATAATTCCCAGGATATACTGTTCCCAGTGTTCTTCCAGCCCTTTCTTTCTAACTAGCTTCAAATCCCATTACCTATTCTCTATTGCACAAGCTGTATTGCAATCTTGGGAATTGTGTACTCTTTAATGGATACAGAGTGAGTAGGTGTGGGAAATCGAGACAGCTCTTTACTGCCTGGGGAAGCCATCACCATGGAATATGGAAGTGATTGACAGCCTTGATAGCCAGCAGCCCAGGCCCTAGTCATGCATACAGGGTATACAGTGTATGGTTGCTAGAAACATCTTCCTGTTTTTTCTCTAGTCAGGTTAACATTTTAGAAGTTTAGACACTAGTCAACTCCTGAGTATCTCTAAATCTAGCCAGCTTCCATAAAGTTAGGCAGAGTCCTCCCAGATACTGGGAAATCTTAGATGGGTACCCTAATTTCTGGTGTTTTTATGACTTCACAGATTTTTTTGGTTTTCTTGGATATTTTCATGGCAAGTTTCAAGGGGTGAATCATATGCAGCTAGCTACTTCCCGTGGTTCCCCAGAAATTATCTCAGTTAAATTTAAATCAGAAAGTAAAATATTTCTGTCATCAAAGATGAATACATGCCTAATGCTCTGGAAAATTTAAAATATATGGTGGTTATATAAGCATAATGCTATTAACCTTCATAGTTATTGTCATCATTATGGCTTAACTGCTATGCACTTCAACAAATGTTTACAAAGCAATTAGATGTTTTGATAAACTGTCAGATAAATTAAAAGAAAGATACGTTCTAGTGGTTAAGAGATACGGTTTTCAACTTACATTGCCTGAATTCTAATCCTAAAACACCTAACTTGCTCTGTGGCCTTAAGAAGGAAAAAAAAATGGGAAAGAAATGTTTAATTACAGCAAGCACACAGAGAGAGTCAGGCTTTAGAAGTACTGGCAAAACAAAAGTAAAAATACAACATATCTGAAGTTCCCTACTTTTCATGGTATTGTGCTTTTCTTGGTGAGACACAAATGTAGCTTTCATATTTTCAGAAGTCATAATACATGTTCAAATATAACATGAGTAAAATCAAGTTCAAAGCTGGTTTGCTGGAAAATTTAGGTTTCATAGAAATATTCAAGTTTTATATCTTGGAGATTCAAAACTGTCATTCTGTGAGTTTTAGATTATCTCAAGATGCAAAATATTTTATTCCTTCTGAGTGTGGTATATGAATGGTTTAGTCAAATTGCAAGCAGGGAAGAAGTGTCATTTTTTGCTTCTATATCTTCCTAAATTGTTTTTTCTGCTCTAATATTTACTCATTTCGATTTATCTTTACACCACTTCAGAGTCACCTTTCCAAATTTGTCTGGTATGTCAGTTACCTCTGCAAAAATCTCCGCCAACCCCATATAGTCCACCTGAGAATGTGAAAATTCCTTAGCTCAAGACCAATAGAATCTGTCCTTGACCCACTTTACATTGGTCACCCCTGGCACCTCCTCACTTTTCATCCTGTTTCCTCTTAGTGCATACTTCTGTCACTCAACTAACATTGGTTTTGTTAAGGTCACAAAACCTTTGTATGTTTGTCAAGTTTAATAGTCTATTTTCTGCCCTTGTAAGACTTCCTCACTGAACCTAACAGCATCAATTATCCTTCACATGCAAAGAAACTTCCCATTCCCATGGTTTCCAGTGTCCTGGCTTTCCTTTTATCCATCTGTTTTTTCCTTTGGCCTCAGTCATAGTATTCACTTATTTTTTTTGTTTTCTTTCACTAGTTCCTTACATACTGTGTTTCCCAAGTTCCACACTTGGGCATTTCTCTTTTTATACTATATAATCTTCCTGGATGATCTTATCCATTCTCATGGTTTTGACTGATTCTGACATATTAGTGACCCCTAAATCTAAGTTCAGGTATCCAGTAACCTGGTGGACATTCCTATGTGAAACATCTACAAGTACCTTATGGTCAAACCCAACATATAATCTGCACCTTACAATTCCTTTGTCCTGTTTTGTTCTCAGCCCACTCAGCAAAAGTACCAGTTACCCCCTACCCCCACTGTCACCTTGGAGCTTAACCATTTCTCTTCACTACCCCTCAGCCCTCCTCAATCACAACACCCTGAAAATTTGTCTTCTCTCATTGTTTTTGAAATTCATTCTATCCTCCATATTTCTATAGCTGCTGCCCTAGCTCAGACACCCACCCTCCCTTCCCTGTACAGCCTCCTAGGTGAACTCTCTTCTCTAGTCGCACCTTTAAACCCATCCTCTTAAAGTCTCCTCCCAGCCAAGGTAATCTATTTAAAATTCACCTCTCATGGGACGCCTGAGTGGGTCAGTCATTTAAGCACCTGACTCTTGATTTTGGCTCAGGTCATGATCTCATGCTTTGTGAGTTCAAGCCTTACTTCGGGGTCTGCACTGACAGCTCAGAGCCTGCTTGGGATTCTCTCTCTCTCTCTCTCTCTCTCTCTCTCTCTCTCTCCCTTCACTGCTTGTGCTCTCTTGTTTATTCAAAACAAATAACATAAAAAATTCACTTTCTATCCATATGAACAGCTAGAGTTCCTTGGAGATTGAAAAAAATTATTTTTCTACTTACATTGATTCTAAGAGTTTGAATTTTGGTTTGAAAAATTCCTTTGATCTGTAAAATAGATTAAACTTGCCTAACATATTTCATGAGACTCTCCTACACACACCCTTCCTTTGTTTTTGATCAAACCAAGCATAGACTATTTCCTGGGAAATTTGGGCTCTACCAACCAAAAATGGTTAGGTTTCACACTATACACAGTATTTTCCCCCATTGTGCCTTGGTTTTTACCATTCCATTCCATTTCCTTTATCAGTCAGTGACAGGAAGTCCTGTCCTTGGTTTGGCTGTCTCCTAGTCATGCAGTAAGTCTTAGTCCATCCTCATTTCAAAGAATCTTCCTTGACCTTTCCCTGACCCACCAGACCACAATATGCACACTCTAACATACTGTCCCATAGTGCTCTGTTCGACTTTTCTTTATTAAAACATTTACATAGTTGTATTACATTTCTTAAGTGACCGATTCTCCCATTAGTCTGCAAGTCGATTGATTACTATATACCCAGTGCCTAACACGGTATGTCACCTTTAGACATGTTAATATTCAATAAATTTATTGAACCAAATTCTAGAGACACTAAACTTCTTTTCTCTTCCATGACCATTACATGAGCTCTAATCCTCTAGACCTTGGCTCAGATGTTTCCCTCTGACTTCTCTGTGGGCTCACCACTAGTGGGATCAACTAAGCTTTGGATGCTTTGTCCTCCATCTGCAGGCTTCATAACTTCTAGCCTGTGGATACCTCTGTAATAGCGTACAAACTTAGATACCTCTGTAACAGCACTTTCTCTTATATGAGAAAATTAAGGTATGCATATTTTATACCAGGAGCATGTTTTAATCAACGCTAGATTCCTGTCATGAAGAATAGTTCCAGAACGACAGGAAGTGTGTAGTTATTGAAAGGAGAGTACTCTGGCCAGATGCCTTTAATATAAAAAACAGAGGAAATGTTAAAGGATGGAAAAACACCAGAATCCATTCTAATTATATTTCTAATCCTAATAAGAGAAAGTATTATAATACTATCTTTTACTATAAATTGAAGTTATTTTCTAAGAAAACTTTACTGTGTAAAAAAAGTTTATTTTTATGGTTTTTATAATTTTATGAATAATATACATTAACATTAATGATAAATAGAGAGCAAGGATTATATTAAATTATATAACTCAAAATCACATCACTAATTGTAGTGTTACAACATTGCTTTGGGGCCCCAAATGCAATGAGCATTTTCATCACTAAAACATTGGCTTACCAACTCGCAGTGTAAAATAAGCAAAGCTTAGTTCTTTATATCCCCAATCTTCCCATATTACACTCATTTCCCCCTCAAATCTCTTATACGCAGTGAACAATGTTCAATAATTGTGTCATTTTCATTATAAAATTTTTAATTTCACTTACAAAATTCACACCATGAACGCCGTCAACAGGATATTTATTATATATCTCCTTTATTTCTGCTTAAAGTCTCTGCCAAACTGTTGCCACCCTAATTGAGCACCAAAAATCAGAGGGTGGCAGCTACCAGAGATAAATACTAAGTAATCCAGCTGCATTAGAAGGCATGGATCCATTTTTTAAAACCACGAACAAAATTATTCATCCTGGTGACCTCCAGTATCCCTTTAAATATATAATGCGTGTTCAGGGGTGCCTGGTTGGCTCAGTTGGTTAAGTATCTGACTCTTGATTTCTGCTCAGGTTATAATCTCAGCTTTACTGAGTTCAAGCCCCCTCCTTGGGATCTGTGGTTACCACACGGAGCCTTCCTTGGGATTCTCTGTCTCCCTTTCATTCTACCTCTTTCTCTCACTCCAAAGAATAAATTAACATTAAAAAAATAAGTATATAATGCATGTTTGGGATAATAAAATTCTGGCCTTTGAGTTTCTTACCTATTTTTTTGACAACTAATATTTCTGTAACCTTGTAGCCTTAGGTATGGATAATTTCCTTGTGCCATCCAGATACCATTACATTTAGGTATCACGTAGTCTACAACTCCTGACCTTTAACTTGGTCTAACAAATTTAACTATTTGTAAACTGCTCAGAATTAGGAAAAAAGAAAGAAAAACATAGTGTTTCAAATTTTTTAATTTTAATTTTTAATATTTACCTGTGGTATATATATGCATTATAGTTAATTTAGTGTATAATAAAGTCAAAATATGGACCCTTTACCTAAAAGAAGCAATCAATGATCATCTGTTTCTAGGGTTAAACTACAAAGCATCATGTAACTGCCATGTTGTACTTTGTTATTCATAATCCTCAAAGATCCATATTTAAAACTTTAACCTACTTGGATCATCCAGCTTCATGACTAGCTCAGTGAGTGGCCTGACTGAAATCTAAGAGAAGCCGCCATTTCCAGGACCACCATCCATTTCTTGGAGGTGCCATTCAGGTCATCTTATTTATGCATATACATTCTGTGTCTATGTTCAGTAATACAGAATTCAGAGATGCTTAAGTGGAGGATAAATTACTGAAGCATGAGAGCAAAATACGATCAGATTACAAACTGAAAATTTCTTTCTTTCATGAATATTTTCTCTTTTCACTTTTACCGTAAGCTGTGCTTTCAATTTTCAAGTCTTTTGTTACAGTTCAAATGAAACAGGTTTTCTTAAGAGAAGTAACAGAATTGAACACTCGATGTTTCTGATGTCTGTGAATGATACTATTATTCAAGGTTTAAAAGGAATGGTCTTTAAGCATAAAGCTGGCATAATTCAATCTGCCTTGAGCATTCATCTGTTTGCTTTATTAAATCCTGATTATAAAAAAAAATGCTAGAGAAACAGAAATGCTTATGGAAAGTATTCCTTTATGACAACCGGACTTGAGTCAGATGTTGAGTTCACTTATTCAGTAGATATGTGGTGAAAGGAGAGACTCTTGCTTCTTCAGTGGGATAGAAATACAAGTATGAAAGGACATTTTGGTTAAAATGCAGCATTTCAGGAACTGAAGTAAATGGAGACTCCTGTATAATGGCTTTCCAGCCTTGCTGGATCCACTGGAAATTGCACTTTACATGTGTACACACAAAACTCCCATTCATCCCTGTGGCAAATCACATTCTAATTAAATCACTTCACATTTGTGAATGAGAAATGTTTAAAAGCTGAAACTGCTTTCTCTTTCATTTAGTAGAGATTGTGGGAGTGTTCTCTCTTTTTCATAGATGTAGTTGGGGAATTAATTGCTGACTTTAGAAGGTATGCCATTATGTGAATTTATTGGTTTATATTTTAAAAGTGCTTAATGTTTTTGTCTTGTAGGCACTTTTCATGTCTGTCTTCTAAATACATGTGTCCTGGTGTCCCTGCTGTCATGAGCACCTTGTTGGCAAATATAAATGCTTTCTATGCTCACACAACAGTTGCAACAAATGTACAGGTTTCTGCCTCAGATCGATTTGCTGCTACCAACTTTGGTGTAAGTATTTTTTGAACTTTAAAATTTCTATTAGCTTACAGGAGTTACATTTTCAAGGGACTTTGGATTCTAGATATTCTTAGAATCTTATTTCAGGAAGCACTTGTTAGGGGCTATCTCTTAGTATAATAGGCAAAAACTAAAAGTTCATTGAAAATATATTCTTATATTCTGCGAAATAACTTTGGCAGCCAATAGGCATCTTCATTGCCATCATCTCCAACAAGGAAATGCATTAATTTCGTGAAAGAGTAATGGGATTTTATATGACTTTCTCCACATATGCAAATTTAGGATTCATAATTTCAGAGGCTGTCCCCTGATAAAAATGAGTTTGACTGTCTTTTTCAGAATCTATTAGATTCCATTTACTTCCTACTGGGTCTTGCTGATATTGCTAGATATTAGCACGTCTTCTAAGTAAAGCATAATAGGTGTATAAAAAGTCTAAGAACTATCTGTACCTAATGAAGAGGTCCACCTGAAATACTCAAATGCACTAAGGACACATTGAAAAGTAGAAATGCAAGAATCCTAAGGAAACTCAAATATTTATCTGTTGCACCTGTCACTGGAATTCATTCTCTGTAAACCTCATTGAATTGAAATTGGCAAGACATAAATCAACAGGAATCACATTAAAGGGGTGAACATCTAAACTAAGACAAAACTAGTGAAGACGGAGAAGGAAGGAAATGTTGTAGGGTTTTTCATGGCATCACATCAACAGCATGTGGTGTCTTTGGGGATATGGACAGTGAAGGAAAGGGGAAGCTGTCTGAAGAGATTCCCAAAGTTTTGACTATGGCAACTGGTAGGCAGTAGCTCTGTTCAATAACCCTTTGAGAGAGGTATTTTTATTCTCATGTGTATACATGAAACTAAGCTCCACTGTAGCAAAACAATTTTCATGACGCCATGGTTAATTTTTCCACTGCACTTCCAAATTGGTTCACTGAATAGATTTTAGTTATTGATTATATTGTTAGAAATTAAATTTGGAGGTATGTGTCATAGAGTAGAAACAAATGAGACTCAGCAAATAAAAATGTGGGAAGCCAGTAGGGGAAAAAATGTGCTGCTGTGTATACTCTTCTCCTGTCCTTTTCACCTAAAAGAAAATGCATCTAAGGCATGTGAGATGAGTTGGAATGAATCAAAGGAAAAAGTAATTGTTATTTAATGACAGATCAAAGTAAGTACTAGTAGAAGAAAATAGTCTGGGTTAGGAGTCCTGAAATTAGAGTTTGTAGTCAAACTTAGCAAGCCAGTCCAGTCATTTAAGCTTCAGTTTCTCAGTCTGTTCAGTGAGGATGACTACTGTTCTAATGTGTTTCTCAAACTGAAGATGAGAATCAAACGATGTAAAAGATAGTAAGCCAGTTCGTAAAAGCTGAAAATGCTCAATAAATAGAAGGTTTGAAAATTTCATCTCTGTTGTCCTTACCTACAGTATAAATAACGGACTTTACTGACAGTACAAACAACATGCTATCAGCTACTTCTGTTAGATACATTGACTCTTGTTAAGAGCCAGGACCAAAGAACATTCCCTGGTCAGCTCAACAAAATACTATTGTGATCAATAACAGACTATTAGAACAGTTTTGTCATGAAAACCTCATCTTGGGGCACCTAGGTGGCTCAGTCAGTTAAGCATCTGACTCTTGATTTCAGCTCAGATCCTGATCTTTCATTCATGAAATCAAGCCTGGTGTTGGGTTCTGTGCTGACACCACAGCACCTTCTTGGGATTCTCTCTTCCTCTCTCTGTCTCTCTCTCTCTGCCTCTCTCTCTTTCTCTTAAATAAAGAGACCGTTCTTAAAAATGTAAAAAAACAAGACCAAAACCTCATCTTGGTAATAGGATTATCTTGAGATTTCACCTGGATAACATAAACCACTCTGTTATGAAATTGTTTTGCTTTTAATATTCTTCCTGGGTACACTGTAGATGATAAGCCAACCTCATGGAGCACTGAGCCTTTCTACTTCTGAAATAGAAGATGTGTCTATATCTATCCTAAAAGCTACTTGGAGGAAAACGAGGTAGAACTTCATACCAGCCCAAAGAGGAGAAACCAAATTGATTTCACTACTTTTCAGTGACAACATGATTATAAAAGCTTTATTTTGTGAATCAAAAAACTTACTTTAGAAGAAGACCAAAAAATTTTTTTTCAAACTACATTTTCATAAATTGTCAGTTTGGTATGTAAATCAGACTATATGTTTCTCAAGCTATTGAAAGTAATGCAATTTGCTTACTCAGATATGTCTAAGTATAAAGTCTCCTACCTCCAATTTAGGTCCCCAAATTCTTATGTACCTGAAATCTGAATTTGTTGCTTGTGACTCAGGAACATCATTACATTGGCCCTATTTTATCCTTCTCAAAAGTGTACCTCAGACATTTGATTTTCCAAATAATAAACCACTGGAAAAAGCTTTCTTATGACAATAATAAACAGACACATACTTAAGAAAACCATCAGTCTTACAATCCAAATATTTTTGTGTATAAATGCTATTTTTAGTCATGGCTTGGGTGAAAAATGTTCAGGAATGAAGTGAAAAGGACAGAACACTTGGCTGTGAAAAAGAAGAACAAGTGAAGTTTGCAGAGGAAAATGGTTACAGAAATTTGATGAAAATGATAATAAAAGAATGCCATATTATGAAAAGACAAGGGAAAACTATTTTGAGAAAGAGAAGTATGTAACATTGTCAACTATTGCAAAAAGTTCAAGTAAAATGGGAAAGAAGTAACCTCTTTGTATTTGGCAAATAGGAGGTGATTATTGAAGGAATTGATGTTGAAACATAATTTCACAGGGTCCTTCAGTGAATGGCATAGACAAATGTTTATGTAAATTAGGTTCATTTAGTCACTAAAATATAATGCAATCACTAAAAATCATGTTTTTAAAGAAAAGTTCATTAAGTTGAGCAGTGTCCATGATATAATGCTAAATGAAAAAAAAAATTCTATATGTAGTCTAACTCCAACACTGAAAACAACATACACACTGGTTTAGAAATAAGACTGGAAGGAAATGTGCCAAAATACCAATGATACCTGGTGGGATGACAGCTGATATTTTGTTAGTTTGCTTTGTATTCATCTTTATACTAAAATTGTAAAACTTTCCTATGTTATAATTAGATTAATTTTATAATAAACGTGAATCAAAGGGTGAATGTGGCTGAGGAAATAGACTATTCTCTTAAGGAAGTGAAATGAAAAGGGGAAGTATGGTCAAGGGAAGATTTTGCTATGAAAAAAAGATCTTATTTTTACTGTCTTGTTGAGTCTGAATATTTTATTTAAAAAGGTAAATTTACATTTACATATGTTTATAGATTATTAGGAAAAGGAGTAGTTGTGAGAGTGAAGTCACAGATTTATCAGATGGAAAACAGGTGATGGAGTGGCATCCCAGGGGAGAAAGAAGAACTGTAGTCAAGAAGACAAAAGGAGAGACATTCTTTGGAATGAGAAAGGACAGGGTCTCTTCAGAAATTTCAGTGATAGTATTAGTGTCCTTGCAGAGAATGCTGAACTTTTGATATAGCAGTGAAAAGCTGGGGCATCATACCCCATTTCCCTCATCTCCTCTGTGGTTATCTACAAGGACAGGAAGTACCCATCTACAAGTCAAAGGCTATAATGCAGATGCAGGTGAAGGAGGCTGTGAAAGGTTTAGATAAGTTACCAGAGGAAATAGAAAGAGAAATGCTTCAGGGCCATGGAAGAGGAATTCCCAGTAAAACTGAAGGTACCATTTGATGTTGAGGAGCATAAACTTAGTGTCACAACAATATAGGTGGCTTTGAGATTTCCTCAGAAATTTTCAGCGTTCTGATGCTCATGGAACAGATTTGAGAAATGATTAGATTGTCTCTCGGTTGAAATTTTGTAAAAAAAGAGACAGTGGAGGAGCATTTGGGTGGTTCAGTTGGTTAAAAGTCTGACTTCAGCTCAGGTCTTAATTTCATGGTTCGTTAGTTCGAGCCTCACATCTGCACTGTCAGTGCAGAGCCTGCTTGGGATTCTCTGTCTCTCTCTGCCCCCCTCCCCTTCTCTCTCTCTCTCTCTCTCTCTCTCAAAATAAACAAACTTTACAGAAAAGAAGCAATGGAAGGATGAGTGAATTAATATATAGATGAAACTGTCAAGAGAGACGTTGAGATGATTCGGCATGGTGTCTAGTTTTTAGAAGTTGTAGCAGATGAGACAGAGTCAAAAGATTTTGGTAGGAACATGATACATTTCAGTTAAAATTACAAAGGAGAGTCTTTGGTCCATGATGTGG
Source organism: Hyaena hyaena (assembly GCF_003009895.1). Taxonomy (NCBI): domain Eukaryota; kingdom Metazoa; phylum Chordata; class Mammalia; order Carnivora; family Hyaenidae; genus Hyaena; species Hyaena hyaena. The sequence goes on along the minus strand of NW_024081107.1, from coordinate 365,562 downwards.
CTCTGGAATATGCTGCTGAAAATTGAGTGTAAAACAGTTACAGCTTACACCTGTTCACAGGCAGTGATTGCTGAATTTTCAGGAATAAAGCAAGCTAGTTGTTTAGCATAGCCGTTTTTGAAACCAGAAGTATTTAGAATATTAACATCATGGGAATTGGCAAATGCTAAACATGAAGGCATTTTTCTTTTGAAGAGATGGTTTAGCAGCATATCATTGAGTGTGAAGCTTGCTTGGAGTCAAAAAGATTAAAGAAGTTTATTGGATAAAACATCCGCATGGCTCTTGAAAACGCCATGGGTAGATCAAGGGTTAGAAAGGAATAAAGCTCTTTGAGTTAGGATTCAATATCTCAACTTTATTTTTTTTTTTAATGTTTTATTTATTTCTAGGAGAGAGAGAGACAGCGTGAGCAGGGGAGGGTCAGAGAGAGAGGGAGTCACAGACTGAAACAGGCTCCAGGCTCTGAGCTGGCAGTCAGCACACAGCCCTACGCGGGGCTCGAACCCACGAACCGCGAGATCATGACCTAAGCGAAAGTCGGACGCTTAACCGACTAAGCCACCCAGGCGCCCCTCAATATCTCAACTTTAAAGAAAAGCCTTTACAAAATTTATTTAGTGAGCTATTTAAAAAAAAAAACACACACAAAACAAGTTATTAGTTATATCAGTATTTATCCAGCTCATTTTTTCCTTGGGTCTCTTTGACCTAGCCACTGTTTGGAAAAAATAAATTAATAAATATTTATTTTCCATTACATATGTTCTTTTATTTGTTCACTTGCTCATTTGATATGTATTTATGTGATCCCTATAGCAGTAGGCACTATGGCAAGTATAAAGGGACTGAAAGATAAACAGTGACCTCTACTCTCTGAAGTTTATGTTCTAATGGGATAGTCACTTAACCATATGTAACAATAACCCTAAGTCACTCCCAAAGTGTGATTAGTGTCAAAGGAGGCTTTGAGATTGAGAGATGGAAGAGGAGCAAGTGGCCAGTACTTTTCAGAGGCTCATGAAAGTCTGATAAAAGGAACAGGGCTTTTAGGGATGAGTAGTATTTTCTGGAGTCCAAGAAGTAGTAGGGAAACTATCTTAGGTCTGGGAAGACTTTTGAGTAAAGACCAAAGTAAAGTTACAAAATAAGTTCAAAGTGTGTGTAAGGTTGCCTGCCTAGTGAGTAGGACAAATAGAATAAAGGATGGTAGAGGGCCACCTGGGTGGTACAGTCGGTTAAGGCTGCAACTTCGGCTCAGTTCATGATCTCATGGTTTGTGGGTTCTAGCCCTGTGTCAGGCTTTGTGCTGACAGCTCAGAGCCTGGAGCCTGCTTCAGATTATGTGTCTCCCTCTCTCACCCTCCCTTATTCATGTTCTGTCTCTCTCTCTCTCTCTCTCTCTCTTTCAAAAATAAATAAGCATTTTAAAAAAAAAATTAAAAAAGGAATAAAGGACAGTGGTATAGAAGGAAGCTGTTCTATTGGGTTGACATTAGATTGTTGAGGGCCTTTAAAACCTACCAAGATGTTTGGATGTCATTCTTGAAGCTTAGGGTATAATCTTTGATTTCAAAAGATAATTGTAGAGGAAACGTTGTAGAAGGGAGAGAGAGGATATGTATCAGACACAGTTCAGTTGTAGTAATAGAAACCATCTTAGAAATTTTAAGTAGAAAGGGATTTGGCACAGGGAATTACCTGCTTTATAATATCATTCAGGACTGGAGGAAGATCTTTCTGTAATAATTCTCAAAATATTCCAGTGAAACTGATTTGCAGGAGAAGTAGTGAGCTTTCTTATGGTCGGGAAGGTGAGGACTCAGAATGCTGCCTCTACTGCTAATGTAGTAGAATGTCTGAAACCACAAAGCTAGTGACCAGATACTGGGAAATGGATGTCTCCAGGACTTGACTAAGCAGGCCAAGTAATCCAGAAAGCAAGAAGTAGGCCTCCATCCCTCACCTGCTTTCCAAATGTAGCAGTGCACATGTCTGAAATAGGCAGAAACTAAGGTAAGTACATAAACCTAGCTGCAGAGGAGTTTGGGAAATATGGTGTTTAGTTATCCAGTGTCAGAACTACAGGGAAGCCACACTGAAAGGAGAAATGAGTAAAACAGTTCTGGATTTGAATTCAGAAGGAGTAGATGTAAATTAGTGATAGGGCTGATATGCTAGTCCCGACAAAGTGAAGTAATGCTGTGCTAAGATAGTGGCTTAGAGAATATGAAGTGTGTGGCAAAAGAGAAAATCTGTGTGGGAAACATTTTAGAATAGGCTTTTTTTTTTTTTCTAGTTTTTATGACTTGACAAATGATTAATTCTGGGCAGAGTTGGATCTAGGTTTTGTGCTTCCTAAACATTATACAATTCAATGAGACTCTTTTTAAAATATTTTTAAAGTTTATTTATTTATTTTGAGAGAGAGAGAGAGAGAGAGCGCGCGCGAGCACCACCAAGCTCACAAGCAGGTGAAGGGCAGAGAGAAGGAAAGACAGAACCCCAAGCAGGCTGCACCATCCGTGCAGAGCTCAATGTGGGGCTTGAACTCACGAATTGTGAGATCACGACCTGGGCCGAATTCAAGAGCCAGAAGCTTAACTGACTGAGCCACCCACGTGCCCCTGATGTGACTCTTTTTAATAAAAATACAAATTGTTAATAGAAAATAGAAATTAATATTCATTTTTAGTGAAAAATGAATGCCAATCAATTCTGTTGTAATAACAAACACAGCAAATATTACAAATTCCAGAAAAACAACCATAATATTTTCATTAACATCCTGATGGATCTCTTTAAGAATTTTTCTAGGATTTTTGACCTTAAATTCTTTGATCACTTCTTCATATGATGAGAATCCTGAAATACCACTTTTTATTGAAAAAAAAGTCTTGAGCAGAAAAAAATATCTGAGACTATCAAGGGGAAGGGTGATCATTGGCATGTGTCCAGCACACTAACTTAATTCTTGGGTGTACACATAACTTTTTCTGTGATGAGGCTCTCTGTGTTTGCTAATGGACACCCAAGAAAATTAGTTTCCTACCTGCTCAGAGAGGCTGGGATATGTGGGTTCTACTTCTTCAATGCTTACGTTTCAGAGGGATAGCTCCCAAATCCTTGAGGAAGACATCCCTGGGTTGTCAAGCAACCTGGCAAGAGGCTTTTAAACAGGTTGACATTTTGGGGCGCCTGGGTGGCTCAGTTGGTTGAGCATCTGACTTTGGCTCAGGTCATGATCTCACCGCTTGTGGGTTTGAGCTCTGCGTTGGGCTCTGTGCTAACAGCTAGCTCAGAGCTTGGAGCCTGCTTCGGATTCTGTGTCTCCCTCTCTCTCTGCCCCTCCCCCACTTGCAGTTCCTCTCTCTCTCTCTCTCTCTCTCTAAAATGAATAAATGTTAAAAATTTTAAACAGGCTGACATTTAAAAGGGACAAAGGAAGAATTATAATTATGTTTTTTTTAAAGAGAATGCTCAAAAAATAAAGAAGTCAGGGCGTAGAGTCAAGAAGCAACCTATCTAAAGTTCAGTCAAAGTGAGGGAAACATTGAGGTTCTAGGGCAGTAAGGATAACATCTCAGGGCTTTTAAAACTTGCCTGTGAAGGGACTCCTTAAACACTTTTGAGTTGATGATATTTGGTAGTCACTGACACCATCACTGTAGTGATATTTTATGATTCTGTGATACCTGTTACTATCACTATTGATCTCAAATCAAGAAACGTGAATACACTTCCAATATATTCTCAAGATTAACTGAATTATCAAAAAAAGTCAAAAGAGCCTGTGCATTACTTCTGTTTGAAATGTTCTTCTTAATGAATTACTGCTTTTGGTGTGATCTGGAAAAAAAAGTATTTACAATTTGCTGGTCCAAGCCAGAATAACGTTTATCCTATTTTTACAAAGTTTATGAAAACCTGAGATCATGTGAACCTATAGCTAGGGCTCCTCCCATGCAAGCCGAAGCAAGAGAGGGCCCCTAGCACTGAAGCATCATTAGATTCAAGTTAAACCAACCCCTGCCTTGGGAGTGAGATGCTAAGAAACAAAGAAAGGGAAGAACACAGCTGAGAATGATGCACAGGCTTTTACACCTCTTCCTAAAGAGCATTTCCTTCTACAGTTCCCAGGACTCCAGGGCAGTATGTTTACATTTCTTGTTGATTTGAATGCACTTGTGGGGTAGCAACTGGCATCCCCTCCTCAAAATCTCCCCTGTGCCCATGGGCCAAAACCAGCCCACCAGCTGGAAGTTTGGTATGGCCCATGAGGTGAGAATGGTTTCCATGTTTTAAATGGTTTTTAAATATCAAAAGAAGACCATTATTTTCCAACACATGCAAATTATATGAAATTCAAATTTCACTGTCCAAAAATCAAAATTGTATTGGAGAATAGCCATGTCCATTTGTTTATATATTGTTTCTGGGAGCACTGTGCTTCAGTGGTGGAGTTTAAAAGAAAGCTGAAAACAGTTGTTACCTGGTTCTTTATAGGCAATGATCTGACCCCTGGTCTAATTAGTAGGAGACTAATATTTTTTTTAATAAATTTATTTCGAGAGAGAGAGCACACAAGAGAAAGCATGTGTGATCAGGGAAGGGGCACAGAAAGAGGGGGGAGAGAATCTCAAGCAGCCTCCGTGAGCCCCAAGTGGGGCTCCATCTGATGACTGTGAGATCATGACTTGAGCCGAAATCCAGAGTCAGAGGCTTAACCAGCTGAGCTGCGCAGGCACCCCTAGAATTATTCTTATCAACTAATTAAACCTAAGTTTTTGATAACTGATAACAGTATTATGATTGATTTGGCCCTCTATCAAATACCAGGCATCTGTAGACATTACCTAATGCAAAGAATGGAGTAGCATGGAGGATTCAGATGTTGTGGCATGCCCCTCAGGAGAATCATTTTTTAATCACTCAGTCTTTTGTTACTCCTCAAATCACCCCATGCAGGAAATAGGCCTCTCAGTTCTTGCAAAGGCAATCTCACTGTAGTTAAATAGAATTATGATAAATAAAATTAAATTTCAAGCTGTCCTGCTGTTTAAAGAATCTCTATGAAAATTCAATCAATAGCACACTTTTAATTTCATATCATCTCACATTGTCTGGGATTTTGTGACAGTTTTCTCCACAGTTTTCTGTGTTCCTTGAATGTAAATTTCCCAGCTGGGCACTGAAGACTGAGGTAGGAAGACCACACATGTGATCTGTGGTTGTCAGAATTCTGTTTGGCTGCATGAAAGAAACTGAAGTAAATAAGATTTTTCCCGCATGTAACCCAAGTCCAAAAGTAGTAAGGAATTCAGGATGAGTGTAGCTGCTTAGGATTGTAATTTTTTGAAAGGGTGGGGAGACAGGGCTAAGGTGAGGTGTGGGGGCTCCCAGCTTCCTGCTCCACCTCATGTAGTTGCTTGTTTAGCTTTTCATCTGATGGTAACATGACTGTTTTACCTTCATGTGTTTTGTCTGAATTTGAGGTAGGGAAAAGGAGAGAAAAACAGGGCAGATGGAGAAAAAGCCTGAGAAAGAACTACATAGCAAACATTAATGCAACAGTGCCTGCTCACCATTCCTTTAGAATCTTTCCAAATAATAATTCATTGATAATGTGCTAGCTGGGTTCGTCCCCTTTAATAAACTATATGTAGCTCATTAGCCAAAATCATGTTGCATGGCCATTCCAACAGGAAATTGAGGTCTGTGAAGTTAGGTATTTCATAATGGACACATTTAAATTTTTAGGTTTTACTGTAAGGAAGAATGGAAAAAATGGGTATCAAGCCCACAACCAGAATAGTCAGTCCCAGTATATATAACAGGGCGATTAGCTTGGGCAGTAATGTAACTGACTAGCGTCATGTCAGTTGTCTTGATGATACATACGAATCTCAGAGGTCAGATAAACCATCTTTAAGACATGACATGAACACATTAACTTTTACAGTTATTGATTGATTAACTTTACTGTGGCCTAAACTGATGACGGTAGTGGCTCTTATGGTTTTCTCTTTTGATTGAGAGCTACTGAACCACATGGTTGAGGGGATGAGGATTAATAACAGGACAGTATAGTTCACCTCTTCCCCTGGGAAGGTCTGATGGAGAGTGGGAAAGGAAAACCTAAGACATTCAACTCATCTGCAGTTTTACGTAGCTTTACTGAAGAGGCTTCTCGGCCTAACAAGATGGCAAGCATCTTGAAGGCAAGGTTCATTTCGTAGGCTCCTTCATTGCCTCTGAAAGGGGTTAATACAGAAAGTAATATCAAGTTTGATTGTCTGACATAGAAACCTGAAAAAGGCAGTTTATTCAGAAAATTGGAGTTTCAACGTAGGAACAATTCATCAACTCCTGTTAATATTCAGCTCACTTCATCAAAATAGGTGACTTCCAGGGATAAGTTAAAACCCCATAAATCTACCTTTTATATGAAAGTAAAGTTTCACACTTTGAATAATATCTTCCAAAGTATAATTTGTTATTTACAGAATATTCATGTAGGCAGAGACCTTTGCTCTTACTTACTTGCACTCTCTTATTTCTTTTTATTTTTGATTAAAATCTGAGACTCAGAATGGGGATTGTCTACCTGTAAAGTTTGTGTCACTTTGATGTTTTTATCTTTTCTAATTTATTAACTTTATTTAATCAACACAACTTCACCCTTAGACTTGTAAGCAAACTCCTTATTTTCAGATCCTATGAAGAGGTCAGTCCAACACTGAGAAAGCCTCAGAGGGAAACATCAGTAATTGGTTTTTTTTGCTTAATGTTTTATACTTTCTTTAAACACTAAATCATAAACATACTGGAAAGGTAATCGATACTTTCAGATTATGAATTCTTTACTTGTTACCAAAAGGAAAATGCTTTTTGAAATTGTTCTTAATGAGAACAATAGCTATTCCTACTTCCATAAGTAGGAGAAGTTTCAAAATAATAATAATTTATTTCTGGGAAGATACATTGATGTGTGGAGTGGGTCATGTTGTATCTTGCTGACTCATTGTTGTGAATTAATACAGTGACAATTCAGTTGTCTGGACTCTTTACCCAGAACATAGCTTTCTGGATACTTACCTGTTCATCACAGAGAGGCTGTGTGGCCTTTTGGCAAGAGCTTGGATTTGGTGTCAAAGAGATCTGCATTTGAGTCACTGTTGTGTCACATACCATTTCTATCATCTTGGATAAATCATTGACATCTTTGAACTTTCCTTTCTGTAAAATCAGGAAAATAACTCAGAGTTGTTTTGAGGGTTACATTTAGAATGGCCATTTATTTCCATTCTCCTATTTTGTGTTTTCTCTGTACAGAGGGAAAAATTCATAAAACTACTGGACCAATTGCATAACTCTTTAAGGATTGACTTGTCAAAGTATAGGGTATGTACAAAAAATTATTTGCCTGAAGTAAGATATCATGTTTGGCTGAGATGCTTTCTTGTCATATTACAGAAAATCATCCACTGTGTAATGGAAAAGTAAAAATACTGATCTTGGGATCTCAGGTTCTGTCAAACTGGAAAAGTCCCATTAGTAAGCAAGCTGATATCCCTCATCAAGAGACCTTATCCCACACAACTCTATACTAATAAGTGTGTGTGTGTGTGTAGCTTTGATTTTACAATCATTTTAATAACTATCAGATTGAGAGACACTCAGCTAATTCTTGAAGTACACATGTGGCATAGACCTCATCTTGAAAGCTCACCCCTTGTTGCTCAGATAGCCTGCTGATCGTTCCTCAGCTTTTAAGATTCTTATTTGGACTCACTGCTTTCTACATCAGAAAAATGTGCTTTTTTGAAGCTGTCCAAAGTTCTTGTCAACTATTCTACACTTCACCTCCAGGTGAAACACACAGATACATACATACAAATGTATTCATATGCTTTTGAGTGTAAATATACATATTATTTTAATTTTAAAGATCTTATAAAACATTCAGTTATAAATTTTATTTACAAAAAATAAGTAGCAATCATTATTTCTTTAATAATTTATTCTAAACATCATACCTTCATATATGTGTAGCATCTTCATTTATGTCTTTGTTCATTATTGATCTCTTAATTGAATATTTCTGGAAATTATAGTACCAGATTTTGTCAAATTCAACCTTCCTGTTGAAACTGGGCCCAACACTGTTAAAAGATAACTGCTATTAACTAGGCAATAAAAAAGATTACTGGGGGTAAAAAGGGCCTTGGGGCTACCTTTATTTGTCATCATTTTGACAACCTAACTCTGCTCAGGTTCATGAATATCTAAAGGTTACCTGTGGTTTTTCTGATCACTCTCTAAAAAACCAATCTGAAAGCATGGTAACATGAGATATTTTTCAGTGTTACAATCTTAAAATCTCAGATCAAACATTTCATAACCACATCTTTCTTTTACTTTAAAGTTTTGAACTTCTTTATTTTCATCTGACATCTTCACCCAACATCACTAACAAACTTCTTGTTGAAATCCACAGTACTTGAGGGAGAGACTGCAGTGCAGTCTTAATCTTTTAACTTTTAGAAGTTTCTTTATGACTAAAAGTAAATGTAGCATAAGTAAAATTTCCCGAGGTATTTTTGGAAAAAATTACTCATCTTGAGAAAATTATTTAAAATATTTCCAAATACATGCTCCACTCCACTTTTAGTAGCAAAACTATTATATAAACAAAGACAAATAATAACACTGCATATATTATATAATTATGCATGCATAATCTATAATAAAAATTATATTTTTATTGCACTGTGGAAATAGAGGATATGGCTTTGTAAAACTAGGAATATTTCCAAATTGTTTACTTTCTGTAATGTTTTATGATAAAATATTTTGGGAATACTCTAGGGGTATTTTTATAATTTTGCACAGTTCATTTCCCATTCCCTTTCCCAGAAAGCTAGTTTTAGTTTATTTTCCCACCCTGATAATTTACTCATTTTCTGTTTCTTAATTAACCAGGAAAACTTCCCAGCCAGCAATGCTGAACGACTGCAAGATCTGAAATCAACTGTTGACCTGCTAACAAGTATCACCTTCTTCAGGATGAAGGTACCTCATCTTACTTGTCACCATCTTGATGTGACATAACACTGGTTAAAGTCTGGCTTTTACTCATCTCTTGATCAGTGCTGTCCAAGCCTGGCAGTTATGCCATGATGTCTTTTCCTTTGAAAGTGAATCCTCCAGTATGAGGTATGTTGAAAAGGGATTATCCCAGACACCTAAAATGTTCTGATACACTTGGCTTAAATTTAGTTTTAAATTAAACCTGTCTTAAATCCATCTTAAACAAATACGGCGCTTACTAAAAAGAAATCCCTAAGAATGCTAAATGGAAATGAGTTACTTCTCATTTTGGTTTTAACTCCCATCTCTTGCTAACCTTTTCATCCCAAGAGAGTAACTGATTCTTTTAAGTTTGCCCCAATTGTGACAACTTTCGTTTTCAACCCTGGAAATGTCTACATAGGGATATATTTGATTGTTGAATCCTTTTGTATAATTAACTATTATCTACCAAACTTTGAAGGCATTTCTTTTTAGATAGATCCCTGCTTTAACAGCAAGTTCTCTGCCCTCGTAATTTGGCTATCAAGACTATTCATGTCAAGTGTTTCGTAAAACTATTTGTCAGGCTCAAAAATTTTTCCTCTTTGAAAGAGAGTTTTAGGATGTTTATTCAGAAAATTCCTATACAAAAAAAATATAATTTTAAGTCGCTCATGATTGTTTTCACTAGAAACACTAAAAATGGTACTATGTGAGACACAGAAAACAAAACCATCCTATATTAGCAATCATCTACAGTTTTCCAAGTCCAAGAAAAAAATCATTTGGCTTCAAATTATAGTGAAATTGGGTGACTGGGATAAATAGAATTTATATCCATTCTGATGCCCTGGCAGCAGCTGCTGGAACAGAGTGCAGAGAAGGCTAGTAAACTTCCAACTAGGCTCATGAGGAAAAGTTGCTTTATTGACAGGCAGCGCCTGCCATTGACACTGGTAGGGGGTGCCTGCACAAGTGCTGCGTATCTGCCATTCCTGAGTCACCAGCCTTGTAGTGTTTAGAGACAAAATTTCAAACTTCCATCACCTCCTCCTCCATCCTTACCAGCAGCTGATAAACTTGCTTCTCACTGCAGTGAAAACAACGGGTGCAAAGGCTGGAGAGCTTCCTCCAGCGCAGACCACATGCTCCTACCACCCAACCCCATCCATCTCTTTACCTGTGTCTGTGTCCATATACTCTTCCTTCTTGTATTACTATTGATTAGCTGTCTGTTCTCCTAGAAAAGGCCATCTCTTCCAGCCGTGCAATTGATCCCATGCCCTTCTGAATGCTAAAGCCTTGGCTCAGCAGTGCCTCCTGCTCTCCTCAGTGATCACCTCCACTTCCTTCTCCAGCTACAACCCCCGAATTCCTCCTTTCCTTTAATACCAGAACACCTAAGAATCATCCTCTTAATGTTTTCTTGCCCATTTCTGTTCTTTCAGTATCTTTTGAACAAATTTCCTCCTCCTGTTTTCTTTTTTTCTTATTACATGGTGTAGAATTCATCCCTGTGTTGTACAGATCTATTCGTTTTGACAGATGTGCAGTTGTATCACCACCACTGCCATCAACCTATGAAACAGTCCCATGATCCTCCAGATTTCCCCCAGGCTGCTCTTTTATACTGAACTCCTCTCCCGCCCGTTGGCAACTAACAATCCACTGCTGTTTTCCTATAGTTTTACCTTTTCCAGAACATCCTGTGAATGAAATAATATGCTGTACAGTATGACACATTGGCTGTTCATCCATCTTGTTGAGTGTTATCAACAGTTCATTCCTTTTTATTGTTTGGTAGTCATTCTTGGTTATGCATGTACTACAGGCATTTGGGTTTCCAGTTTGGGGTTATTAATATAACTGTTAAAAATATTTATGTTGATATTATTAGCATAAACATAAGCTTTCACTTCCCTTAGAGGGAGATTCCTGGGTCATTTGATTAGTATATGATTAACTTTACAAGAAATGACAAGTTGTTTTTTCAAAGCAGTTGTCCAGTTTTGCATTCCTAGCAGCAATGTTTGAAAATTCTAATTGCACTACACCTTGTGGTGAACCTCTTGGTATTTTACCTGGCTTTAAATACTACTTTTTTTAAGCTGTTCTAATAGGAGTGAAACTGTATCCTATTACAGTCTTAATTTATTATTAATTAATAATGTTGATCATCCTTTCTTGGGCTGATTTGCTATTTGAATTTTTCTTTTATGAACAGTCTGTGGAAATATTTGCCCATTTTCCATTAGGTTTTTTTTTGTTGTTGTTGTTTCTTTTGTTTTTAGTGTCAAGAGTTCTTTGGGATGCTGGACTGGCTCAGGTGGAAGAGCACATGACTCTTGATCTTGGGGTCATGAGCTCCAGCCCCACGTTTGGTGAAGAGATTATTAAAAACAATTTTAAAACCTTTAAAAAAAAAGAGTTCTTTATATAGTCTGGATACAAGTCTTTTGTCAGGTGCTTTATTTGCTAGTATTTTCTCTCTGTACTTTTTCTTTTCATTCTCTAACAGTACCTTTGTATAACAAAAGTGTTTAATTTTGATGAAGTCTACTTTATCAATTTTTTTGATTTGTAGATAGTGCTCTGGGCTAAACCAAGGTTACAAAGAGATTTTCCTGTTTCTTCTAAAAGTTTTATTTTACATTATATGTTTAGTCCTGTGTTTTATTTTGAGAGGTTTTTTTTTTTTTTTTTAATGCAGTATGTGGTATGGGTCAGATATAACTTTTGTTTTGCATCCCAGTTTCTTTCTTGGACCTCTCCCCTTTTGTATCCATATTCATCTAGTCCTATTCCATTAAATTCTTCTTTAAGTGAATAATTTCTAAATTTGTATCTCTAGCCCCAGGCGTCTCCATGAGTCCAGACTCATGTACTCAAATGTCTACTTCCATGCATAACAACTTTCTCAATCTTAACCTGCCTGAAACTGAGCTCCTGATCACCTGTGTACAGCTTTACTTATCTAGTTGAGCTACCTTCATTGTATCCGTTATCCATGCTAAAACCATGGGGTCCTAACTCCTTTCTTTCTCTCAAACCAGTCATGCAATCATTGAGCAGATCCTATTAGATCTTCCTTCCCAAATTAAACAGCTCCTTGCTTAACACCATAGTCTAAGCACTATATTGACTAAATTACTACAGTGTTCTCATCCCTGGTCTTCCTACTTTTTCCATAGCCTGCCTTAAGGCAGCCTAAGGGAACCATTTATTTGTTTGTGTGTTCATTCATTCATTCATTCATTCATCCTAAGGGAGCCTTTTAAATGACAGTTGAGTTAGGTCTCTTTGCTCTTCTGCTGAAACTGTCTGATTCCTTCCCACCTTACTCAAAGGTGAGGTTCTTAAAATAGTCTATGTATAGACTTTCCCCCTGGTTCCATTCTTTTACTTCTCTGAATTCACTTACTATTTTATCCTCTGTGTTCATTCTGTTCTACTGAAACATTTTCTACCTCCTCTCCTTTATTTTACTTTTCAATGTGCATCATTATAGAATATATTTTATGGGTTTCTTTTATTGTCTTCTAGAATTTAGCTCCATGAGGAAAGGGATTTTTGCATCTTTTATTCGTTGCGGTATCCCATTGTCCTGCATACAGTAGTTAATAAATGTTGCATGATGGAAAAGAATGAATGGATGGATAAGGTTGTGATTGGTCATTTAAGTGTTTCTATTTGAGTATTTACAGCTATGATCATTTTCACTGAGTTGTCATATCAGAAAATTAAAGTATACATTTATACATTTAAAATCCTTTTTTCCTGAGCATAAAAAATCAACTAAAAACATTGATTGAAGGTTATTTGAGTTGTTTATACTGGATTACAATGTTGTATTTTTTGAATTTAATAAAATAATTTGTCTGTCAGGTTCTGGAGCTGCAAAGCCCCCCAAAGGCCAGCATGGTGGTGAAGGACTGTGTTAGGGCGTGCCTGGATTCTACATACAAGTATATTTTTGACAATTGCCATGAACTCTATTCCCAGCTAATAGATCCGGTAAGAAAAGATATATGTCTCCTTTCTGTTTCTTAGATATCTGTTTCTATATGTTTAGAATGACACTAAGTGAGAAAATATGTTCAAATAATTTCATATTAACTGTGGATTTTCAGAATTCCCAATATCTTTCTTCACATATGAACATCACTTTAATTTACATTAAATAATTTACTCCTTAAAATAACTTTATGTAATAAAGGTAGATACTATGTTTTAAGCTTTACAGATGAGGAGTCAGTTTCAGAACAATTAAGTGATTTGCGCAAAGTGACACAGTGGTCAAGTGGCAGATTTGGGGCTAGAATTTAGGATTCCATCAACTCTTAATGTTCTTCCTCTAACTCATAACTTCCTGCCTTACCATTTTACCTAACACAAGTGATAGATGGGGAAATTTATATAACAGGATGGTAAAATCATCATATATGTAAATTTACAATTAAGGAGTATTTCAAAAATACAAAAGAAAATACAGAAAGCAAACCAAATGTATATACATTTACCACCTAGATGACCAAATGTTAACGTTTAGTATTATTTGTTCTGTTCTTTATTGTCTAAAGACATTAAATGAATGTTAAACCAGCAGAAAGCAGCATTTCCCTTTGTGCTTTTTCTGAAGTGAATTCTCCTCCCTTTCTCTTCCTTCAGGGAAAAACACTAATAATAGTGGACAGTTTGAGCATATTTTCACATATGCTCAAAGAACACTTCAGTTTTGTTTTCTGTGAATTAGCTACTAATCCTCTGTGAGCTTGTCTTTTACTTACTAATTTGTAAAAAAAAAAAAAAAAAAAAAAAAATCTAAAATATATCCTGGACATGAATCCTTTGTTATATGGTTTAACATATATTACTTCCCTCTTTATATTTGATGTATCTTTTTGTTGCATTGAAGTTTTCTCCTGCATACTATGATTTATACATTGCTATTACTTTTATAAAACTGGTGTTGGGATGGCTTTTTAATACGTATCTATTGCATATCCACTTTTCTGAAGAAAGCAGTCACTCCACTACATACTGGAAACTGTACAATCACTCTGGATCTTCTTGGTTACTTGAGTGGGGCAGATTCTAGATAGTATATATTGAATGAGGCAAGTGGAACTCTGATGTTAGGTTTCAGGCTGAGCTTCTTATAATATTAAAACTTTCTGGTGTCCTTAGCCTGGTAAGAGAAAAAATTTAAGCTGGAATTTGTCATTGTATAAGAAAATAATGTATAACCACATACTTGTTCATAACTTTATTATTCCTGCTAGATATGTTCTAGTTTAAAAACTTAGATCTCTGAGATTTCTGAAGATTAAATTGTCACTGTGTTCTTCCATTGGGTGGCTTTCTAATAGCTTCTCTTTGTTCTCTACTGTCTTCCTCCTGTAAGGCCCTTCAATACTTTTATATTTTCACCTTCATTGTATTTATTTTAACTAAAAGGTAAAATTGAAACTTTGTGTTATACCAGGTATGTTATCCATCCATAACTTTATTATCAATCTTAACAAACCTCCGCAGCTTCAATTTCTTGTTCCTTGCAATTCCATGCACTGTCCCCTCTCATGACCCCTAAATTCTATTATTTTTCGTGAATTGTCTGTCCTCTTTAACTTCCATGCATTTATGTATCCTGTTCTATTTGCCTAGAATGTTTCCCCCCTTCCCTGTCTTCATGAAAATTGAACTTAAATATGACATGTTGTTCTACTAATTACACCCAGTGGATAAACCACATCACCAAAGTGTCTTATTTAGTATCCTTCTCCTATATTACTACTAATAATAATTCACAAATAGCATAAACAGTTTTATTTTCATAAGAGATATAGAGATATGGGCAGTTTCCATAAAGTAAACATGCTCCTAACAAAAAGTACATGAAGTGTCACCTCAAAATGAATCTAACATGGCTTAATATTTGCTAACTTGCCTTTAAAAATAAAGACATTTATATAGTTTGCCAACTGTCTACTTATTCTTTTTAGGTGGAGAGATCTATATAGATATAATTTATAAGAAATCTTATCAATATAGAGAAATAAAAAATTTGGAGCTATTTTCTATCAAAGAAAAAGACTTTTCCATAAACATTGTTATCATTTGAAATTCTAAAGGATGCACCTATTTGATCTGAGTAATTTAGGAAATGAATATTCCCTAGAGCCCTTCTGAAACCATCTTGGAAAAGTTTTAATGATTAGGGTTTCTTTCCCCTCAGTTGACTGCAGTGGTCTTTTCTCAGGAGCTCAAGACCTTTTTCCTCATACCACACATCTAAACTGTCCTAAAATTCTGATGATCTTATCTTCAAAACTAAATACCTTATCTTCACAGTACAGAATCTGACCACTTTTTACCAGCTCCATGCTTCTGTCCTGATCTGAGCCACCATCATTGCTCATTTGCATTACTGTATAACTTACTAATAGAGAACAATGCTTGCATCCTACCATCCTCTGTGCTCTATAGAATAGCAAGAATTATCATTTTAAAAAGTCAGATCATGTCCCTCTGTTGCACAGAATGTTGTAAAGTTCCTTCATTTCAGTATAATTTGAAGTCCTTAAAATTTCCTGTAAGTCATAGGATCTGGCCCATATTACACCTTCCACCCTACTTACTCTGTCCTTTGCACATATCATTGTGTAAATGGAGAGTCAAATAAGAGATTATCCAGAAGAACAATGCTGGGCCCCTCAATACTTATGTCAGTGCCTGGATCATAGTAGGTGCTCCAAAAAGCACTATGTTAAGTGAATTGAATAAATGAATAAACATTTTTTCTCAAACCACATGATAATAATTTATAGGTATATTTGGCCTATTATAAACAGGAGTGAAAGAAGTGCTCTATTCTGTAGTGGACACTCACGTGCTTTCCTAACGCCTCTTGGAATTGTACTGGGTCATGTCACAGGGTCCTGAATGATGAGATATGGGAGAAATTGATGAACACAACATCCAGTCCTAATGCTTAAAAAATACCCTACAGTATTCTCCAGCCTTCTCTTCTATACTACAGTAACTTGGATATATACACATTCTAAATAGTATAGCTACCAGGTGGAGGAGGGCTATCCAGCCAGCTTCAAAGTTTGGATATTTAAGAAATAATCCATTATTACATTAACTCATTGAGATTTAGAGACTTATTTGTTACCACAACACAACTTGGCTTATTTTGACTAACACACCTTTAGATCAGTTTCCAGCCTGCCACTCAAACTATTTAAGATGTATCCATGTTTATGTGACTCCTATCTATAACTCTATAATCCGCATTAACTTGTGGGATGAAGTCCAAACACTGCCATTATGTAAAGGCCCTCCAAGATCTGAGCTCTATCTTTCCTTATTTTAACCTCATTTCTACTTTGTATTCTGTAATTCAACACACTAAACTCCATGATGCTTTTGTCTGCATTGCCTTTAACTATCTGAAGTTGTTTTACCTCCCCAAACCCACTTCATGGCTAACTCTAGCTCATCTGGTCATTTCTTCAGAAAGCTTTTAGGATCTCTCCTAGCTATATTAGGTCTTCCCACTCTCTGCTCTTTTAATACCATGACATGTTATCACCACTGCACTTATCATGCTGTTTGGTCTGTCTTTCCCATTAGGCTGGGGTCCCGGTGTTCGATGCTGTGTCTGAAAAAGAGTAGGGTTGATTAAGTAATTAATTAATAAAAACAAATTTTATAAAAACAGCACTATGATACTTAGCTATTTATAGTCTCTTTCAATGACTCCACTTCAAATTCTGTGGTCAAGAACATGATCACTGATGTCAGAACCCTCAAATTCAAATCCTGGTTTTCCTGCTTATCATTTTTGTAATCTTGGATGCACTACTGAGCCTCTTCATGTCTCAGTTTCTTCATCAAGACCTATGTTTTTAATATTCATGCTACTTCTTTTTTATCTGAGTTCTCCTTAGATGAAGTAATGTCTGAAACCAAAAAACCAAGAATTTCAGGGTTGTTAGACACAGTATAATTCTGATTATTTAAATGTGGAGGTATACTTTCTCTCTCCAAAGGGGTTTTAAAGAATCCTATAAAAATAGTGTTTGGAATAAAAATGGAAAATAAATTTAAGAGAAAAATCAAAGTAGTTGTAGTTAGAACAAAATAGAGTATGTTCTCTAGAGGCTGGCTGCACACTCAAGGAACAGCATTCACCTTGGCTAAATCACCAAGTTCTGTGCCTGTCCTTCAATTTAGCATAACTAAGAACTAAAATATTGCAATGTGGATATAGGTGAGTAATCTCTTGCATAAAGCCACGAGATAATCTATAAACTAGGCCAAGAGTTCTAATTATATTTCCTTAATAATTAGTAATGAGTTTAAGAAATCGCACAAGTTTTTTAGCTTTTTGAGTAACCATTTTTATAAATGACCTGTTTATATCTTGTGCCTATTTTAAAAACAGGGTTTTTGTCTTTTTCTGGTCTATATTCTGAGTTTCTTAGTCCTTTTGACACTACAAAGATTTTTCACAATCTGTGATCTTTGTTTATCTTTGTCACAGTGTACACTAATAATTTCTCAGCTTTAATATCAAATTGATTTTTTTCTATTTAAATTTGAGCTTTGGAGTTTTAAAGAGTCTTATCTATCCATCCCACAAATAGAAGGCCTCCTTATGTCAACTTTAATGAAATAGATATTTCCTAGCTTGGTAATATCATTGTTAATTAAGATCATCCAATTCCACTTGCTGTTGTTGTCTGCTCCTAAGGCTGTCTTCAGATTACAAATTGGCCTTTTATATGGATGCTTTTCTAGGAAAGGATAGGCCAAAAATTGTCAAGTCTGTTTGAAATGTTTGTATTTTATTTTTTAAAAAACTATAATTTGTTCCATGAAGTGAGCTTAAATTTACACTTGTGCCTAATATATCTATAAATGAATATCTCCCTACCCAACCATGTACCCACGCAACCACCTACCTACCTATATATGGAAAATCACATGCAGATGGTCTCTTACAGTGGTTTGGTGTACAATTTCTTCACTTTGTGGTGATGTGAAAGTGATAGACATTCAGTAGAAACCATACTTGAAATTTTGAATGTTTTCAAATTTTGAATCTTTTCTTGAACTAACAATAGATACTATGATTCTCTATCACGATGCCAGGCAGTGGCAGTGAGCCACAGCTCCTTCACCCACACAACCACAAGGGTAAACAATTGATTCAACCATTCTGTACCCCTACAACCATTCTGTTTTTCACTTTCAGTACACTACTGAACAAATTTCATGAGACGTAAAATGCTTTAGAGTAAAACAGGTTTTGTGTTAGGTGATTTTGCCTAACTGTAGGCTAATGTAAGTGGTCTGAGCATATTTAAGGTAGGCTAGGCTAAGCTGAAATGTATGATTGGTTAAGTGTATTAAACACATTTTTTATTTAAAATATTTTAAAATTATTAGAGGTTCATTGGGACATAACCCCATCATACATTGAAGAAAAAATATATATATGCTTAGAGCTTCTTTGTTTCCCTCTCAAATCCAGTTATTCTCCTCTTGCTTCTGAGGCAATTTCTATTATGAATTTTGCATTAGCTCTCATCTTTGTGTATATTCATTATACATGCCTATTATCCATTTGCAGTACCACCTGTATCTCCATCAATATCTTATATACTACCTTGTATAAATACGCCGTACAGTTATGGTTGTTAACACAGGTATGGTTACATGTGTTAACTCCAGAACCACACATCCTAAATGTTGGGATTCTGCAATTTTTAAAGCTCATTACTTTTTGAAAACTATCTATACTGATACATTTAGGAGTAGTTTATTAATTTGTTTAATAGCTACCTACACATAAATGTACCACAATGTACACATCAATTTTAATGTTTCACTTTTACAAATAATAGTGTAATGAATGGTTTTGTGGTGAAAATTATATTTGCAACTTCCAGTCTGTGGTCTTTTTGTGTTTTTTTTTTTTTTTTGAGTGTTTATTTATGTTTTTTGAAAGGGTGGGGAGGGACAGAGAGAATGAGAATCTTTATGTTGACAGTGCAGAGCCCCATGTGGGGCTCAAACTCGTGAAACATGAGATCATGACAGAAGATGTAATCAGAAGTTGAACGCTTAACCGAATGAGACACTCAGATGCCCCATCCAGTCTGTGGTCTTAAAGAACAAGAGCATGCCCTCTTTTCCTCTACTTTTCCAATTCTACTAGAAAAAATATAAACTTGCACAATGTGATCAAAAGTACTCTCTTTTCACATGTTAAAATGTCCTTTTGCTTGTCTGATTCCCATAGTACACACTGAGTTTAATGAGAACAAAACATCTGTTTTATTTATTAATGAATTTACAGCACATAACACCATGCATCACATAGAGTAACAAAAATCAACAAATACTTGCTTACCTAATGGAAGTTATATACAGAAACATCTGTTTGTATGTACACAACATGTGATAAGTATCCTGCTGTTTATTTAAAAGTGTTGGCCAAGATACCTTCTGAAAACTTCTTTGGAAAGAAAATACCCTCCAAGAATACTTTAAATTGGCAACTTAAATGAATTTAAAGCTCTCAAATTTGAAAAAGTCTACCCTCAGGGCGCCTGGGTGGCTTAGTCGGTTAAGCGTTCGACTTTCGCTTAGGTCATGATCTCGCGGTTCGTGGGTTCGAGCCCCGCGTCGGGCTCTGTGCTGACAGCCCCCTCAGAGCCTGGAGCCTGTTTCAGTCTGTGAATCCCTCTCTCTCTGACCCTGCCCTGCTCACGCTGTCTCTCTCTCTCTCCTAGAAATAAATAAAACATTTAAAAAAAAAAAAGAAAAGAAAAGAAAAAGTCTACCCTCGAGCTGTAGGTACGTTATTTTAGCCAAATAAATTGCTTCAGTTTTTTTTTTTTTTTTAATGTTTATTCACTTTTTTGAGAGACAGAGACAGAGAACAATTTGGGGAGGGGCAGAGAGAGAGGGAGACACAGAATCCAAAGCAGGCTCCAGGCTCTGAGCTGTCAGCACAGAGCCCAAGGTAGGGCTCAAACCCACAAACCATGAGATTATGACCTGAGCTGAAGTTGAAGGCTTAACCAACTAAACCACTTAGGCGCCCCTTTATTTTTCTTTACTTTTGTTCTTTTGCTCTTGTTTTTGCCCTAGCAATTTCTAAATCAGTAATAAAAGGACATTAAAAATAAAATATGACTTTGAAATTTACAAATAGAAAAATTCTAATTCTTTTTATTTGAAATATTATTTAAATAGTAATCATTAAGGAACTGCCTTGAAAGCATCTCTGATTTATAAGGTTTTTTGTTTTGTTTTTTTAAACAATGGACTTTCTTATACAACTAGTAGCATTAGTTTAGAGAATGATATCCATTGTGCACTTATAGTACCTTTTCACTACCTCATATAATTATTGTCCTAGCACTAGATCTGAGTAAATACATACTTTAGAATTAATTTTCTTTTAAAATTGGTTGCAAAATCTGTAGAAGAAAGTGATAAATATGAAATTTCTTCTTAAATACTAGTTTCATAAGCAATATATGTAGATTCTTATAAAAAGGAATTGCTCAATGTAAGTGGTATATTGACATATTTTCTGTATTGATGAGAAACATGAAAATCCAAAGCCTAAAACATTATGAGATCATTGTTTTCATCAATGTGTATTTCAGTGTTTCTAACAAAGTAAAATAAGCTGGAATGAATTCTAAAATCACAAGAGTATGATGTTAATGAAGCTACTATAATCTTGGTTCTAAAAATGGTTATGGGGCGCCTGGGTGGCTTAGTCGGTTAAGCGTCCGACTTTCGCTTAGGTCATGATCTCGCGGTTCGTGGGTTCGAGCCCCGCATCGGGCTCTGTGTTGACTGCCAGCTCGGAGCCTGGAGCCTGTTTCAGTCTGTGACTCCCTCTCTCTCTGACCCTCCCCTGCTCACGCTGTCTCTCTCTCTCCTAGAAATAAATAAAACATAAAATAAAAATAAAAAAATAAAAATAAAAATAAAAATGGGTTATGACAGTGCATGAAAAGAAATTGATAAATTCATTATGTTTAATGAACACTGATGAAAAATTTTTTAAAAATCAAATGGCAGCATGCAAAGAAATTGATGAATTCATTATGTTTAATAAACACTGATGAAAAATTTCAAAAAAAAAATCAAATGGCGTATTTAAAATACATCCAGATAAATAAATTTGGTCCCAGGAATACAAGGATGGTTCAGCATTAGAAAAATCTATGAAGGTAATTCATTGTAATACTTAACTAAAAGAAAAAATATCATACACTTATTTAATATAAGTAGAAAAAGCATGTGATAAATTTGATGACTCTTTAAGATTAAAAAAGAAACTCAGAAAACTAGGATGGAACATTCTTGTTTTAATTTGGTTAAAGCTACATTAAAAAAAAAAAACCTATACCTAACATTAAACTTAGCAGATGAAGTCTGGGTGGATTTATTTAAAAAATATACATGATTGCCGTATTAACACTGCTCTATAACATAATATTTGAAGAAATAAAAGAATAAATAATAGAAAATAAAGTAAAATATAATTGTTGGAAAAGTAAAAAATTTATAATCTATACCAACTAAAACTAATAATCTACCAGAGATACTGGTTCACATAAAAATGAATCTCAAACAAATAAATATAGAATTTTTTACACCAGAAATTGTGCACACTTTACTAGGGAAAGTAGCAATAGTTTAGTGTGGAGTGTTAAGAAAATCATATGGAGTCTCATCATATGAAGATGGGGAAAAAGGAGTGGATTCTTGCCTAACACCATATGCAAAATGAACTCAAAAGGATGAAAAAGATCAGTGTAAATGGTAAAATATTATAGTAGTATAGGAGAATACCTTTCTAGTGCACTATAAGAAAGACTTCTTAAAACTCCAAAGCACAAATTTCAATTCATTCATTCATTCATTCATTCATCCATGTATAATTAACATACAATGATATATTAGTTTCAGGTATACATCATAATTCAACAATTCTGTGCATTATTCAGGGTTCAATAAGTGTAGTCACCGTCTGCCACCATAAAATGTTATTAAAATGTTGTAGACTATATTCCCCAAGCTACACTTTTTATTTCCATGACCTATTTTATAACCGGAGGTCTGTACTTCTTAATACTCTTTATTTTGTGCATTCCTCCCACCCACATGCTCTCTCGCAACCGCCTGTTCTCTGTATTTGAATCTTTCTGTTTTGATATGTTGAGATTTGACATATAAATAAGAATATATGCTATTTGTCTTTCTCTGACTTATAGTTCTTAGCATAAAGCCCTCTGGGAGCGTCCACATTCTCAAAAATCGCAAGATCTCATTATTTTTTTATGGCTTTTAAAAAATATTCCCCTGAATATATGTACCATATCCTCTCTATCCATTCATTTATCAGTGGCCACTTGGGTTGCTTTCATGTCTTTTCTGTTGAAAATAATGCAGCAATCACCATAAGGGTACATATATATTTTCAAAGTAGTGTTATTATTTATTGGGGAGGTAAATATGTAGTAGTGGAATTACTGATCATATAATACATCTATTTTAAATTTTTGGAGTAATCTCCATATTGTTTTCCAAAGCAGTTATACCAACTTACACTCCTACAAATGCACAAGTGTTCCCTTTTCTCCACATCCTCACCAACACTTGTTCTGTCTTCTCTTTTAGATTCTAGCCATTGTCACTGGTGTGAGGTATGAGGTGACACCTCACTGTGCTCTTGATTTGCATTTCCCTGATGATCACTGATTTTAAGCATCTTTTCATGTGTCTGTTAGCCATCTGTCTTTCCTCAAGAAGTGTCTGTTCCTGGTGTTAAGTTGATAAATTCTTTATATATTTTAGATACTAACCCTTTATCAGATATGTCATTTGAAAATATCTTCTCCCATTTAATAGGTTGTGTTTGTTTTGTTGATGGTTTTCTAAGTAGAACATTTTTATTTTGGTGTAGTTCCAGTAGGTTTTTTTGCATTTGTTTCCTTTACCTCTGGAGACATATCTAGAAAATGTTGCTAAAGCTTATCAGAGACATAACTGTTTGTGTACTCTTCTAAGAATTTCATGGCTTCAAGTGTCACATTTAAGGCTTTAATCTATTTGGATTAGCTTTTTTTTGGTATGTTATAAAAAAGTGGTTCAGGGGCGCCTGGGTGGCTTAGTCGGTTAAGCGTCCGACTTTCGCTTAGGTCATGATCTCGCGGTTCGTGGGTTCGAGCCCCGCGTCGGGCTCTGTGCTGACTGCCAGCTCAGAGCCTGGAGCCTGTTTCAGTCTGTGACTCCCTCTCTCTGTGACTCTCCCCTGCTCATGCTGTCTCTCTCTCTCTCCTAGAAATAAAATAAAAAACATTTAAAAAATTTTTAAAAAGTGGTTCAGACATTTCATCCTTTTGCATGTAGCTGTCCACTATTCCCAGCACCATTTGTTAAAGAGAATTTCTT
Organism: Hyaena hyaena; assembly: GCF_003009895.1. Classification (NCBI taxonomy): domain Eukaryota; kingdom Metazoa; phylum Chordata; class Mammalia; order Carnivora; family Hyaenidae; genus Hyaena; species Hyaena hyaena. The sequence continues at coordinate 341,991 of NW_024081107.1, read as the reverse complement.
TTCCCCATTGTGTATTCTTGCCTCCTTTTCATAAGTTAATTGGCCATCTAATCATAGTTTTCTCTTTGGGCTTTCTATCCTGTTGTATTGATGTATGTGTCTATGACAGTATTGTTCTGTTTTATTTACTACAGCTTTTAGTATGTTATGAACTCTGGGATTCTGATACCTCTAGCTTTGTTTTTCTTTTTCACGATTGTTTTGGCTATTCAAGGTCTTTTGTGATTTCATACAAATTTTAGGATTATTTATGCTAGTTCTGTGAAAAAATGCTATTGGTGTTTTGATAGGGACTGCATTAAATATGTAATTAGCTCTAGGTACTTTAGGCATTTTAACACTATTTGTTCTTCCAATATATGAGCATAGAATATCTCTCCATTTATTTGTGCTGTCTTTGATTTCTTTCATAAATATTTTATAGTTTTCAGAATACGGGCCTTTCGCCTCTTTGGTTAAGTCTATTCCTAGGTATTTTATTATTTTTGGTGTAACTATAAATTGAGATTTCTTACTTAATTTCTATTTCTGCTATTTATTATTAGGGTATAGACATGCTGCAGATTTTTGTATGTTAATTTTATATCCTAAACCTCTACTGAATTCATTTACAATTTCTAATGGTATTTTTGATGGAATCTTTACAGTCTTCTATATATACTATCATGTCATTTGAATAGTGTAAGTTTCACTTCTTCCTTACCAATTTAGATGCCTTCTATTCCTTTCTCTTGTATGATTGCTGCAGCTAGGACTTCCAGTACTGTGTTGAATAAAAGTGGTGAGAGTGGACATCCTTGTCTTGTTCCTGATTTTAGAAGAAAAGCTTTCACTTTTCACTATTGAGTATGATGCCAGCTGTGGGTTTTTCATATATGACCTTTATTATGTTGAGGTATGTTTCCTCTAAACCTACTTTGTTGAGGGTTTTTATCATGAATGGATGTCATACTGTGTCAAAAGTTTTTTCTGTTACCAGTTGAGGTGGTAATATGGTTTTTATCCTTTCTCTTGTTAATGTGATGTATCATATTGATTGATTTGTAAATAGTGAATCACTCTTGTATCCCAGGAACAAATCCCTCTTGATAGTGGTGAATGAAATTTTAAAAATATTGTTTGATATGGTTTGCTAATATTTTGTTGATGATTTTTGCATTCATGTTCTTCAGAGATGACCTATAATTCTCTCTCTCTCTTTTTTTGTAGTGTGGTTATCTAGTTTTGGTATCAGGGTAATGTAGACCTCTTAGAATGAACTTGGAAACTTTCCCTCCTCTTCTGTTTTTGAAATAATTTGAAAAGAATTGTTATTAACTCTTCTTTAAATTTTTGGCAGAATTCTCCTATGAAGCTATCTGATCCTAGACTTTTGTTTGTTGGGAGTTCTTTGATGATTGATTCAATTGCATTGGGGTAACTGATCTGTTCAAGTTTTCTAAGTCTTCCTTATTCAGTTTTGGTAATTTATATGTTTCTAGGAATTTATGCTATTTATTCTAGGTTGTTCAATTTGTCAGTATATATTTTTTCATAATATTCTTTTATAATCCTTTGTACCTCTGTGTTGTCAGTTTTTATTTCTTCCATTTCATTTCGAATATTATTTTTTGAGTCTTTTTTTTAAGTCCTGCTAAAGCCATGCCAATTTTGTTCTTTTCTAAGAACATGCTCCTGGCTTCATGATCTGGTCTATTGTTTTATAGTGTCTGTGCCATTTACTTCTGCTCTAATCTTTACTATTTTCATTCCTCTACTGGTTTGGGTTTTCTGTCTCCTTTTCTTAGCCTCTTTATGTATATGGTTAGGTTGTTTGAGATTTTTATTTCTTGAGGCTGGTCTGTATTGCTATGAACTGACCTCTTAGAAGCACTTTAGCTGTTTCTCAAATTCCACATATGAGTGAGAATATATGACATCTGTCTTTTTCTGAATTGACTTACGTTTAGCATAATACCCTACAGTTCATGCACATAGTTGCAAATGTTAAGATTTCATTCTTTTTCATTGCTGAGTATATGAGAAACTTAACAAAAGACCATGGGGGAAGGGAAGGGAAAAAATAGAAACAGAGAGGGAGGAAACCATAAGAGACTGTTAAATACAGAGAACAAATTGGGAGTTAATGGAGATGGGGGAGGTAGGGGGGTTGGGAAAACGGGTGATAGGCATTGAGGAGGGCAGTTTTTGGGATGAGCACTGGGTGTTGTATGTAAGTAATGATTCATGGAAATCTACTCCTGAAGCCAAGACTACACTGTATACACTGTATGTTAGCTAACTTGACAATAGTTCTATAAAAACTAAATTAAAAATATGAAATAAATACAGGCATTTTAATTTCATCCCAAAGATTTTGGACCAGTGTGTTGTTATTTCCAGAATTTTTCCTCCATGTATTGTTTTATTTGCTCTTCGATTTCTTGTTTTGCCCACTGGCTGTTTCATAGTATGTTGTGTAGCCTCCATGTGTTGTTGTTTTTCCCAGCTTTTTCTTATAATTGATGACTAGTTTCATACTACTGTAGGTGTAAAATTTTTGATATGATGTCAATCTTACTAAATTTATTGAGAATTTTTTTGTAGCTTTAGGTGATCTGTAGTGGAGAATGTTCCATGTACACTTGAAAACAATGTGTATTCTATTTTTTTAAGATTTATTTTTTGTTTAATTCAAGTTAGTTAACATACAATATAGTATTTGTTTCAGGAGTAGAACCAAGTGATTCATCACTTACATATTATACCAGTGCTCATCTCAACAAGTGCCCTTCTTAATGCTCATCACCCATTTAGTACACACCCCCACATTCTCTCTAGCAATACTCAGTCTGTTCTCTGTATTTGAGTCTCTTAGGGCTTGCTTCTGTCTCTGTTTTTTTCCTTCTCTTTCCCTATGTTTATCTGTTGTGTTTCTTAAATTCCACATATGAGTGAAATCATATGATATTTGTCTTTCTCTACCTGACTTATTTTGCTTAGCATAATACATCCTAGCTCCATCCACATCATTGCAAATTGCAAGATTTCATTCTTTTTCATCGTCAATGTGTGTGTGTGTGTGTGTTTATATATAAAGAAGGTGTGGTATATGTATGTGTGTGTATACACACATATAACTATTTATCAGCCAATGGACTTAAGGGCTCTTTCTGTAATTTGGCTATTGATGAGAGTGCTGCTTATAAACATCGTAGAACATATGCACCTTTGAGTCAGCATTTTTGTATCTTTTGGATAAATACCTAGTAGTGCAATTGCTGGGTCTTAGGGTAAGTCTATTTTTAAGTTTTTTAGTAACCTCCACACTTTTCCAGGGTGGCTGCACCAGTTTGCATTCCCACCACCAGTGCAAGAGGGTTCATCTTTCTCCATATTCTCTCCAACAGTTGTTAATTTTAGCCATTCTGACAGGTGTGAGGTGCTATGTCATTATGGTTTTGATTTGTATTTCCCTGACGATGATTGATGTTGGGCATCTTTTCATGTTTCTGTTAGCCATCTGGATGTCTTCTTTGGAAAAGTTTCTATTCATGTTGTCTGCCTATTTCTTTACTGATTTCTTTTTTGGGTGTTGAACTTGATAAGTTCTTTTCAGATTTTGGATACTAACCATTTATCAGATATGTCATTCGTAAATTTCTTCTCCAATTCCAAATGTTGCCTTTTAGTTTTTTTGTTTGTTTGTTTCCCTCACTGTCTAAAAGCTTTTTATCTTGATGAGGTCCTAATACTTCATTTTTACTTGTTTCCCTTGTCTTTGGTGACATCTCTAGTAACTAGTTGCTGCTTTGATCTCTCTTTGAGAGATCTTTTGGGATCTTTGATCTTTGAGATCAAAGAGGCTGTTGCCTCTTCTGAATGTTGGTGTCCAGTTCTTCAGAACCATTGGCTGAAGAGACTGTCTTTTTTTTCCATTGGATATTCTTTTCTGCTTTGTCAAAGATTAGTTGGCCATACATTTGTTTGTCCATTTTTGGTTTCTCTATTCTGTTTCATTGATTGATGTGTTTATTTTTGTGCCTGTACCATACTATCTTGATGAATACAGCTTTGTAACACATCTCCTACTTTTTAATGAAATGTTCAGTATATATCTGTTAGGTTTATCCTATCTCATGTTACTCAAAGCCACTGCTTCCCTGTTGATTTTGTGCCTGGATGATCTATCTATTGTTGTAAATTGGGTGTGAAAATCTCCTATTATTATCGTATTACTGTCAATTTCTCCCTTTAATATTGCCTTGTTTAGGTCTCCTAAGTTGGGTACACAGATATTTACAATTGTTATATCTTCTTGTTGAATTGATTCCTTCATCATTATATTATGCCCTTGTCTCTTGCTACAGTCTTTGTTTTAAAGTCTGTTTTTTCTGATAAAAGTTTGCAACCTGAGGGTTTTTTTTCCCCTCCTCTTCCATTTTCAGTGTATATTTTTTCTGTCCTTTCACTTTAAATCTGTGTGAGGCTTCTGTCTGAAATGAGTGTGTTATAGACAAGATAGAAATGATACTTGTGTTGTCTGGTTTTTATTTGTCGTTTGTTTTTTAATCCATCAGCCATTGTATGTCTTTTGGTGGAAGCATTTAGTCCATTTGTATTTAACGCAATTATTGATAGATCTGTACTAATTGCCATTTTGTAACTAGTTTTCTGATTGTTTCTGTAGTTCTTCTCTTTCTCTCCCCCCTTGTGATTTGATGGCTTTTTTTCTTTAGTAATATGCTTGGATTCCTTTCTCTCTCTCTGCCTCTCTGTCTGTCTCTCTGTCTCTCCCTCTCTCATGGTAGGTTTTTTATTTGCGGTTACCATTAGGTTCATATATAGCATCTTATATGTATAGCAGTCTATATTAAGCTGATGGTTGCTTAGGAGCTCAGTTGGTTAAGGTCCAACTTTGGGTCAGGTCATAATCTCTAGGTTTATGGGTTTGAGCCCCACATTGGGCTCTATGCTGACAGCTCAGAATCTGGAGCCTGCTTCAGATTCTATGTCTCCCTCTCTCTCTGGCCTTCTCCTAACATACTCTGTCTCTCTGTGAAAAAAAAATATATTAAAATTTCTTTAAAGCTGATGGTTGCTTAAATTCAAATCCATTCTAAAAGCACTGTATTTTTATTCCTGTGTCCACATTTTATGTTTGATGCCATATTTTCCTTTGTTAATACCTTCAGTAATTTTTGGCTTTTTAAGTGATTAACCTTCTATTTTCACTATAAGTTTGCTTTCACCTGTGCAATTTTTTAAAATAATTTTATTTCTAGTTATGGCCTTTTCCCTACTTAAGTAATTCCCTTTAACATTTCTTATAAGGCTAGTGTAGCAGTAAAGAACTTTAACTTTTATTTTGCTGGGAAATTTTCTCTCCTGTTTCGAGTGATAACCTTGTTGAGTATTTTAGGTTGTAGATTTTTTTCCTTTCAGCACTTTGAAAATATCATGCCATTCCCATCAGGCATGCCTAGCTTCTTCTGAAAAATTAGCTGATATCCCTATGGGGTTTCCATTATGTGTTACTGTTTCCACCTGCTGCTTTTAAAATTCTCTCTTTATCAGTACATTTTGCCATTTTATTTTTTCAATCTTTTATTTAAATTCTGGTTAGTTAACATGTAGTGTAACCTTGCTTTTAGGAGTAGAATTTAGTGATTCATAACTTACATGTAATACTAAATGCTCAACACAAGTTCCCTCCTTAATACCCATTACCCATTTAGCCTATCGCCTACCCACCTTCCTTCCATTATCCCTCAGTTCTTTATGTTTTGCCATTTTAATTCTTTAAAAAAATTTTAATGTTTATTATATTTGAGAGAGAGAGAGAGAAAGAGCAAGCTTGTAAGCAAGGGAGGGGCAGAGAGAGAGGGAGACACAGAATCCAAAGCAGATTCCAGGCTCTGAGCTTTCAGCACATAGCCTGATGTGAGGCTCAAACCCACAAACTGTAGAGATAATGACCTGAGCCAATATTGGACACTTAACCAACTGAGCCATCGAGGTGCCCTTGCCATTTTAATTCTTATGTGTCTTGGCATGGATCTCCTTAGGTTAATCTTGTTAGAGTCTCTCTGTGCTTCCTGAACCCAGATGTCTGTTTCCTTTCTCTAATTAGGAAAGTTTTCAGCTATTATTTCTTCAAATAAGTTTTCTGCTCTCTTTTTTTTCCCCTCTTCTCGATGTAGGATCCCTATAATGCAAATGTTATTATACTTGACTGTGTCACTGAGTTCCATTAACCTATTCTCATTTATTTTTTTCTTTTACCCATTCAACTTGGTGGCTTTCCATTAACCTGTCTTTCAGATTGCTGATTCTTTCATCTATATCTTCTAATCTACAGTTGATTCCCTCTAGTGTATATTTCATTTTAGCTGTTGAGTTCTTCAGCTCTGATTGGTTCTTTTTAATATTTTCTATCTCTTTTTTGAAGTTTTCACAGAGTTTATACATTGTTTTCTAGAGTCCAGTGGGTATCTTTATGATAATTACTTTGAATTATTTTCTGGCCTATTTATTTCTGTTATATTTAGCACTTTTACTGTGATCTTGTCTTATTTCATTCAGGACATACTCCTTTGTCTCTTCTTTTTCTCTCATTCTCTGTCTTGCTATATATTGGTCAGGATAGCTACTCTCCCAGTCTTAAAAGTGATGACCTTGTGTAGAAGAGATCATGTAGTGTCATATAGCGTAATACCCCCTGGTCACCAGATTCAGGCACTCTGGAGTGTCCCCACTGTGGACTGCTGGTACCCTACTTTTGTGGCTGATTGGACTTTTACCTTTAGCTGAATCAACTGCAATGACCTACTTTGCCTGTTGTGGATACACTGGGCAGAGTTGGCTCCCATTGATGTGGACATGCATGGCAGAGGCCACTGAGGGCTACTTGGTGGGCAGAGGTGGCAGCCAGCCTAACTGTCACAGCTGCAGTCACACCAAAGAGCAGGGCTTGCTCCCTACACAGCCAGCTAAGGGACCCAGCTGTAGGAACTGTGGGTGTACTTCTTTGTGGGTTTGTCTCCTCTCCTCCCTACAATAGGAGTCAGTTTGGTGTGGTGACTGTCCTGACTGAGGCTATCTGCCTGGTATGACAGTTCATGAGCTGCTTTGATGGGAGACCTCCCAAGATGGGCTGTTTTGATGGTTTGGGTCCACAAGGAGATGCTGGAGTGGGGCACACTGTGCTAACAAGGTAGATGGAAAATGTTAGGGTTGGCTCCTGCAAGCCTCTGGCTCTGTAGGCTGGGTGAAGGAAAAGAAATGTTGCTCACTAGCAGTTTTGTTCCCAGTGAAATCTCTTTCAGATCCCTACTCATTTGGAACCTGTTTTAAGATCAGTTAATAAATCTCCTTCACATAAATCCCAGGCCCTTTTCAAACTTCTGCTTCTGTGCTGTGTCTGGGGTTGAGTTATTTAGTATGCTGACTCTTTAAGGGTAAGTACTTCATGTCCTATGGCCTTTTCAGATTAAGCTTAGCTAATTTTTAAAGCTCCCTTAGTTAACAACCCTTGGTTTTCAAAGGTAGATGATAAGGGAACTCATCTTCCCAGTATGGGTCTCACTGTGCCTGTATGCCAGAGGTGCTTGTATGTGGTCTGATCCCCTTCCTTCTCCTTGTTTGTGGTGTCCTTCCCATTTGTGGTTACTCACACTGAGGGTTTAGGTTTCAGTGTAGTCTCTGACCCCCTACCCTGTCCTATCCTCTCATATCATTCTTTTTCTTAATTAAAAATTTTTTTAATGTTTTATATATTTCCGACAGAGAGAGAGACAGCATGAACAGGGGAGGGTCAAAGAGAGAGGGAGACAGAATCTGAAGCAGGCTCCAGGCTCTGAGCTAGCTGTCAGCATAGAGCCCGACACGGGGCTCGAACCCAAGGACAGTGAAATCATGACCTGAGCCAAAGTCAGACACTTAACCAACTAAGCCACCCAGGCACCCCAGCTCTCTTATCTTTCTTATAGCATTTTCCATGTGTGTGTGTGTGTGTGTGTGTGTGTGTGTGTGTGTGTGTGTGTGTGTGTGTGTGATTCCAGTGAGGAAGGGCATGTTCCCTGGCAATTGTCAACCACATAATGGACTTCTCTACCTACCTTCTCACACCTCTTCTACAACTTCCTGTTTTTAAGAGGCACTGCCATGATTAGCTTGTCACCATTGGGGAATTACCAGTTCACAGAGCATTCTTGAATAAATTCCTTCTTTTGTAAAAAATTGTGTTTTTTTTAATGTTTATTTTGGAGACAGAGCACAAATGGGGGAGAGACAGGAGAGAGAGAGAGAGACATAGAATCTGAGGCAGGCTCCAGGCTCTGAGCTGTCAGCACAGAGCCCAACGCAGGGCTGGCACTCATACACTGGGAGATCATGACCTGAGCCAAAGTCAGACACTTAGCCGACTAAGCCACCCAGGCACCCCTACATTGTCAGTTGTTTTAGTTGACAGCCTCTAGAGTTTATACCATATTGAACAATACCTTCCCTACTTTGAGATTATTTTAAAAATCTGATCCCATCTTTTTAATCTAGAATTTTGATAGTTTCTTCATGTTTAAATTTGTGCCTCACCTGGAATTTATTCTTGTGTAACTTGTCATGGAAACATTGTTTTACAGTAATGTTTTAAAGCAACTTTGGAAACAAAAGTTAAGTATGAATTACAGTGCAGAATCAAATCACCCAATAATGTTTTGTTTTGTATTCCATTTCTTTTTAAAATATAGCCTGGAATACTGTTTTAAAAAAAAAAAAAGACTTGTTTTCTTATATTTTCTAATAAATCTTTCTGTAAATTATTGTTGTGACATAGCAGATGTGAAAAGAGTTGTTAAACTAGCTTTAGGAATAACATTATTGTTTATCTCCATTCTTACCTCATTATATGAAATTGTAAAAAACAAAAGCAAAACAAAAACAAAAAACCCAAGTCCTAAATATTTACTAATTAATTACTTTGTGATTCCTCATATTTTTAATACACACTAATCAATGTTTTAAAAGACAAAGCAGAAATTAAAACAGCTTTCCTCAAGTTCATATACTTTAAAAACTTGAAGCTTCCAAAGTTATTTTAAAAATAAATAGCTTAGCAGCTGTAAACTTTTTAGAAAAAATCACTAGGGGAATAACCAAGGAAGCTGAGGAGGGGGGAGTACAAATACAAATGCTTTGATCCTTCCAATGAACTATGCTGTGATTTTCCACATAAATTGCCCTTGTTCTTAGAACAGCACTCTATAAAAAAACATATTTTGCCTTTTAAAAATAATATTAGTGTTTCCTCAATTATTAACAAAACCCATATAGGATTGGCTCTGCTAATTGTGGTGTTGCACAAAGATATCTGAGTCTTTTAGTTAAAAAACAAAACAACAACAAAAAAGGGAATCCTGTGTTTAATCAAAATGCACTCTCTTATTCTCCTAATCAATTTAAATATTGAAAATTTGAGTGAAAACATAGTGATGATCATGGTAGATGTTGAAATACTAGGAGGTCTGATAAATATTGAACAAGGGAAGCCCCAAAGGTAATTTTTTTTTTTACTGCACCATTATCTCCTTGTGTGAGGTGATTTAAGCCCTCCAAAATTTGTGTGATTCTGATGCATACTCAGGTTTGAGAATCCCTCATCTACCTCAAAACTCAAAGTAAAGGGTAATTATGATACAGTGTAGAAAGTACTGTGAGAACTAAGAGATAGGAGGCTCAAGTACTGCGTCTTTCAGGAAGAAGTGACTTCAAAGAACATATATAAAAAGTAAGAAAGACTGGGGCGCCTGGGCGGCTTAGTCGGTTAAGCATCCGACTTTCGCTTAGGTCATGATCTCGCGATTCGTGGGTTCGAGCCCCGCGTCGGGATCTGTGCTGACTGCCAGCTCAGAGCCTGGAGCCTGTTTCAGTCTGTGACTCCCTCTCTCTCTGACCCTCCCCTGCTCACGCTGTCTCTCTCTCTCTCCTAGAAATAAATAAAACATTAAAAAAAATTTTTTTTAAATAAAAAGTAAGAAAGAGTAAGTAAGAGTTAAGCAAGCAGGGTATATTAGGAAAAAGAAGGATGGCGGGTGGTGAGGGGAAAATGTCAAGGGAGATCCTTAGAAAATGAAGGACAGCCCCACATATGCAAAACCTCAGAGGCTTATGAGGGGATTTCATCCCTCCCAAAACCAAAAGCTGCAACAACTGTGACCAGCCACAGTGCCAATCTGGTCATGAGGCTTAATCACAAATCTTTTAATACTAATAATAGTGAAAGCAGTACTGGTGAAATCAGATAAGACCGAAGAGAAAAGCAGATGCTTTGGAAGCTAAATTAAGGAATTTGGATTTATTCTGAAGGAAATGCAGTGCTTCTACAGATATTAAGTAGAAACATGGCATGATCAGATTTGTGTTCTATAATGATGGGTCTGGCTGCAGAATAGAGAATTAATGGGAGGAGTGAGACTGAAAGCAAGGAGAGCACTTAATAGGCTACTTGGGTAATCTCGCTGAAATTCATTTCCTAATAGAACCTGACTTTTTTTACTGAAATAATTTATTTACAGAAATATACCCTAGGTCTGCAGTGGATGTTGAGTAAGAATAATGCATATGGAAATATTTAAGTCTTTTATTTTTTTTTAATGTTTGTTTATTTTTGAAAGAGAGAGAGATCATCCACACAAGTGGGGGATGAACAGAGAGAGAGAGAGAGAGAGAGAGAGAGAGAGAGAATCCCAAGCAGGCTCCACACTGTCAGTGCAGAGTCCAGTGTGGGTCTGAAACCCACAAATTGTGAGATCATTACTTGAGCTACCCAGGTGCCCCAAATCTTATCTTTTAAATAAGGGTTTCTAACTAGGGGATCCTGGATAACTGTAGGTGTTTATAAAAAGTAAGGAGAAGTCAAATGCATTTTCAGGGTATTAAAAAAATTCAGCAGGAATCACCTTTTATGAAGGCAAATTTTTTTTTTTATGTTTTTTATTTATTTCTAGGAGAGAGAGAGAGAGACAGCATGAGCAGGGGAGGGTCAGAGAGAGAGGGAGTCACAGACTGAAACAGGCTCCAGGCTCTGAGCTGGCAGTCAGCACAGAGCCCGACGCGGGGCTCGAACCCACGAACCGCGAGATCATGACCTAAGCGAAAGTCTGACGCTTAACCGACTAAGCCACCCAGGCGCCCCTTATGAAGGCAAATTTTAAAAAACGTGTTTCTTTTCTTTTGGCTAAAGTTCCATCAACTTAGTATAGATACCCCTTTCCCTGAATACTGATTAAAAAGTCCAACTTGATCTTTACGTATCACTGGTGAACAAAAACATGAGAAAAAGCTTTCTGCTTAACTGATGTTGTGTGAAAGAAGAAGGGATAGGCTCCATGGGAGAAAACTGAATACATGTATCTTGGTACTTAAAGATTATAAACCGTGACATTATCTATTTGATGTAGCTGGACCCAAGTGAATTAGGTGTCTCCTTGAGTGTTAGGCAGAAAACTGACCTGAAATGAAAATAAAAATTAAACTGCCTGAAAATGGTTCAGTGTTTGAGATGAAAATCCTATTTTATTTTTAATTAATTATACTCAGAGCTGCTGTGAGAGGGAAAGGCATCAGCTTCCATGAAAGCCCTGTGCTCTTGGTATTTGAGCAGGACCCAATTTCAGTGTTCATTTGTCTCAAGCATAGGGAGCCTCCTGAGGTTTAATGCTATTTTGTTCTCATTCAGATTCAGTTCCTTTCATCTTCTGAGTGGCAGATGCTTTTGTAATCTGATTGAGCTGATGACAGCTTATACTTTTAGTGAGGGACAGTATAAATTCAATTTAGTAACTTCTTTTATGGGAACAAACTGATATGAATCTAAATAAAACGTCTAAAACTTCTCTGGAAAATAGAAGTACCAGATCTGAGGTTCACCTCAAGACATTAGAAATGTAGTACTGATTGTCCTAAGTGTGTCCCTCTTTAAGTGACTTAATGGACCTTATTTAATGTAATTTGTTTCTAGAAAGTGCAGGTAACACACTTGTCTAGTGATTATTACTGATCAATAGTTAGGTGAACTAAGAAACCATGAATGAGTCAAATAGTAGGATACTAGACCCACTTTTGGCTGGATGTAAGAGCAGTCCAGCTGGGTCATAACTGCTGTGCAGGCTACTATAATTCCACATGCCACTGCTGATACCAGCACCAGGTCTGGAGCAGTAGTTCTGATTGGATTGCAAAGAATCTAGCTACTGACATGGTGCAGCCTCTCCATTCTAAATTTGACAGACATTTCTTTCTTGCCTGACAGAGGAGATTCCATCCAGAAAATTAAGCTGTTCTCTGTCACAGCCCTGGACTGTTTTAATGACCCTCTCAGTCTTAGCTGCCCCACTCTGCTCTTGACTTAACTAAATTCGGTGACCTCACTGAGCTCCTTCCTCTGTACCCTTTTCCCGACTTTGGCCTGCTCACCCCCAGAAGCTAAGCTCACTGTGCCCACCAGAAATCTCTGCATTATCTTCAAAATACCTTGGGGGAAGGGTGATTCTCTGGGCACTGCCCATGCACCCTGAACTAAAGTATTTTTTATTTATTCAAATTTATTTCTTGTATTTGCAAGATATCCTTTGCATTATGTAGTAATTTGCATAGACATCCTTATTAATTTACAATTTTACATGTCAGCTATGAGTACTGGGAGACTCAGCCTTTAGGAGAGAAGAGTATCTTTCTAGTCAGTACTCATGTGACACATTGCTCAGGCTCCCATGTGTCCTGTCGCTCACACCTGACTCCCAGAAGCACCCCATCCTCATGACCACTGTGAAACATTCTTCAGCTTCTTCAGTTACACTGTGTTTTGTGAAGGATTAGCACTCAGATGCCTCCTCTTACTCAGTTGTAAAAATACTGGGTTTTTCGAAAGAAAGAAAAATGTACCCATTTCAATTCTGCACTTTGAAGGTATTTTGAATTATGTTAACTTTTGTGACCTTCTAAGCATTATAGGTAAAAGTATTCTAGGAGGATTTGGTTAGTTGTTCCACAGAAGAAAAGCAATTTATGACACTGCCTCTGTGTGTTATTTTATTTCCCATTTTTATTAATGGTTCCATTTGAGATCAAGCATTGCTCCCTCAGATATGAAGACTTTATTTTTATTTTAAAAGCATCTTTTAATTATGACTCTCCTATTACTTAGAGTTAATTACTAACGTTTCATCTACCTATAATTTTACTGATGGATTTCCTACCTGCTGTACAACAGATTTTGTTCCCTAACATGGCAAAATGTTATAAAGAAGCTGGCAGCTTAGGGTACTTATGTTTAGCCCTTCCAGATTTCCCTTATGGCTTTACAGATGTGGATTTTAATCCTGCTTTGTATTTTCCCTGATATTTATCCCCCAGCCCAAAGTGAGATTCCTAAGACAAAAAGCATTCTTGTCTGAAAACACTGTATTATTTTACTTATGTACACACGAACACACACACATCTCTACCTTGTACCTATAGTTTTTTGATGATCCTTTTGATATCTTGGTTCTACATGATTTGTGTGCTAGAATTATAAATATTATCTGTTAATTGGTTTGAAAATGACTAATCGTTTGACCCAGGATAAAGGCAGTAATTCTGATTCCAGTTTGCTGGAAGAAACAAGTCTGACGCATTGATAAGAAGAGGAAGTTTCTCAGTGATATCTCTGCTAAACATCACCTTGCACACGGATGGTGTTTTATTGTGGGATTTTGCCTGAGCACTCACAAATATTTTAGAGAAAATCCATAGAAGATATTTTTCTTCATTTCTCTTTAAAAAATGGCTAACCTGTCTTTAAGACGTATTCAGACAGCCCTCAATTGTATGTGTATAATACACTTAGTTATCTAAGGGCTGCAAGGCACTAAAGTTACCATAAAACAGAGCAGGACATTATTCCCTAAGACCCACTTAAATCAAGAATTACTTCACTCTAGCATAGCTATTTTCTCATGAACCTTAGGAGCTAACAATTACTGTACATTTCATGGAATTCAATTATGCATGAGATGAGCTATTAATAACATAATTACTTATTAATATAAAGCTTTGATCATGAGTATTTATAAACTGTTTCTTAAAAGTTATCAGAAGTTACTAAGAAAACATAAGAAAGCATATCAATTCCCATACATCCTATATTCAAAGCAAACCAAACATATCCTCTCCTATATGGTTCACATTTTCTTTTTCTCCTGCCCTTTCTTCAATAAAGCTTTCCTGTTTCCCTATTCACATTTTCCAGCCCTATGTAGTCCTATAGTCTCAATTTAAATACTACATTTTCTATAAAGATTTCGTGATAGATCTTACAGTAAATAAATTCTCCTTAGTCTGACCTCTTGGGAATTTGTTCTACTTCCTAGTATGGTTATTTTTTGCAGGTCTTTACTCACCAATTACACCATAGGCCCTTTGGAGGAAGGATTTGCATCTGGTTCTCTTCTGAGAATACCTTCCACTTGCCCATTCATATACAGTGCCTTATCCTTGTTATCTGCTCAGTAAATACTGGTAGGATAAGTGAATTCAAAATAAATATTGAAAAGTTTCTAAAGGGAAAGTGTAAATGATTCAAGAAATGATAGCTACTTTGGCTAGAGCAGTTGAGGAAACAGATTTTAATTTTACTTAAATTTCTTTGACCACATTTGACTAGTGGCTTCATGTTGAAAAACACAGCTCTGGAACTAAGAATGACTATTGAAAATTCACAGTGTTTACACTTCAGTCAGACCAGCTCCACTAGGATAATGTCCCTTGGATTGTGCAAGGGTAGGATTGACTCTCAAATTTTGCTCTCAAGGCTTATCTCACCCTAGTTCCTGACCTGCATTTCGGTGACTCTTAACAAGTGTTTCTTATCACTGATATGCTGCCTTGTATTGTTTTATCTCTGTTAAGCCACAGATGGCACTGGGGCACCATTACTTGAAACTCATATTACTTGAAACTCATTATTCAAGAACAGTATTATCTATAGAATGGATTGTTCACAAGTCTAAGAAATGTCTTTTCTGCTGTTGTGAGAATCAGGACGTCGTTTCTTTTCCCCTGTCCCCGTCCCTTGGTAGCTTCTTCATTATCAGACCTTCTTTATGTAATCAAATCAAATGTAATCTCTTCTGTGAAGATTGCTTCATGGTACTTTGTGTATTTACTCTACCTGACAGAATTGGATTTGAACGATGTTTAAGCAGTGTTACCTAAGCAAGTTGTTTAACTTGCCTAAGCCTCAGTTCTTCTCCCAACACCTGCACCTAAAACATAACGATGCTGACAAACAATTCATATTTGTTATTTTAAAACTCTTTAATGAGTGCCTGCTGTATGTCTGGTATTTGCATTCAATGCAGATAATTATTGCAGCAAGGGACATTTGGTTTTTTTTTTTATATATAAAATAGATCTAGGTCAATAATTAAAGAAGAAATTGTGATAAATGTCTGTCATGACGGCAAAGCTCTTGTTTTAGAAACTGAAACACAGTAGGCATTTGTTAAACAGAACTTTTTAATATGATTGTTCTATTATTATTAAGGCTGAGCAGTCTATTTCATTAAGCTCAGAGAATGAATGAGTCAGTATGGCATTACTGTGCTGAACAACTATAGATTTATTTCACTATAATTTGTTGATTAAAAATAACAACAACCAGAATCCTCTCCTCCATTTGCTGTTAGAATAATCTCTTTCATGAAATAAAGATTTGTTCAAATATACCATATAAGGACCTACCAGAACTACAAATGAAGAAAAAAAGAGTTTTTTTCGAATTACAAGTGATAATGTTGAAAACCACTGTGTTTTTACATTCACAAGATGTCCATAAATAGACAGTGTAGGTTAAAGGATTGTGAACCAAAGAAAAGTTGCATTTTTGAATGTTGGTGTCCATCAGTTGAATGGTGGGGTATTACCTTTTTATTTCATTTTGATGTTGTTAGTTTTGAAGTGCAATAATTTGAAGCAAGGTTAATTTGGAGATTTTTCTCCCTCAACAGAAATAATGACTTTGCTGAATCCCTTTCCTTTCTTTGCTTGCTTATTGCAAGCCACAATTACAACTAAATTGGTAATTGACTATTTGGATCACTGTTCCCTATGCAACACTAAATTCGAAAGTAACGAATCAGACATTAATAAGAAGCCATATAATTTACAACATGCACTACCAATTTTATGTTTACCCAGTGAATTGATAAGTCCAGGAGGAAATACTAGATGGGTGCTATCAGCTGTAAAATTAAAGATAGGATAAGAAGAAAGCATAGCATCCCTTTGGTTATTTGCTGACGAGTTATCTAGTTTGATAGATTCTTAGATGTTCCTTTTTTTGTTGTTGTTGATGAAACTTTCACTGATATATTTTTCCTCTAATGGGTAGATAAACAATGAAGAAAAGTGTCCCTTGGATCAGGCAACTTGCATGCCTAGAAAAGGAAATAAGGAGGAAAACCAAAAGGATATGAGGGCCTGTTCTTTTCTGGTTTTCCATCCTAACATTGTCTGCTATTTTTAAGAAAATGATAGTTGACTGTTTTAGAATCTGATTGGTCAGAGATTCTCAGTATTGACTGCATACTCTCCTCGTGTTTTTAAGGGTGATGGGAAATAATAGACATTTGTTTATTATGAACTCAGTGTATCAAATGTCATTGTTGAATTTTTCTATGCCCTTATCACTGGTATATTCTACAGTGCTATAGAGTTAACATGTAGCATTCCTAGAAACAGCATTTATTTAGTGCTTTCATCAACTACTTGCATCTCCCTCTATGCACAGATGGAAAAAAAAGGAGTAGGAGATGGAAGTCAACTGATATCTGATCCTTTTACTGACCCCATTTAGCATGGCTGTTAAACACTGATAAATAATCAACTTGAGAAAAGCAACACTCTATTGACTGTCTTTTTTTGCTAAGTCTGACATAAATTTTAGAAACCTCAATTACCCTCAGGCAATTTAGTTCACTACATATAATCAATAAATTCCTTTATGGAAATACAGGCATTTAGGCATACAGTTTGCTTACTTACATTAGACATAGAGAAAAAATAGCACTTGAAATCTTTAAGGCTCCTTTCAGTTCTACAACTCTTTGACTATGAACAGTCTGACAGATCATATCATGACAACATCTGCAGGACCTCAATGCTAATTCTCCTCAAATTACCCCTGCCTGTATCTTGACTTTCATTCTACTCTTGACAAAACAGGAATTTAGTGTTTTCTAGTTGATCATCTAAACTGACGTCTTGTCATCTTTTTAGATTTTGTTTTACAAGCCATTACTCCAAAGACTATTTACAGTTTCCTGGCTCTTGATCTATAGTAAGAATCTTTCACCTTTGCATCTGCATAAGGTATAAGCATCTAAATTTCTTATAAGTAGCAAGGAAATCTAATTTTAAAAAATCCCATTGACACAAGCTTAAAAAAATATCAATCTTCATTAAAATGTAAATGTTCATTAATTATTTTTTATTTGGAATGATTATCAAGTATTTGCAGGAAATGAATAGATGCCCTTCAGTCCAGTGAAACACTACCCATCCTCCACTCTTGTCATTAACATGGCACTGTGTTAAGTCCCCCAGTTTAATAAACATATCTAACTCATCTCAAAACTTTTTTGTCTGAGGCTTGTCAGTAGTTCTTAGTTAAATAGTCTTTTGTGGATAAGACATCTTATAAAAAGTTTCAATGTGATGTAACTAAATCATAGGTCTTACAACTCTGAGATGTCTAATCTTATTTCTGTGATAATTATTAGATTCTCAGGATTCTCCCAGGTTTTACTCCAGTCTTTTACTCCTTAATAATGTTCATATGTCATATTGTTAGGTTTTATCTTGTTTGTACCTGTTCTCTACTAATAATCATGTTTTTTAAGAGCCTAGATTACTTCTTAAATTCTTATTTTGAAAAATATCCTAAGTAAAAACCAGTAAACACTTATATTTTTAAAAAAATAATAATGAGAAGGAGAGGGGAAGAGAGAGGGAGAGAGAGAGGAAGACAGAATCCGGAGCAGGCTCCAGGCTCTGAGCCATCATGGCAGAACCCCCAACATGGGGCTCAAACTCAGTAACAGTGAGATTATAACCTGAGCTGAAATTAGATGCTTGATGGACTGAGCCACCCAGACAGTCCTTGAATGAATATAAATATGAATTTAAAGACCTTCGTGTAGCTAGTGGTCTACTGTATTTGACAGCACAGCTCTAGAGAGACATCTCTAAGGAAGCGGGAAAGGCAGGATCAGGCAGGTGGAGAAGCTGGTTGCAATATGATTATATAAAAGAGTTCAGCTAATCCTACAAGAAGGCCTGGAGGTGGGTTTGCTCTTTACAGCTAACCCCAGTTGAGGCAAAGCAACAGAGCTTTTGTATCACAGCATAGGCTGGTCGTTAGTGCTGCATTTTAGACGAGGGAGTAACTTGGGTGAATCACTTCTCTGCTTCTGAATGCAATTCCTAGTAAAGAACATAACTATAATCCTTCAGCAGCCATTATTACCAGCAGCGAGGGGATTGTCATTGGCCCTAAAGAGGGAATCTGAGCAGAGCACCATAGTAGCTACTGCACAGATGGCCACTTTTAGTACTCTACAGAAATTGCATTATACAAATAAATCACAATTTATATATTCTACAGATGATAGAGAGTTGGGTTATTTCCAGTTTGGGGCAGTGTGGCTATTGTAAACAGTGCTTCTCTGGGCATTTCTGTAGCTGTCTCCTGGTGAATGAATGGAAAAGTGTCTCTAGGGGGGCGCCTGGGTGGCTTAGTCGGTTAAGCGTCCGACTTTCGCTTAGGTCATGAACTCGCGGTTCGAGCCCCGCGTCGGGCTCTGTGCTGACTGCCAGCTCAGAGCCTGGAGCCTGTTTCAGTCTGTGACTCCCTCTCTCTCTGACCCTCCCCTGCTCACTCTCTCTCTCTCTCTCTCTCTCTCCTAGAAATAAATAAAACATTAAAAACATTTTTAAAAAAAAGAAAAGTGTCTCTAGGATATATATGTATAAGTGGAATTATCAGGAGTTAGAATATCTGTATAATTGACTTTATAAGATAATGAAAAGCTGTTTTCTAAAATGTTGTATGTTTTACAAATCACAGCCCTTCATTCAGTATCTCAGTTGTGTCAACTGAGAGGTTTACTCAGAATATCCGCTCAACCATTCAGCAGACTTGGAGTTGGTAACATCATTTCCCTCCCCCTAGCCCCCGAATAAAGTGTTAAAATAACTTTCCCCTGCAGTGGGAGGCAGATTCTATGGCAACTCTCAATGACTCATGCTCCTATATGATGCTTTTCCCTGAAGTGTGGGAAGAACCTGTGACTTGCTTGTAGCCAACAGAATACAGCAAATACATACATACAAACCACATAAACCTAAAACAAAAATTTAAACCTGTGATTAGATTATGTTAAGTAGAAAAGGCAAAGGGTTTTTCAGATTACGGTCCCTAATCAGTTTGGCTGAGAATTAATGAAAAGAGAGATCAAATTGGGTAGACCTCCTAATCAGGTGAACCCTTTAAAAGGAAACTTGACCCTTTTCTGTGGTTGGAGAGATTGTCCTGCTTGCCTTGAAAAATCAAGTTTCTCTGGGTTGTATAGATACAAGGAAATTAATTCTGCCAACAGTCACATAGACTTGCTTCAGATGTGATCCCATCCTGAGTACCCTGATACTCAGATGAGATCCCATCCCTGGCCGATGCCTTGGTTACAGCCTTGTGGGGCCCTGAGCAGAGTACCCAGCTATGCCAAGCCTGGATGCCTGACCCATAGAAACTGCCTGACAATGAATGTCTGCTATTTAAAGCTGCTAAAATTAGGGTAATTTGTCACAAAGCAACAGAAATTAAATACACCTGCTTAACAGCAAAGTTTCTGTGACTTCCAGTCACAGCATCTAATTCCCTCTATCTATTTCATTTCCTTGGGTTCTTCATATTTGGAGAGAGAGATATTACCAGTTCTTTTTTTTTTTTAAAGCTTATTTATTTATTTTGAGGGGGGGTGCATGGGGGGCAGAGAGACACAGACAGAGAGAGAGAGAATCCCAAGCAAGCTCCACACTGCATAATGCGGAGCTCGAACTCACCAACTATGAGATCATGACGCTGAGCCGAAATCAAGCATCAGACGCTTAACCAACTGAGCATCCCAGGTGCCCTATTATTTCTTTAAGAGAATTTTTAATCCATTAAAAAGAGACTGTATACTTTATTGCTGCAGTATAATATCCAGTTGTAACTTCATCCTTTAAAAAAAATTATGTTCCTTTTTTGAGAGAAACTGTTTATCAATTTGAAGGATAAAATATCTAAAAATCACTTTCCTGAAACATCTAAGAATAGCTAAGCTTAAGAAGATAAAATGTAAGGATTTTCACTGTGCTTCAAGATACCTTTAAGAAGAGAAAGGGTTTTAGATGATAATGACAGAAATAAAAGGAAAATGGGATGACACCTAAAACATAGCCAGGAAAGCCTACAGAGAGTTTGCATTTATAAAGAACAATGAGTTTGTATTAATTCAGATCACACCATCTGCTTACACAAATAAACTCAAATATGAGTCATGTTTTATTCTTACTCCTGTAAAATCTGTAAAACTGGGTGCTCTTGAATACACAAGTGGTTCTTCCAGTCATACTTTGGGTTCTCAGAAAGCAGATCCTACAAAAGGAACTTGTCGTGGTTTATTTGAGACATGACCCCAGCAAGAGACGTTTAGTAGGCAGAGAAATGAAAGATGTGGAAATGAGAAAAGCAATAAAGCGTGCTAGAATGAACTTCTTTTTTAAGCTTTTAATTTTTTTATTATTTGTTTTAATGTTTGTTTATTTTTGAGAGAGAGAAAGAGCATGAGTGGGGGAGGGGCAGAGAGAGAGGGAGACACAGAATCCAAAGCAGGCTCCAGGCTCTAGGCTGTTGGTACAGAACCTGACATGAGGCTTGAACCCACAAACTATGCAATCATGACCTGAGCAGAATTCAGATGCTCAAGCAACTGAGCCACCAAGGTACCCCTGTATAGAATTAGCTTCTTATCTCTCTTTTCAATTGAGGCTCTATTCCCTTGGGAGCCTAGTGGGAAACCACATAGTGCATAATTCACAATTATTCCAATGGAGGGTGGGAGTGTAGTGGGTTGAATAGCATCTCCTCAAAAGATATGTCCACCCAGAACCTCAGAGTGTGACCTTATATGGAGTAAAGACCTTTGCAGATGTAATTAAAATAAGCATCTAGAGCTAAGAGTAAGGTTTTAAATCCAATTACAGATGTACTAAAAAGAGGCAGAGAAGTAACACACAGAAAAAGAGAACATGTAAATACAGAGGCAAAGACTGGAATTATTCATCTGTAGACCAAAGACTGTCAGGGGATGTCCAGTCCTCAAAAGCTAGGAGAAGGTCATGGAAGAAATTCAGGGCCTCTAGAAAGAAGCAACTCAGCCAATATCTTGATTTTGGATTTCCTACCTCCAGAACTGTGAAAGAATACATTTCTCTTTAAAGCTACCAAGTCTGTGGTGTTTTGTCATGGTAGCACTAGGAAGCTAATACAGGGAGACTGAGCTATTGACCCTTTCACACTTCTGGGCCACACTTCAATGTGGACAGAATGGCCTGTGACTTTATAAAAGGCCCCAAGCAGCAAAGCAGAGAGAGGTTGCAGCAAGTGCTTGATGTGGGACTCTGGCAACACACAGAATTGCTCACCAGAGATGCAATTATTGATATTAGGGTTGCGGAAGGAGTATGACACTGTATCCACAAGTACCTGCTTCACTCTTCCACCAGTGATTTAGAGAACCAAGCCCCTCCGTTATTATGAATCTACCATCTTAAACATGATACTAAGGTGGCTGTGCTTTTACACAGCAAACTAGAAAAGAGAACTGAGGATTATGTGTGGAAGGTTAGTATGCTATAGAACTCACATTCTACTGGCTGGAACTCAGTTACATTTCCACAACTAACTACAAAAGAGGCCAGCAAATGCAATTGTTCTGCTTATTTGCTGCTATGTAGCAATACCAAATCTCAGTGGCTAAAAAAATATGTATCCTGTTCATTAATCTATGTCTGCTATTTGGACAGAACTCATTTGGGATGGCTTATTTCTGCTCCATGCAGCACTAACTGAAATGGCTCTATTAGAGCTAAGGGGGAGGGGTTCCACTTCCAAGATGCTTAACCACATTGTTAGAAAATTGGTAACAGTTGTCATCTTTTAGATGAAACTTTTGAAGGCTTAGCTGAAGGTGCTATCTAGGAACCTTAGCGTATTTCCTTGTGGGCCTCTTCATGGATTCATTAGTGTAAACTGCCCTTGTCCATTGAAATTATGAAATCTAGCTGGGAACATGTTGTCAGTTCTTACTTGGAGCTTAGTTGCTGTTTGTAAGTTATTCTCTGTGACTCTTGGCTCCATTTGCTGGGCTTTTAGCCTTGCCCTTGAGCCATTTATCCTGTTGCATTGTTACAACTGAGTAGCCTTCTAGTCTACTTGTCACCCATAAAAGTTTAGAGATTCAAAGTCCTCTTTTCCTTTTATACTGACTTAATTCCTTTCTATCCAGACTGATATAATTTATTCCACATATCTGTAGGTATTCCATCAGACAAAAATAGCACTCACGTTTCTTTATGAGACAGACCTTCTCTACCTTAGTTGGAAAAACATGAGCTATAGGACAATGCACTTAAGGTTCATAAAAGTCTTTCTGTCTAGTTGAAATGAACTACAAGGCACAAGGAACTATGAGATTCTTATAAGCAAAAGAATTTTTTTCTAGCAAAACAATTCAAAGAGGAACTTTCTTAAGATTCTTAGAGTCTCTAATAGGTATAACTTAAATATTCATAAATCTCTTGGAAAACTTGCTTTGGACCTAGACATTTTGCATGATCTTAGTTATACCACTAAAGCACTCTGGATTTGATATGTTTCTTGAAGCTATTTCTCACATTGAAAGCCTTGCCTTCTGGGGGGATTAAGGATGAGAAGGTTTTACTTTTGAACCCAGAAGTCCTGGCTTCTCTATATTTCCTATAAATTCTGCTTGGAATATGATATATTGGTTTTTAGCTCCCTTCTCTCTCCAGCTATATCTTATTCTACATGGCTATAAGAAACCACTTGGCATGTTCATCATTGTACTAAATCCAACAGCTCACATTATATTTTCTACTTTCTGCTTTTATTGTAGGTAACAATGTTGACAAAATTTCCCCACTAAATAATAGGTGTCACCTTCTGCCTGGCCTAAAACAACAATTTCCTCACTGTCCTTCAAGTTCACATAGGCAAGTCCTCTGATTTCATTCATAAGCTTCTTGAAATCCTTCTAGCTTTTGCCTACCACCACTCAGTCTCAGATCATTGCCACGTTTTCAGTTTATGTTACTTGTATGACCCACTTGGAGTTTCAAATTCTGTTCCAGTTACCTGTTTTTGAATACCAAACCTCCCCAGAACTTAATGGTTTAAGACAATAACATAGCTTACTTTTGTCACAAATAAGCAATTTGAGCAGGGCTGGGTGGTAAAGTCTCATCTCTGCTCTATGTGACTTCAGCTGATTTCGCTTGATCTGAGATGGATGGCTACTTCTGACGTGCTTACTCATATGGCTAGCAAGTTGGTACTGGCTGTCAGCTCAGCTAGGAACTGTACTAGATCTATCATTTGGTTCTTCTCCACATGGACCTCTCCAAAAACAACTTGGGTATTTTCACAGTTCAGTGATAGCATTGCCAGAGCATGTGGTCTAAAAGACAGGAATTGGGAATTGCCAGCCTCTTAACACCGCATCCTGAAAACAGGTCACTTCCATCATATTCTTTTGGTCATAATCACCCCTATTCAAGGGAAGGAAATATAGACATACATTTTAATGGAAAAATTGTAAAATTTAAAGTCATCTTTAATCCTCCACTGTAACATAACTGTGCACTCAAGGAAGAAGAAACTGATTTGGGGAACCACTATCCAGTTTCTGCCACAATGTATTCCAGTCGTTTAAAATAGTACCCAAATGTTCTCTGGGTATAAAGTTACAGTTACACAAATGAATTAAGATCTCCTGATATGCTGTACAACATAGTGCCTATGATTAACAATATAATATGCAAGAGGTTAGATCTCATATTAAGTGTAGGGGAAGAAAGCAAAGGGACATAAGGAAACTTTTGGGTATGATGGATAGGTTTATTACCTTGTTTTTGGTTATGATATCATGGATGTATGAATATGTCCAAACTTATCAAATGTATATATTAAGTATCTTCAGTTTTCATATATTAATTACACCTCATTAAAGCTGTTAAAAACAGTAACTATATAAATATATATTTTTAATCAACATCTTATCAAATGCTTAAAGCTTATTGGTTACATTTTCTTCTCTGTCATTATAGTTATAGGCATATAATCAAAGAAAGTATATTAAAAAGTCACTTGGCATGCAGTCAATTTTTAGGTACAATGTAGACAAGGGATTTTTCTACATGCCTCCTAATGTCCAGGGGTTTATGACATTTGGAGAGATCTGATATTTAGAAAGTTTTCCCGTGCGCTGTACTAAAATCTTCTGTATTGAAAATTTTACTCTCAAATACTAGGTTTTTCTTGATCACACAAGACTAATTTATCTTTTAATCTCTTCCTATATCACAGCCCATCATGTTTTTGAAGTCAGCTATCTTGGTACTCCTGAATTTGGTCTACCTTAATTTTTCTGACCATAAGATCAAATACTCTAATAGATTTCTAATATATTAATAATGTGCTACTTAGAAAAAATTAATTCTTAAGAAATATGATAAATATTCCAATATACTTAATTTTGCCCCATCCAGAAAAAATTAATTCTTAAGAAATATGGTAAATATTCCAATATACTTAATTTTGCCCCATCCTTTCAAACATACAGTCTTCTAAAGTGCATTATTAAATTAGGGAAAGCTTGGTTTCTTATAATGTTGTGTGACTTGTAAAAACTTAATGATTCAGCATCCAGTTTGGTTTATTCTGGTGCCACATAAAGAATTTGATGAAAAAATCGGACCATCTGTAATCCTCTGATATCATAATAAAGAGTAATGAAAGTATAATGTGCCACAGCTAAGGGACTTTGGAATTAATGCATATTCAACTATGTTATTTTTCCTTCTTTCCATATTATTCTTTGCAGAATGACAGTAAGTGGTTTTGATGTTGGACATGTCATCTATAGTTATTTCATTTAATCATATTACTTGAAAAAAATAAGACATAGTTTGGCTATATATGCATCATGATGATTAATGACAGTATTAATCAAGTTCAAATACATTTGAGAAACAAATGCTGTGGCCATCAGAACTAATTTTATTTAAAACCTTTATAAATATCTACCAGGTTCTCCTGACTTCTAAATACATCATAGAGGAAGAAATCTATTGAGCTTAATGTAATGAGTAAATAATCACATTATTGTGGCAATAATAAAATCTTGTTCACAAAAGAAAGATGAATTTGAACAGAAAATGTAACTTGAAAGTACACAGCTGGATATTTATAAGCCCATATTTCTGCCCAATTTTCTTCTTGAAGATCTTCTGATGTGCCTCAATGTACCTCCAAGAATTGAAAGAGGAAGCCTGCCAAGAAATATGAAGTGGTTCTTAGGGACCAGATATACAATGTTCTTAAGAAGCTTTGGGGAGTACTTATAGTTTATTTTGGAAATTTGAAGCAATTTGTGCCAGCCTCTAATTTTGGACAAATTGAGCACTCCAACATTTAATATCTGTTGGATTTTGAGAATAAAGGCAAATCAGCAGCACTTGAAAGTACCTTAGGAAAATACATGTCCCTGAAAGTACATTATAGTCTGTGTACAGAGGTCTCTAATAGTAAGTGGATTCAACACAGGGCTTTATTTTAACTTAAGGGAGAACAATAATGTGGTGATGACTCATTCAGATCTGGTTACAAGTCTTAGGCAGCATTAGAAAGTATGCATACAACCATTTGGCAGAGGGTAACTGATTTTTGGATGAGATGTTGGAAATGGCAGTAGTTTGGGCCAGATAAAATCTAATACACCTTTTGTACCAGAGAACTTATGAATTTCCTTAGCCACAAATTGAAATTTTCAGATAAATGGGACCTATATAAACTTATAAATCATTTGACAAAAATAATTAGGTAAGCCATATGCTTCCTACTTATTTGTATACTTGAGTGAAAATTGCCTCTGTCTTTATTGTTTTTGAGTAATTATTTAAAGTAAGACAAGTGCTCAAAGAAGAATACCCACCAGACAAAAGAATATTATGTGTTGAGTATGAAGCTGAAATGTGAAACATTAAAGATTGTAATTGTACTCTGTTCATCTCAGTATAAATTTAGATCATCCTGGGAAACACACATTAGAAGTGAGAGCTTGAGAATTCATGAAGCATGATAAATCAAGGATTCACATATGATTTAAACACACACACACACACACACACACACACACACACACACACACGGAGAGAGAAAGAGAGAGAAAGACTTACATGCTGTTATTTAACTAGATGCATTTGTGGGTGGAATGAGAGTGTTCCAGACGATTCATAGAACATATTTATGTACTGTAGAATTTAACAGTACTGACTTTGTAACCAGACAGGCTTCAGTTCTGCCCACTTACCACCAATGTGACTGTGAACGAAATATTTAGGCAGGATAAATTTCACAAATATGCACATGCACCCCCCCACACACCTTTGTACACACAGAATACAACCTCTTTCCTTTGAAGAAGCCACATTAAAGGGATAGTTTCTATAATAATAATTCCTGAGATCATGAACTACAATTGAGAAAGATCAACTTCCAGTTTAGAACCAAAGAACTTAAAAATGCAAGCTTACTCTGGCCAATGTGTCTTGATCCAGTGGGATGTCATTCAATTAAGAAAGTAAACCTGAATTTAATAGCTTTGACTCACATGACCTAAGAATTTTTCTGTAGCCACTCTTCTCTGATCCTTCCATTTGACAGTGACAAACTAAAGTCATACCATTTAACCTTTTCTTTTGCATGTTGCGTGACCTTGTGAGCAGAGTAAGAAACAGGACATTCCTCGGGAAGATCAGGGACCAACCACCAAGAATCTGGATTTTTGGCCCCAACTTATTACATTGATGGTCACTATTATTGATGAGGATAAAACTGCCTACACACCTGTCCTGAATCAGTAAGTACACTGTCTTGGAAATGAATGGATTTTATTTCACTAAAGTTAAGATAACACAACATATTTGAGACATGGTTAATACACTCATTGGAAAAGTTTGTTTTCCAAAATGAAGTTTTCCAAACTTAAGGTATATAAAGCAGCCTTTCCTACTTTTATTAGTAAATATCAGTTTGGTGATATTTTGAATTTTTAATTCAAGACCCATAGAGTGAGATTCTTTGGAGAGAGAGACAAATATTTTCCCATTTTTAAAAATTTGACTTAGAAAAGGTTCCTCTTTCCTTTGGTTCCTTTCATAACTATCTCATTGTCTCTAAAAGAAACACACACACACACACACACACACACACACACAAAACTATCCCATTGCACTTCCCCCAAAACTAAAAAGAATGTTAGAAAGTATTAAATATATTTCATTGTGATTTGTAATAATAAAGATTTTTCAAAAGAAAGCTTGCTTTCAAAATAGATATAATGGATTTGATGCAATATTTAATACTTTTTTAGAAAGTTTATTTTGAGAGAGAGAGCGAGAGAGAGAGCAAGTGCACACAAGTGGGGGACAGTCAGAGAGAGAGAGCGAGAGTGAATCCTAAGTAGGCTCCGTGCTTGAAGGGCAGAACCCAATGTGGGCCTCAATCTCACCACCCATATGATCATGACCTGAGCTGAGATCAAGAGTCAGAATCTTAACCAACTGACCCAGGTGCCCCAATGCAATATTTAATAGAATAAGTCCATTTTCTCCAATAACAACATAACCCTATGCCTCTATGCATAGAATTTGCAAATTATAAGCAGGTAGACAGGGCAGATGAATTAAAACTCATGGCTATTCTAGAATAGCAGATTCTTGAGGAGTCTAAAATTATTAACTCATCAGGGGCGCCTGGGTGGCTCAGTCGGTTAAGCCTCCGACTTCGGCTCAGGTCATGATCTTGTGGTCCACAAGTTTGAGCCCCACATCAGGCTCTGTGCTGCCAGCTTAGAGCCTGGAGCCTGCTTCAGATTCTGTGTCTCCCTCTCTCTCTGCCCCTCCCCTGCTCATGCTCTGTCTCTCTCTGTCTCTCAAAAATAAATAAACATTTTAAAAATTTTTTAAATTATTGACTCATCAAAATGCCACTTGTTATGAGACCTTGGGCCAATTATCAAATTTCCCAAGTCTTAGATTCCTCACATGTGAAATAAGGACATTTTACTAGATAATATCCAAAATGCCGTCCAACTTTAATGTTGCACATTTAGGATTTATTTTATGCACACATATTGAAGGCTATATTCCAAAAGCAAAGTAACAAGTAATGGCTAAGTCTACCAAAGAGGCACTTGCAATATGATTAATGGAGAGGGTGTCCTGATATTTTGGTACTACCTGAAATGCTGTGGGCAGAAGGAGTAGCAAAAATAGACAAACCATGAAGTAGAACATAAAGTAGGTTCAGACTTCTACTAGAGAACTGGATTTATTATTTCTCTATAATGGTCAAGATGAAGTCAAAAAGCTTATGTTGAATCCAGTTGCAATTTCAGTTTTGGAAGGAATAAATTTAAGTATCCCAATTTTCATCTTTTCCTTGCTTCTTAACCATTAGTTTTCATCTGCCCCACATTCTTTCTAATTGATGAGAAATTGGTCCTCTTTGATATGTAACCATGATAGCATCATTAGATTTGCCTTTATACTTTCTTCTTCCCCCTTTCCCTGTTATACTTATTTTTTCTACTTGAAGACCAGAGTGTCTCCTGCTCACCATTTATAGACTCTTTTATTTTCTTTTGATACCTCAGGACTAGATCTTCTCTTTTAATATTTGAAATGTCCTCTGCTCATGCTGGGTGCTTTATGGAAGAGATATATTCTCTCCTTTATTCTTTGTACCTTCTTTAAAACAGGGAAGATTTCCCAAAGATAGGAAGGTCAATACTTGTTTTGTGCCCTTTAGTTGGACTGTGTCATTTGGTAAGTGAGTATTGAATAAAAACAAACATCTGAGAAATGCTAATGAAAAGTTATATGAAAAGATTTTATTTTTTATCAAAGAAATTCTTTACATTCACCATATCAGAAATCCAGATATGATTAGTAAAAGATAGATCATAAAATCATGGAATAAATTAAAGCTTCCCACAATTATTTTTAATCATGTACTAAACATATTACAGATTTTTATTTGACTTTTTGAAACTGTATCAAAGAAATGGAGGAAATACATTTAGTTATGGCAAAAATAAATTTTATTTATTTTTTCCTATTTATTTATTTTATATTTTTAATAGTTTATTGTCAAGTTGGTTTCCATATAACACCCAGTGCTGATCCCACAAGTGCCCTCCTCCATGCCCATCACCTCCCTTGCCCTCCCCTCCACTGCCATCAGTCCTCAGTTTGTTCTCAGCATTCAACAGTCTCTCATGGTTTGCCTCCCTCCCTCTCCTCCGCTATTTCCCTCTCCCTTCTTCTCCCCCACGGTCCTCTGTTAAGTCCCTCCTAATTCTCCTATATGTGTAAACATATGGTATCTGTCCTTCTCTGCCTGACTTATTTTGCTCAGCATAACATCCTCAAGTTCCATCCATGTTGCTACACATGGCCAGATTTCATTGTTTCTCATTGCCATGTAGTATTCCATCGTATTGATAAACGACATCTTCTTGATCCATTCGTCTGTTGATGGACACTTAGGCTCTTTCCATGTTTTGGCTATTGTTGAGAGTGCTGCTATGAACATTGGGGTACATGTGCCCCTATGCATCAGCA
>NW_024081107.1:123940-311302 GCF_003009895.1 Hyaena hyaena | reverse complement strand
TGTATGGTGTGAGAAAAGAATCTAGTTTCATTCTTCTGCATGTTGCTGTCCAGTTCTCCCAGCACCATCTGTTAAAGAGGCTGTCTTTTTTCCATTGGATACCCTTTCCTGCTTTGTCAAAGATTAGTTGGCTGTATACCTTTGGGTCAAGCTCTGAGTTCTCAATTCTATTCCCTTGGTCTATGTGTCTGTTTTTGTGCCAATACCATACTGTCTTGATGATGATAGCTTTGTTGTAGAGGCTAAAGTCTGGGATGGTGATACCTCCATTTTGGTTTTCTTCTTCAATATTACTTTGGCTATTCAGGGTCTTTTGTGGTTCCATACAAATTTGAGGATAGTTTGTTCTAGTTTTGAGAAGAATGCTGGTGCAATTTGGATTGGGATTGCATTGAATGTGTAGACTGTTTTGGGTAGTGTTGACATTTTAACAATATTTATTCTTCCAATCCATGAGCGTGGAATGTTTTTCCACTTCTTTGTGTCTTCTTCAATTTCCTTCATAAGTTTTCTATAGTTTTCATCATACAGATCTCTTATATCTTTGGTATTATTTATTCCTAGGAATTTTATGGTTTTTTGTGCAATTGTGAATGGGATCAGCTTCTTGATTTCTCTTTCTGTTGCTTCATTGTTGGTGTATAAAAATGCAACCGATTTCTGTACGTTGATTTTGTACCCTGCAACTTGGCTGAATTCTTGGATCAGTTCTAGGAGGCTTCGGGTGGAGTCTGTCGAGTTTTCTACGTAGAGTTTCATGTCGTCTGCAAAAAGTGAAAGTATGGCTTCTTCTCTGCCAATTCTGATGCCTTTTATTTCCTTTTGTTGTCTGATGGCTGATGCTAGGACTTCCCGCACTATGTTAAACAACAGTGGTGAGAGTGGACATCCCTGTCGTGTTCCTGATCTCAGGGGGAAAGCTCTCAGTTTTTCCCCGTTGAGGATGATGTTAGCTGAGAGCTTCTCATAGATGGCTTTTATGATGTTTAAGTAAGTTCCTTCTATCCTGACTTTCTCGAGGATCTTTATTAAGAAGAGATGCTTTGGTTAGATTTATTCCTAGGAATAACTCATTTTATCAAATGCTTTCTCTGCATCTATCGACAGGATCATATGATTTTTATCTTTTCTTTTGTTGATGTGATGTATCACATTGATTGATTTGAGCATATTGAACCATCCCTGTAACCCAGGATTGAATCCCACTTGATCATGGTGGATAATTCTTTTTATGTGCTGTTGAATTTGATTTGCAAGTATCTTGTTGAGGATTTTTACATCTGTATTCATTAAGGATATTGGTCTGTAGTTCTCCGTTTTTCCTAGTTCTCTGTCTGGCTTGGGAATCAAGGTGATACTGTCTTCGTAGAATGAGTCGGGAAGTTATCCTTTGATTTCTATTTTTTGGAATAGCTTGAGAAGAATGGGTATTAATTCTGTTTTAAATGTCTGGTAAAATTCCCCAGGGAAGCCATCTGGCCCAGGGCTCTTATTTGTCAGGTCATTTTTGATAACTGTTTCAATTTCTTCACTAGTTATAGGTCTGTTTAGATCTTCTATCTCTTGCCGTGTGAATTTTGGTAGTGAGTGTGTGTTTAGGAATTTGTCTATTTCTTATAAATTGCTGATTTTGTGGGCATGTAATTTTTCATAGTATTCTCTGATAATTGCTTGTATTTCTGAGGGGTTGGTTGTAATTAAGTCCATTTTCATTCATGATTTTGTCTTTTGGATGCTTTCTCTTTTCTTTTTGAGAAGCTTGGCTGGAGGTTTGTCAGTTTTGTTTATTTTTTAAAAAAACCAACTCTTGGTTTCATTGATCTGTTCACCTGTTTTTTTGGATACTATATTGTTTATTTCTGCCCTAATTTTTATTATTTCTCTCCTCCTACTGGGTTTGGAGTGCTCTTGTTTCTCTCTCTCTAGTTCCTTTAGGTGCACTGTTAGATTTTGCACTTGTGATTTTTCAATTTCTTGGAATAGGCCTAGAGTGCAATGTACTTTCCTCTTAGGACTGCCTTTGCTGCATCCCATAGAGTTTGGATTGTTCTATTTTCATTTTCATTAGTTTTCATGTATTTTTAAATTTCTTCTATAATTGCTTGATTGGCCCATTCGTTCTTTAGTAAGGTGTTCTTTAACCTCCATGTTTTTGGAGGTTTTCCACACTTCTTCCTGTGATTGGTTTCGAGTTTCATAGCATTGTGATCTGAAAGTGTGCATGATATGATCTCAATTCTTATATATTTATCGAGGGCTGCTTTATGTCCCAGTATATAATCTATCTTGGAGAATGTGCCATACGCACTTGAGAAGAAAGTGAATTCCATGGCCTCAGGATGTAGAGTTCTAAATATATCTGTAAAATCCGTCTGGTCCAATGTGTCCTTCAAGTCCATTGTGTCTTTATTGATTTTCTGTCTAGTTGATCTATCCATTGCTGTAAGTGGAGTATTAAAGTCCCCTACTATTAGCACATTCTTTCCATAAGAGTGTTTCCGTTTATGATGAATTCTTTTATATATTTAGGTGCTCCCATATTTCATGTGTAGATATTTATTATTGTTAGCTCTTCCTGATGGATAGATCCTGTAATTATTATATAATGCCCTTCTTCATCCCTTGTTACTGTCTTTACTTTAAAGTCCAGTTTGTCTGATGTAAGTATAGTTACTCCAGCTTTCTTTTGACTTCCAGTAGCATAATATACATTTCTCCATCCCCTTACTTTCAATCTGAAGGTGTCTTCCAGTCTAAAATGAGTTTCTTGTAGACAGCAAATAGATGGATTTTGTTTTTTTTTATCCATTCTGCTACCCTATGTCTTTTGATTGGGGCATTTAGCCCATTTGCATTCAGTGTTATTATTGAAAAATATGGGTTTAGAGTCATCGTGTCCTTTGTAGGATTTATGCCTGTGGTGGTGTCTCTGGTATCTTGAGTTCCTTGCAACATTTCCCTCAGAGAGTCCCCCTCAGGATTTCTTGTAGGGGTGGTTTAATGGTGACAAATTCTTTCAATTTTTGTTTATTTGGAAAGGCTCTTATCTTTCCTTCTCTTCTGAATGATAGGCTTGCTGGTTAGATGATTCTTGGCTGCATATTTTTATGTTCATCACAGTGAAGATTTCCTGCCATTGTTTTCTGGCCTGTCAAGTTTCAGGAGATAAGCCTGTAACCATTTTGATAGGTTTCCCTTTGTATGTTAGGACCCTTTTATCCCTAGCTCTTTTTAGAATTCTCTCTTGTCCTTATATTTTGTCAGTTTCACTAGGATATGTTGTGCAAAAGAAGATTCAAGTTACATCTGAGGGAGATCTCTGTGCCTCTTGGATTTCAATGTCTGTTTCCTGCCCCAGAATGGGGAAGTTCTCTGCTATAATTTGTTCAAGGACTCCTTCAGTGCCTTTCTCTCTTTCTTTCTTTCTCTTCTGGAATTCCTATGATATGGATATTATTCCGTATGATTGTATCGCTGAGCTCTCGAACTCTCCTTTCATGTTCCTGTATCAGTTTATCTCTCTTTTTCTCAGCTTCCTCTTTTTCTATAATTGTGTCTTATAAATAACTTATTCTCCTTTCTGCCTCTTTAATTTGTGCATTGGACGCCTCCATTTTATTTTGCATCTCATTTATAGCATTTTTAAATTCATCACAACTGTTTTTAATCTAAAAATAAAATTTAAATTATGAACTAAATAGTCTACTAAATATAAAAAGGAAGGGAGTGAGAGAGCCCCGAGATTCTTTTTGATCACTAGGCATGCATCTCTGGTCTCTAGGTTTTGGTGTCTTTATTTACAGGTCAAACATTAACATGGCATCAGAAAATGGAATTTTTACAATGGATAGTTCTCTATGATAAGATGTTTTGGAAAATGTACAGAAACAGGTTTTACAGAAGTATTCTTGCACAACTGCCCCAATTATAGTGAGGTTGAGTAACTAAGAAAATAACAAGGTATTCTTAGTGAAAAACAGGATAAAATACACATTTTAATAACACTAAGATTAAGTCATAGGTTTGTAGATACTCTTATCCATCCTCATTACAGCTTCCAGTGTAAGGGAAGGTGTTTGTGGAATGTAGGCCTTAGGGAAGGGACTGTTACACATCATCAGTTAGCAAAGTTATATGTGGTAACTTATGTTACCTTATCTGTTCCTCTAAGTTAGGCTCTTTGTCTCCGGGCAAGACTTGATATTCAGTTATATGCTTTATGGCACCAGAGAGCCAACCATACCTTTAAAGAGTTTAGCTCATTTCCAGTACATAGAATAGCCTCATCAAGTGCATTTACCTTTGTGTCTTGTTGTATGATTTCTTGAATAGCTAGGGCATGAGAGACATTTTTGGTTAGCTGATTTACATGTTAAGCTGTATGAACCTCTTGGACTGACACAACAGTAGGAACAGAATTGTACATGGAAAGGTCAATCTTTCATGAGTAAGGGTCATTAGCCTGTTCATAGCTCAAAGGAAGGTACGGAGGAAAACAAGACCTGCTGGAGACAAGACCTGTTTCTTGATTTGCCCAGGGTGTCATCACATTTAGGCTTCACTACTTATCTCATTGGTTGGTTAAGGCTAGCATTGTTTCAGAAAGTGATGAGTCCAGACCACCTGGGTCAGGATCATATGGTCTGCTAGTGGGTATGCAGATTCTGAGCCTAATCTCAAATCTGTGGATTCAAAATCTAAAGTTGGCACACGAGTCTACATTATAAATAATACACCCTTATGTGTTCTAAATAGAAGTATGAACGCAAAGTCAAATCTGTGACAGATATTTTAGGCTAAAATAAGTTTTTATTTTGAAGGCAATGGTAAGTGAATACATGTTACAACAATATAGGGCTATGTTTTATCTTTCAATGTAATCTAAGGTTATTGCTGTAAATTTGTTGAATGTAGCATTATTATGACTTTGAAAAAATCATTGTAAGCTCTGGCTTATTCAAATTTTATGATAATTTATAATAATTATCGGATGAGAAGTTGAGAATAGGGTTTTATTTTATACACTAATATATATCCAGTCATATATATATTGGTTGAATGAAGAAATTAAAGCAAACCTGTAGATGTAGTTGACATATGTTCTCTCTTTGTTATTAATTGATGCTCTAGAGTATTTGAGCAATATTCACATTTTATTTTTTTTAATTTTTTAATTGTTTTAATGTTTTAACTTTTGAGGGAGAGAAAGAACATGAGCAGGGAAGGGGCAGAGAGAGAGGGAGACACAGAGTCTGAGGTAGGCTCCAGGCTCTGAGCTGTCAGCACCAACCCTGACATAAGACCCAAACCCATGAACCACGAGTTCATGACCTTAGCTGAAGTTGGAGGCTCAACAACTGAGCCACCCAGGTGGCCCATATTTATTCACATTTAAAATTTTTTATCAAGTGGCTTTCTGGATGCTTATAGAAATTTCTCTGTTTTATTAAAATTGAAAGCCATTAAGCAAAGTATTTTCAGATCTTCCCGTGTGGTTCTCTCTCTCCCTTTTTAAACATATTTTTGAAGTAAAATTGAATACAGTAAAATTGCACATGTGTCTGAAGTATACAATTTGATTAGTTTTGACATACGTATCTAGCCATAACACCCTCACCACAATCAAGATAATGAAGATATCCATCACCCTAATAATTTTCCATGTGACTTTTTGACCCATCCCAAGCAACCACTGATCTGCCTTCTGATATTTTAATTAGTTTGGAACATTTGGTCTTTTATGTAAGAGAATCGTATGTCCTTTTTTTGTCTGACTTCTTTAGCTAATTACAACTATTTTGAGGTTCAAACAAGTTGGTGCATGTAGCAATACTTTGCCTCCTTTTATTTACGAGTAATTTTCTACTGCATAGATATACCTCAAAATGCTCATCTGTCCACTGATCTTTTAAGATTAGGGTCAAAGTTTGAGTTTTTTCCCAGAATAGGTTGCTATAAATATTTGTTTAAAAGTGTCTGTATAGACATATTCTTTCCTTTTTTGGGGGTCATGTGGTAGGTATATGTTTAGTATTTCTTAAAGTTGCCAAACTACTTTCCACAAGCGGTTGTACATTTCCAAAATTTAATACGGTTAGAATTTTATTTTAGCCATTCAGATAGGTGTATAGTGGCATCTCATCATGGTTTTAATTTGCATTTTCCTAAATACTATGCTGAGCATCATTTCATTTGTTCTATCAAACATTATACTGGTGTTTCTCAAGATTGAAAACAGGTGAGAAAAAGAAATGATAAGAGGCATATTGATAGATAGCAAAGGAAGAAATAAAATTCCAGTGCAGACACGTGATTATCTGTGTGAAGAATCCTGAAAATAACCTAGAGGAAAAGCTACTAATTTGGTTCAGGGGTCACAGAATATACAGTCCAATTCCAAATTGGAATGTTTATCTTCCTCTTATTGAATTACAGTGGTTCTTTATAAATATAGTAAATAAGAGTCACTGTCAGGTATAAATGTTGCAATATTTTTCCTAGTGTGCGACTTTCTTTCCATTTTCTTACTAGTATCTTTCGAAGAAATTTTGAAAGATTTTGATGAAATAGTCCAATTTATTGATTTATCATTTGAGTGTTTTGTGTCCTATTTAAGAAACCTTACAATACCCACTGGTCAACTTTTAATACCACAGTTTTCTTTCTTTTTTTTTCTTTTTCTTTTTTTTCTTTTATAGTTTATTGTCAAGTTGGTTTCCATATAACACCCAGTGCTCATCCCAACAGGTGCCCTCCTTCATGCCCATCACCCCTTTCCTCCTCTCCCTCACCTCCCTTCAACCCTCAGTTTGTTCTCAGTATTTAAGAGTCTCTTATGGTTTGCCTCCCTCCCTCTCCTTAACTATTTTTTCCCCTTTCCCCCCCCCCATGGTCCTCTGTTAAGTTTCTCTTGTTTCACACATAAGTGAAAACATATGGTATCTGTCCTTCTCTGCCTGACTTATTTCACTTAGCATAACACAATACCACAGTTTTCCACTAGATGTCTTACATTCAGATCTATAATTCATTTCAAGCTATTTTTCATATATGGTATGATATGGAGTTTATGATTCTTTGGGATTTTCTTTTGTATGCTTATCTTTTCAACTCCACATTAGAAAACCTGTCTTTTCTCCATTGAATTAATTTGGCAACTTTGTCAAAAATCAATTATACTTGTGAGAGTCTAATTCTGTACTCTGTTTCATTGATTTATTGATCCATATGTCCGTCAGTTTAGTGATGATGAATTTCAGCTTTTGTTTATCTGGAAAAGTCTTTCAGTTCTGAAGACAACTTTGCCAAGTATAATATTCTTGGTTGGCAGTTACTTTTTTTTTTTTTTCTTTCTCTCTTCAGCATTTTGGATATATCATCTTCCTCCCTCCTGGGATGCAGTTTCCTCTGAAAATCGATGATAGTCTTATGGGGATTCTGCCTGTATAACAAGCTGTTTCCTTCTTCTGGCTTTTAAGATTCTTTCTTTATCTTTTTTGTTTTTCTCTTTGTTGAAGTTTTCACTTTGTTCATGCATTGATCTCTTGACTTCAGTGAGTTTCTGGTGATTTACCTTGTT
The DNA here is from genome assembly GCF_003009895.1 of Hyaena hyaena. Lineage (NCBI taxonomy): Eukaryota > Metazoa > Chordata > Mammalia > Carnivora > Hyaenidae > Hyaena > Hyaena hyaena. The sequence continues at coordinate 303,723 of NW_024081107.1, read as the reverse complement.
TTTTGTGTGTTTCAAACATATTCCCATTTCTTCATTTTTTTTCACTGTCTGTGTTGGTTTCTGCACATTAAATAAAACAGCATCCACTTCCAGTCTTGACAGATTGGTCTCATTAGTCACCCCAGCCTGCGCTTCAGGTTATCTCTCAAATTTTTATGATTGTCTAAGCCACCATCTTGGTTCTTTGTGTCTCCATAGTTGAGAGTTGCCAAGACTTGTCATTGTCCCAAAGGGAGGAGATAGCAGATGCAGGCTAATTAGAATCTACACCCTCAGGCAACCACTGGGAAAATATGTAATTAAGCTCTTGCAGAGAGAAACTAGAAAATGGACATTTTTGCTTATTCCCTCTGCTCTGAGCCCAGGTGTATAGCTGTGGAGTTGGGGGAGAGGGAATGTTCCTGCATCTCTTGTAAAGCTGCTCCTTTGTTTGCTATAGTCCTGTGGGACTTATGAATGGCAGCCTCATTAGCTACCCAGATATGGGTGATCTGAGGAACCATTCCTCATGTGAAGCCATAACTTGGGGCACCAAAGGTACAGAGAAACTCCTTTCAGGGAGATATGGTAATTTGGTTTTGTTGCTGGAGCAAGCTAGAGGGATATCATGGGAGAAGTGCCCACCGGCTCCACAAAGCTCTGGGAAGGATCTCACTTAACTCCTATATGTGTGCTGTCTTAGAAGCCAGACACTTAGGCTTATAAAATATGCAGTCTAGCCCTTTCCAGGAGAAAACTGGGAGATGAGCATTTTTTCCATTTCTTTCTAGTCTGAGCCTGGAGGGGATACCCACAGGGAGTGCTCACAAGCCCATTAACAATTACCTCTTTATTGGCTATAATCCTGTGAGTCTTGAAGACATAAGCCCTCACTGGCTTTCAGAGCTTGGTGTTTTAAGGTCTCATCCCTCAGGTGCGAGTCTTCTTCTTAAAAATGTTTTAAAAGTGTACTTATTTACTTTTTGAGAGAGAGAGAGAGAGAGCAGGCTGGGGAGGCACAGAGAAAGGGAGATTCCCAAGCAGGCTCTACACTGACAGTACGAAGCCTGATGTGAGGCTCAGACTCATGAACCATGAGATAATGACCTGAGCCGAAATCTACAGTCAGAGGCTTAACCACCCGAGCCACCCAGGAGCACCATCAGGTGGTGGAGTCTTAAAAGTTGGAAAACTAGGTATGCATTTCAAACCCTTTACTCCTTAGGGAGAAGATGACAGTTGGGAGTTCCCTTTTGATTGTATGCCACTGTTTCATGGGTGGGGTTTATGACAACACTGCATCTAACCCTTTCCTACCGATTAGAAACTGATGTTTTCTGGAGAGGAGGCCAATGGGGGAAATAGGCAAAATGGGTGAAGGCAGTGAGAAGTACAAGCTTCTAGTTTCAGAATAAGTCATAGGAATAAAAGGCATAGCATAGAAAATATAGTCAGTAATATTTTAATAACACTGTATGGTGACAGATGGTAGCTACACTTGTGGTGAACATAGCATAACATGTAGAGATGTCAAATCACTATGTTGCACGCATGAAACTAATGTAACACTGAGTGTTAACTATAATAAAAGATTAATAAAAAAATAAAAATGTTTACAAAAGTGTTTATCATTCTAAAAAGTAGAGAAAACATACAATGCAGCCTTATACCCATCACTCCCATTCAGGCATTACTAAGATTTTGTCATATTTTATTCATACAGACATGGAGTTTTTAAATTTTCTTTGCTGAGTCATCTTAAGCAAATCTCAAACATTATATCATTTCATCCTTACATACTTCAGTATTCATCTCTTAAAAATGATGGTTATTTTCTTGATATCATAATGTCATTGTCACAACTAATAATATTACCAATAATGCGATGGTATTATATACTCTCTTCTATAATGAAATGCTTATGTTTTGCCTAAAAGACGCCTTGAGGCCAGGAGGGGTACTGGGTGGCTTAGTCGGTTAACTGACTCTTGATTTCAGCTCAGGTTATGATCTCACAGTTGGGAGATCAAGTCCCATCTCTCTCTCGTGCTCTCTTTCTCTCTCTCCCCCCAACACCCCCCCTGCCCTGCCTATGTCCCCTCTCATGCTCACACATGTTGTCTCCCTCCCTCTTCCCTCCCCCTCCCTCTCTCTCTCCCCCTCTCTCTCCCTCCCTCCTTCTGTTCTCTCTCTCTTTCTCTCAAAAAATGCCTTTTTACATTTGATTTGTTTTCTTTAGGATCCCAATAAGACTTGCATACTACTTTTGGTAGTTATGTGGCACAAGTCTCTTTTCTTCTTGCTCAGCTCCATTTACTTTTCTTTTACCCATGTCACTAACTTTTTACAAAAGCCAGTTGTCCATTAGAATATTGCACTTTCTGGGTCATTCTTCTTGCTCTTTTGTTACATTTAACTTGTTCTTCCATATCTGTTACTCCCCATCTTTGAACATTATTAGCTCTAAAACTTTACGTTTGTTTTTGTTTATTTTTCTTTCAAGATACCTAACAGGTGACTCTCCGTACTTAAAACCCCATCATATCAAGGGTCCCATTAAGTCTGGTTGTTTCCATTGTGGTGATATTAAGATTGGCCTGTACTGGCAATCTGATCCCTTCATTCCAAAGTTCTCTCTTGACCTCTCCTCTGATGCTTTTATTTACTTATTATAAAGAGAAAACAAAAACATGAAAGCATAATCGAGTTTAAACGGCTTTGGTGATCTACTTGGTTTTGGTGCAGTAGAAATTACAAAGGAAAAATTATCACCAAAGGAAATGTTCAGTTAGATGAGTTTGCCCTCTGAATATTGAAGCTGGCTTTGATCCTTAACTGTAATGTTATGGTATGTTTTAGTTTCTCTTTAATACTCTTTACTTATAAGGCTACTTTATAATTTACTAGTAGAATCTTGATTAATCAGATTCATTCTTGACTGTTCTCTTCATGATAATGGCAGTTAATTGCACTAATGCATGTCAAGTATTCTTTTTTTTTTAATTTATAAATTTAAATTCAAGTCAGTTAATATAACATTGTAGTATTGGTTTCAGTAGTAGATCCCAATGATTGATAGATTTCTTAATAACCAGTGCCCATCCCAACAAGTGCCCGCTTTAATGCCCATCCCCCATTTAGCCCATCCCCCAACTCAACACCCCTCCAGCAACGCTGTTTGTTCTTATTATCTAAGAGTTTCTTCTGGTTTGCCTCCTTCTCTGTTTTTATCTTCCTTTTGTTTCCCATCCCCTATGTTCATCTGTTTGTTTCTCAAATTCCATATGAGTGAAATTATATGATATTTGTCTTTGACTGACTTATTCACTTAGTTCCAATACACTCTAGTTCCATTCATGTTGTCGCAAATGGCAAGATTTCATTCTTTTTGATCACTGTGAGTAGTATCCCATTGTATATATACCACATGTATTCTTTAGTGGAGAACATATTAATAAAGGCTGAACTACCATGATTTTTTAATAATGTGAAAAGAGCCCAGCAAACTAAATATCTCTTGAATTCTGAAGGTGATAATGAAGTTTCAGTTGCATACGTGGCATGCAATAACAGAACCATTCCTTACTCATTTATAACAATACTTTTTTCAAAGATAAACTCTGCATATCAAAATAATACTTCACATTTAATGGATTCTAATCATATCTTTTGTGACTAATGAATCAGTATTATCCAATTTGGCAGCAGTAGATTGTTTTTCTTATTTCACTAAGAGATTTGCAGATAATAAATTGGGTTATTAAATTGCTGTGTCTCATGGGATACAAGATTTAAAACATTTATGCTTTGTATTAATTGCTACAAATTAAAAACAGGAGACCATCAAATAACATTGGAATAGATAAATTATTTCATTATACCTCCTTTTAAAAATGATAGTTAAGATGTAACTGCCTTGGGGCGCCTGGGTGGCTTAGTCGGTTAAGCGCCCGACTTTCGCTTAGGTCATGATCTTGCGGTTCGTGGGTTCGAGCCCCGGGTCGGGCTCTGTGCTGACTGCCAGCTCGGAGCCTGGAGCCTGTTTCAGAGTCTGTGACTCCCTTTCTCTCTGACCCTCCCCTGCTCACACTGTCTCTCTCTCTCTCCTAGAAATAAATAAAACATTTAAAAAAAAAAGATGTAACTGCCTTGAAAATTAAGGAGTAGAGCTGACCATAAGAGAATTGAGTTTGTGTACAGCAAAATCTCACAGATTCAGACTGGTATGAGGAGGGCCAGTTTTATTTTTTAAATGTGATTAATGAAATATGAAAATGTAATGTGTCATCTTCTATGTGTGTTTGTTTTAACCTTCAAATGCATGTAGTACTGAAGAGGTTAGGAAATGGTTGTGGATGTGAAAACCTCTTCTATACTGTTTGTTTCATAGTTTGGAGTTTGTTTATAATTAGCATTTAAATTGTTAGAGTGCACTTGTGATTTCTGAAGTTTACAAAACCAGTTTACTCCTATGAATACATAAAAATTTCCCTCTGCAATCAAGTTCTTTGCGGTTAATCTTATTAGCAACTTTTTTTTCCTAGAGACTAAAAACTAGCAAATTCAAATTTAAACTTCCATTCAGTTTCTGTCATAATTTTGTTCACATTAGAAATCACTGGAACTTAAATAATATTTTTCTTTATATCTCATTTATAGTTAAAATTTTATTATCATCAGCAAAACTTTATTGAATGCTTATGATGAGCCAGTGGCTGTACAAAATGTTTATATGAAAAATATCATTAATCTTCACCACATCCCTAGAAAAAAGCCCCAAATTGTACATTTATTATTATACCCATTTGACAGATGAGGACATTGATTATTAAGAGACCACACAATACTCCACTGGGTGAATTAGTCAAGTTGCAGAAGAGAAATCATATACGTATCTTTTGGATTTCATTGAGGTGTAACCACTACATTTTGTTGTTATACAAACAAAACAGAGGAAATAGCGAGAGCTGTGTTAAATTGTGGAAAAGGCACTAGCAAATATGCAGATTATGTAGACTTCTTAGCCAGCTTTAAAAAAAAGGACAGAAATTTTCAACTGTGAAGTTTGTTGGAAGAAAACAGCTCTGCCTTTTGAATCATGATCTGGTACTGGGGATACAGCACAGTTAAAGTGTATAAAATTTGCTAACATGATGAGATTATGTATTTGCAAATCTGGACAGAGTAAAAAAAAAAAGCATTTGGGGAGAATATGATTATTTTGTGCCCCCTGGAAATAAAATCTAACCAGCAGTTACTTGGAACTCGATAAAATCTTTTAGAAGACATCCTAGATATCTTTCTCCTCTCTTCAACAACAGATTTGCTTTTTTCATCTGTTTATTTTGCTCATAGTTGGCAATTTTTCATCCCCCTTTTTTTTTCTCTAGGTAGGTAGGAGCAAATAAATTTTTATGGAAACTACTAGTTTTGCAGATACTGTCACCAGGTTATATCTTGGCTTCCAGAATTGTTTAAATCATGTGAAGAGAATATATATACACACACACACACGTATATGTACATAAATATATATATTTAGAAGATTGTATATTACTGGGTAATGAAGAGATTCTAAGTGGTGAGGAATTGTCTTCTGATGCTAAACAAAATTAAAGAAAAAATGTATACTTTATCAGTTTTGAACTATAAAACAAATGTCAGTAAAATTATACTTGCTAAGTTAAATCTTATGTTAACAGTATAATTAAGGAATTTGCATAGTAAAAAACACCAATGCAATCACTAACTCCTAATATTAAGTGAGCTATGATGCCTTTTATAGTCATTGTACCCTTTTCTTTGGCCTTGTCCTTCACAGATAGTGAATCAGTGCTAATTCTGCCTTTTGTACAACAGAGGACTTTAGAAAGAGGTGATACTTGAACTGTGCTTTGAAGGAAGAGGGAGCAGTTATGATAAAATGGAAATTCAGGAGGAAAGAGAATAGATGGGGGAAATGATCAGAAGATGCAGGATATCACATATGTTGAGAAATTGTATATAATCTTGGTGGGTAGAGCATGGAAAATGTTGGAGAGTAAAGATAAAAGTTAAAGTTGGGATGAGATCATCAGTGGCCAAGAAAGTAACATTAAATGAGTTGATGCTTTTCTATGCTAATGAATGTGTAACAAGTAATTTTAAAACAGTAGTTGAAATATTATAGTCTATTTTCTTAAAGGTAACTGAGGTGATAGATGTAAAAGTTTACTGGAAGAGGAAGAAATGGAGGTAAACAGATAAACTAGTGCAATTCTTGAGGCAAGTGAGAGTTAAGACTTGAATAAGGGATGTGGTAGTAGGAAAAGGGGAGAGGGGCACCTGGGTGGCTCAGTCGGTTGAGTGCCAACTTGGGTTCAAGTCATGATCTCACGGTTCGTGGGTGTGAGCCCTGCATCAGGCTCTGTGCTGACAGCTTAGAATCTGGAGCCTGTTTCGGATTCTGTGTTTCCCTCTCTCTCTCTCTCTCTCTCTCTCTCTCTCTCTGCCCCTCCTCCACTCATGCTGTGTTTCTCTCTCTCAATAATAATAAACATTTAAAAAATTTTTTAAAAAGAAGGAATAGGGGAGGGACAGTAGATTTCACTGGTGTATCAAAGGAAGAATCCACATAATTGTGGAAAGGAGAAGATGGTTTGGATTGTGGCAGAGGTTGATAATGTAGTTTGCTATCTAGATTCAGGACTAAATAGTGATTTTTTAAAACTAGATTATATATAAGAAACACCCAGAGAGGGGCGCCTAGATGGCTCAGTGGGTTAAGTGTGATTTAGCTCTTGATTTCGTTCAGGTCATGATCTCACAGTTTGTGAGTTTGAGCTCTGCTTCGGGCTCTGTGCTCTGTGTGGAGCCTCCTTGGAGTTCTCTGTCTCCTCTCTCTGCCCCTCCCCTGCTCATTTATTTTTTTTTATCTCTCTCTCTCAAAATAAACTTTTAAAAATAAAGAGCCAGAGAAATAGTTTGAAATGCACCATAGAGAAGTAGCAAAGTAAAATTTAAAAATATAGACATAAGAACCTATATATTAAATAAACAAGCTTTGAGTTTCTTCTTTTTTTTTTTTTCTAGCATAGGATATCAACTCTCTCCTTAGGTAAGAGTAAGTACAACCAAATTTGAAACCAGCATATAATACATTATTAGCAAAATAGCTTCTAAGACAGATAACAGAAAACATGTCACACCCCAAATTGTTTTCTGCATAAAAATGGAGCTTAGCAAGGAGTAGATCTTGATATTTTAATTTAAAGAGGGACTCTTCTTAAAATATGAAGCTAATAATTTGAACTATAAATAATTTTAGGCAAAATTAATAGGATAATACAAAAAAAAGACAAAATTAGATATGAAGACATTTTCAACGCTTAGGAACTTTTGTTACTGTCATAAAAAAAGATTGAAAAATATGGTTGAGAAGCATAAGTTCTATTTCTGATTCTGCCATTGATTTGTTTTGTGTTTTAGGACATATCTTTAAATTTCTAATGTTCTTGAGTATAAAATTAATATAATCTAATTTAGCTTAGTATCTCTTAGTATAAAAATTTGTTGAAGGTCTTTTGCACTTCACTGGAGAGATCATGAACTTGGGGTAGTAGCGTGAGGCTCAAATCCAGACTACCAATCACTCACTTGTAAAATAAGAATTGAGAAAAAAAATGTAACTACATATTTAATAAAATTCCCATTAATTTTATTTCAAAAGAGAAATGATTTTATAAACTTTTAGGATTATAAAAATAATCCTATTTAGCTTCATAGGATGGTATAAACCAGAAAATAAAAGTTCTCATCTTTATGCATAATTTTTGTGAAGATAACTAATGAACATAAGAACGCCGTCACCAACCAAACCCTTGTAAATTTTCAATAGCTGGTGATGTATTTTTTTCAGCTAAAGTTTTTTGCACATATAGGCATAGATATTCATTTAATAGTGTTTATTATATGCTTATTACATATACATGCATCAATATATTTTTATAAAATATGTATCATATTATGCATACTAATCTATAATTTGCTTTGTTTATATAACACTACATGCTAGGCATCTTTTTGTATCAATACAAACAGATCTGTCTTCTTCTTTTGGATCATTTCATATTATTCTGTGGTTTCATACAACATCAGGATGACAGAGCCCATAGAGGGGACTCCTAGGGTACAGGACAAAAGGGAACAGGAGTAACACCGGTGTTGGAATTGCATACGATTTGGAAGCCTGTAGAGAGTCATTAGATGACTTTTGAAAAACATTTTCAAAAAAGTCCTAAATTTTTCACCATGGCTTCATGATTACTAATCAGAATTTTTCAGTAAAAATTTTTCACTATTTTAATGAAAATTTCATGATTGAAAAGGTTGGGCATCTCTTTTCCTAGGTTTACTTAAACTTTTGTGTTTTTCTTTTTTAATTGGTCGTCCCATTAGCCACTTTTTTCTTTTGTTTCTTTTTTCTTAAATACTTTATTGTCACGTTGCTTTCCATATAACACCCAGTACTCATCCCAAAAGGTGCCCTCCTCCATACCCATCACCCCCTTTTCCCTTTCCCCCACCTCCTTCAGCCCTCAGTTTGCTCTCAGCATTCAAGAGTCTCTCCCCAACTATTTTTCTCCTTCTTCTCCCCCATGGTCCTTAGTTAAGTTCCTCCTAATCCACCTATACGTGCAAACATACAGTATCTGTCTTTCTCTGCCTGACTTATTTCGCTCAGCATAGCATCCTCAAGTTCCCTCTATGTTGCTACACATGGCCAGATTTCATCGTTTCTCATTGCCATGTAGTATTCCATTGTATAGATAAACCGGATCTTCTTGATCCATTCATCTGTTGATGGACACTTAGGCTCAGTGTCGTTTTGATTTGTATTTCCCTGATGGGGAGGAATGCTGAGCATCGTTTCATGAGTCTGTTGGCCATCTGATTGTCCTCTTTAGAGAAGTGTCTGTTCATGTCTTCTGCCCTTTTCTTCACTGGATTATTTGTTTTTTAGGTGTGGATTTTGGTGAGTTCCTTATAGATTTGGATACTAGCCCTTTGATATGTCATTTGCAACTATCTTTTCCCATTCCATCAGTTGCCTATTAGTTTTATTGATTGTTTCCTTTGCCATGCAGAAGCTTTTAATCTTGATGATGTCCCGATAGCTCATTGTTGCTCTTGATTCCTTGCCTTTGGGAATGTGTTGAGTAAGAAATTGCTGCAGTTGAGGTCAAGGAGGTTGTTTCCTGCTTTCTCCTCTAGGGTTTTGATGGATTCCTGTCTCACATTCAGGTCCTTGATCCATTTTGAGTTGATTTTTGTGTATGGTGTGAGAAAATGATCTAGTTTCATTCTTCTGCATGTTGCTGTCCACTTCTCCCAACACCATCTGTTAAATAGGCTGTTTTTTTTCTATTGGATACTCTTTCCTGCTTTGTCAAAGATTAGTTGGTTGTACACTTTTGGGTCCAATTCTGAGTTTTCAATTATATTCCGTTGGTCTATATGTCTGTTTTTGTGCCAATACCATATTGTCTTGATGATGACAGCTTTGTAGTAGAGGCTAAAGTCTGGGATAGTAATGCCTCCCGTTTTGGATTTCTTCTTCAATATTACTTTGGCTATTCGGGGTCTTTTGTGGTTCCATACAAATTAGGGTAGTTTGTTCTAGTTTTGAGAAGAATGCTGGTGCAATTTTGATTGGGATTGCATTGAATGTGTAGATTGCTTTGGGTAGTAATGACATTTTAACCATATTTATTCTTCCAATCCATGAGCGTGGAATGTTTTTCCATTTCTTGTGTCTTCTTCAATTTCCTTCATAAGTTTTCTATAGTTTTCATCATACAAATCTCTTATATCTTTGGTATTATTTATTCCTAGGTATTTTAGGGTTTTTTTGTGCAGTTGTGAATGGGATCCATTTCTTGATTTCTCTTTCTGTTGCTTCGTGATTGGTGTATAAAAATGCCATCGATTCCTGTACGTAGATTTTGTACCCTGCAACTTTGCTGAATTCATGGATCAGTTCTAGTAGGCTTCTGGTGGAGTCTGTTGGGTTTCCTATGAAGAGTATCATGTTGTCTATGAAAAGTGAAAGTTTGATGACTTTTTGCACATTCTGATGCCTTTTATTTCCTTTTGTTATCTTACTGCTGATGCTAGGACTTCCAGCACTATGTTAAACAACAGTGGTGAGAGTGGACATTCCTGTCCTGTTCCTGATCTCAGGGGGAAAGCTCTCAGTTTTTCCCCGTTGAGAATGATGTTAGCTGAGGGCTTCTCGTAGATGGCTTTTATGATGTTTAAGTAAGTTCCTTCTATCCTGACTTTCTCGAGGGTCTTTATTAAAAAGGGATGCTGAATTTTGTCAAATGCTTTCTCTGCATCTATCGACAGGATCATATGGTTTTTATCTTTTCTTTTGTTGATGTGATGTATCACATTGATTGATTTGCGAATGTTGAACCAGCCCTGTAACCCAGAAATGAATCCCACTTGATCTTGGTGGATAATTCTTTTTATGAGCTGTTGCATTCGATTAGCAAGTATCTTGTTGAGGATTTTGCATCCGTGCTCATCAAGGATATTGGCCTGTAGTTCTCTTCTTTTGCTGGGTCTCTGTCTGGCTTGGAAGTCAAAGTGATGCTGGTTTTGTTGAATGAGTCTGGAAGTTTTCCTTCCATTTCTATTTTTTGGAGTAGCTTGAGAAGGATGGGTATTAACTTTGATTTAAATATCTGGTAGAATTCCCCAGGGTAGCCATCTGGTCCAGGGCGCTTATTTGTTAGGAGATTTTTGATAACTGATTCAATTTCTTCACTAGTTATTGTTCTGTTCAGATTTTCTATCTCTTCCTGTGTGAATTTTGGTAGTGAGTGTGTGTTTGTCCATTTCTTCTAAGTTGTCCAATTTGTTGGCATATAATTTTTCATACTATTCCCTGATAATTGCTTGTATTTCTGAGGGGTTGGTTGTAATAAGTCCATTTTCATTCATGATTTTGTCTATTTGGGTGCTCTCTCATTTCTTTTTGTGAAGTCTTAGCCACTTTTTCCTAATATTCATCTTTTGTCTATAGATTTGTACCAGTTCCCTTTATCTTAATATTACCCTTTGTTTTTGATATATGCTGTATATATTTTTCTAATATGTTTTTGTTTTAAATGGTGGTTTGGTTGGTTTAAGTTTTGCCATGTTGAGTATTTAATACTAATGATAGACCCCCTTTTTTTTTTTATAATTTTTTTAAATGTTTTTTTATTTCTAGGAGAGAGAGAGGGAGAGAGACAGCGTGAGCAGGGGAGGGTCAGAGAGAGAGGGAGTCACAGACTGAAACAGGCTCCAGGCTCTGAGCTGGCCGTCAGCACAGAGCCCGACGCGGGGCTCGAACCCACGAACCGCGAGATCATGACCTAAGCAAAAGTCGGACGCTTAACCGACTAAGCCACCCAGGCGCCCCTGATAGACCCCTTAACATATAGTTTTTCAACAGTGAAAATCAAAGTTGACATAGATTGGTTATGCAGTTGAGAAAATTCTGAGACAATCAGTTAGTTTTTAGTTTTTTTTGTTTTGCAGTTATTTCATTGTAGCTTTCAAATTAAAGGAAAAAATATATTAGAAGTCACTTTTAGGGTTATTTCTTATGGTAATTATGACTATTAATGGCGTACATGGCTTTTCTCCTCCATCAGTGATATGTTTTATCTCCATGAATTTCTTATGATACATACACATGTTTAGTCGGAAAGTGTCCTGGGTATGTGATGATCTTCTCTCCTAGAAGCATCAACTGATTTACCGAGAGACAAAGACTCAGAACTTGAGAGGCTACGCAAAGAGTAGCAGCTGAAAAACAGAAAGATGAACACAGGAACAGGAGGATAATTGAAATTCGGGCCCTATGATGTAGTGTGTCCAGGTCAACATCCAAATCAGACATCTGGGGATAGGAAGGGATATATGCTAGGAGTGAGTATGAATAAAATACAGATCTGATTTGAATGAACTCAATTCCTAAATGGAGAAAGGTCATCTCCCTCAAACCCTAAAATACTGCTGCCAGAAGAAAAATAAATCCTTTTTGAAAAATACTAGCATTATCCACAGACTTAAGTTGTATAAACATCTTTCACAAGCAAAAGTCTTTCATTCAAGCAAAAATAAGCAGTCATTAGAAGAGATTATTAAGATAGAAATTTAGAGACTCAGATATTATCATTTTGATTAATATATTAAGAAATTAAACAAACAATGAAAAAATTCAGCTCTGACTTTGAAAGTACTGAAAGGATCAAATAGAAATTCTAGAACTGCAACTACAACAATGAAATTAATAATAATTTAGACACAAATAGAGAATTAGTAAACATGAAGATAGTACAGAAGAAAATAACCAGGATGAAGTTCAGGGACACAAAAGATGTAAAATAAAAAGTATTTATCAAAATTAACTATATGGTGGGGTGTAAAGTATACCACAACAAATTTGAAAAGAACGTCATCATTCAGAATGTGTTCTTTGACCTTAGTTTAATTAAAGAGAAAACAGCAACAAAAAGATACTTGGAAATCCAAATACCTGAAGTAAAGAAATCATGATTAGATAAATAACATATGGTTTCACTTACATGTGGAATCTAAATAAACAAAATGAATGCACAAACAAAAAGCACAACTAGACCTATAAATAGAACAAACTGAGAGTTGTCAGAGGGGAGGCGTATGGGGCAATGGGCAAAATCAGTGATAGGGAGTGGGAAGCACAGACTTCCAGTTACAGAATGAATAAGCCTCAGGGATGAGCAGTACAGCATTGGGTTTATAGTCAATGATACTGTAATAGGGTTGTCTGGTGAAAGATAATATCTCTAGTTCTACCGACCAGAGCGTAGCATAACTGAATCATTATGTTGTACATCTGGAAGTAACATAACATTATTCATCAACTCTACTTCAATTAAAAAATGTATTAGAATATTAAAATTGCAGACTTTCCAAAATAGAAAAAAAAATCAAAATTGAAAATTTGAAATATTTTGATTGGATTAATATGAATCTGTAATATTTTTAGGATACAGCTAAATGCAGTCCCTGAAAGAAATTTATGCCTTAAATACACATTAGAATGGAAAGAAGCTCCCAAATTACTTATCTAAGTAACTTTTTTAAGAATTTAGAGAAGCAACAACATATTAAACCCACAGAAAATAGATGTTAGGAAATGATGAGAAGGAATTAATGAAATAAAAAACACATAGTGATGTAACTACTAACATTAAGATATAAAATATGTTTATCACTGCCCGAATTTCTTCACACTCTTTTTCATAGTCAATTCCTCTTTTCCCCACAAGCCACAGGCAACCACTCATAAGTTTTTGGTCTCTATATTTTTGCCTTTTTGATAATAAATTGGAATCATGGTTTCTAGGCCTTTGAGTACAGCTTCTTTCGTTCAGCATAATTCATTTGGTACTCACCTGCATTGGTACATGTATTGGTATTTTATTCCTTTTTATCGCTTAGCAAATTCCATTCTATAAATCTATCTCCACTGATTTATCCATTCGTCAGTTGAAGGATATTGATGTTTGCAGTTTTTAGTGATTAAGAATTAAGCAACATGTATAGCTTTTGCTACAAATAGAGTTTCATTTCTCTTGGATAAATACCTAGAAGGGGACTGTTGATTAAACATATTACTTCACTTTAGAAGAAATTGCCATATTGTTTTCCAATCTGATTCTAACATTTCGTCAGCCAAAATGTATCCACAGTCCAGGTCCTCTACAACGTTACTAGCCTTTGCTATTAGCTGTTATTTTGTTTCATTTTGTTTTCATGCTGTTCTAGTGGACATGTAGTGGTATCACATTATAGTTTTAATTTGAAAGTACCTACCTGCTAATATTGAGCACATTGTCATGTGCTTATTTTTCATCTAATTGCCTTCCTTGCTGAAGTGTCCTTGAAATCCTTTGTCAATTTTTTATTAATATTTGAGAGTAATTTATATTTTCTGGATAAAATTCCTTTGTCATACATGTGTCTTGCAAAGTGTTTTTTCCTATGTTGTGCTTATCTTTTTATTTTCTCAACATTACCTTTTAAAAAACACAGACTTTAATTTTCATAATGTCTAATTTATCAGTATGCTTTGAATTTTTTTGCCCACATCTAAGCAACCACTGTCTAATTAATGCAAAGTCAGAAAGATTTTTTACTATTTCTTTTAGAAGTTTTATAGTTTAAGGTTTTATATTTAGGTATGTTATCCATTTTGAGTTAATTTTTTATATGTTATGAAGTATGAGTGGAGGTCTCTCTATTTTTTTGCATATTGATATCCAATTACTCTACCACAACTTGTTGAAGACTACCCTTTCCCTACTGAATTACCATAACATCTTACTGGAAATTAATCAACCTTGTATTTGAAGATGTACTGTCTTGTATTACTACATTTCGTTGTAAGCTGTGAAGAAACAGAGATGTAAATGCTTCAGCTTTTTTTTTTTTTTCCTACATTGCTTTTTGTTCTTCTTGGTCTTTTGCTTTATCATGTAAATTTTAGAATCACTTTGTCAGTTTCCACACACACACACACACACAAAATCCTGTTGGAATTCTGATTAAGATTCATTAAATCTTTTAGTCACTTTGGGAAAAAATGACATTCTAAAAATATCAGATATGTCCATCCACAAGTATAATATATTTCTCCATTTATTTAGGTTTTATTTGGTGTGTCTCCTCAATACTTTGTAGTTTTTTTCATATAAATCTTGTGCATATGTTTTTTTATTTATATCTAAGTATTTGATAGCTTTTCATGCTATTTTGAATGGTATCATTGTTTTAATTTCAATTTCCAGTGGTTAATTGTTAGTATATAGACACATAACGTTTGGTAGAAGTAGTGAATGTAAGTATCATTGCTTTGATTCTGATGTTAGCTTCAGACTATTAAATATAATGTCAATTGTAGGTTTTTGCAGATTCTCTTTATAATGTTGAGTTCCCTCTACTTTCTAGTTTTCAGAGTTTTCGTTTGTTTATCACGATTGTATGTTGAGCTTTATCAGATACTTTTTCTGGGTCTTTTGAGATAATAAGTTTTTCTCTTTAGTCTGTTGATATAATAAATTACATTCATTTTGAAGGTTGATCCAACATTGCATTTTGAGCATAAACCTCTCTTGATCATGATGTATTATCCTTTGTATATATTGCAGGATTGAATTTGCCATTTTTACTGAGGAGTTTTGCAAGTATCTTTGTGAGAGATGTTATTCGTTAGTTTTCTTTTTGTATGATGTCTTTTTATTTAATATCAGAGCATGATAAAGTGAATTAATATGTTCTTTGTTCTTGATTCAAAAAATTAAAAAAATTTTGGGGCACCTGGGTGGCTTAGTCGGTTAAGCGTCCGACTTTCGCTTAGGTCATGATCTCACGGTTCGTGGGTTCGAGCCCCGTGTGGGGCTCTGTGCTGACTGCCAGCTCAGAGCCTGGAGCCTGTTTCAGAGTCTGTCACTCCCTCTCTCTCTCTGACCCTCCCCTGCTCATGCTCTCTCTCTCTCTCTCTCTCTCTCTCTCTCAGAAATAAATAAAAATATTTTTTAAAAAATTAAAAAAATCAATTTCCTCCTTTTATGAGTTTAAAGCACTCTCATTATGTCATATTACTTACAATTTTGTTGCTGCATAATTGTTACATAAAAGTTAATATGCTACAAATTGTGTGATGTTAGTAGTTATCCACGAATGAAAACTTTTGAAATAAGTTACTCGCCCAAGGTTATTTTTGATAGAGTAAAATTTAATGTTGAAAACTAATTTGTATATACATAGGCTATATATGTATACACACATTTGATCATATAAAATGTTCTGAGTTTAAATACTTGATAATTGTACAGATTCTGCATGTAATTTTTAAAATATCAATTGACATTATTAGGCACATTGATAGATGGCAATTGGTAAGGAATATGTGATGAAACATACCTGCTTTTGGTGGAAAGTGGGGCTAGAACAGTTTTATGTAGTGTCAGTGTTGTGGTTTTTTCTTATTTGAGGTCATATTGAGGTCATATTAACTTAGATAACACTCTCTATCCCAGTCTGGGATATTACTCTTTTTTAATTTAAACTCAAAAATATAAATGAATATGAGAAGTATTTTTGTTTCTTAACTTACTTTTTTTTGTTTCTTAGTATATCTTATTTTTGTATGTGTGTATATATTAAATATTTGTGAGAAAAGAAAATAGACTTAACATATTGACATGTAGTGTTTTCAGTATAATGAGAAGACTTTGTCATTGTATTCATTGGGCTTATATTACTAGGGGCCTTATCATAAGATTCAAAACACATTGAAACAGAACGGGTTTTTAGCAGTCATAGGAATCTCAGTCCTAAAGATGATTTGAACACTGACCTGTTTGGGAATTCTGGATTCCTGATTAATGGGTTCATATTAAGCCATGTTACCAGAGAAGTGAGGATTCTTTGTTGAAATAATTTATTTTAAGCAAGTAGAGAATGGAAGCCCTCAAGCTTGCTTTAAGGAAAATGGCTAACAGAGCAATGGAAGATGTTTTGTTGTTACGTGGTATCTGGTACTAAGAATCATATGCCCTATCTTCAAAATTGAGATAAATGAAAATAGTGTTTGACAAAACTAAAGGGTCTGTTTAGAATAAACACATAGCCTAAGGCATCCACCAGGAGCCTCAGGCACCACTACTTTGGTGCTAATGTAACGGAGTCTATTTTCCAGCACCAAACAATTGTGTTTATTACCATATTCTGGTATGTAGCTTTTCCCCCTACCTATGAAGCTTTAGGAAGAAAAAAAATCTCATTTAAAAAATGTTTATAAGCTCTATAACTATTACTGTGGCATATATATGAAGTCATTTTTAGGCACATTTCTCTTTTTGATGCACTAATATATGTTTTTGGTTTTAGGTTTCCTCAAGAACTGAACATGGGAAAAATAAGTGCTGAAATTATGTGGACCCTTTTTGCTCAGGATATGAAATATGCATTAGAAGGTAATTACAAATATTTATACTTCTTTGAACACATATTTTTGGTAAATTGTGATTTTGAGTTCTTGATTTTAAATGTAAAGATCAGATGCATTAAAACATTGTGGTGATTAGTTCTAAAACATATTTCCACATTATAGGAAATTACAGATCTCAAAGTCTTTTAAAAGCCCTAAAAAGCATACATTTTTAATCAAATTGTCTGCATTGCAGGATCATAATAAGTATTTCACTTGTAGGTTAATGCTCAGATGTAGGAATACCTTATGGCAGTTCATTTACCAAAGCAGACCATATTGAAGGCATGAGTGAGTAGTATTAGTCCAGCAATTTGTGTAGATAGACTTGCAAATTGTACCTATGGTTATGGAAGTTAGAATCTGACCAAAGTTTTTAAAAAGACAATGGCAAAGCTGTCTCCCAGAAACTCTGCTCTCAGTAAGTTTAAATCGTACAAGGGAAATAGAGCTCTTTAAAATAGAACTCTAAGTTTAAAAAATCTATTGATATCCTTTGAGCTTTCACATTATGTTTAAAGAGAGAGCACCGGAAACCAGTCTAAAATACCTGTCCTCTAGGAACTTATAGTCTAGTAGCTCCTAGATGCTAAATGTCCATCACTGTCCTCAACATGCGGGATATAGCAGTGAACAAGACAACCATGGCCGCTGCCCTCAACAAAATTATGGAGGGTATCCACAAGAAATATGGGGTGGTCAAGTATAGTGATGATAGAATTTCTGAAGGAATAACATCTAAATCAGATTTGGAATATGGGTGCAAGGTAGGCTTTCTAGAGGCTCTTTCACTGAGGAAAGGTTTTTCTTGACCCAAACCTGAAGTGTAGATTGGAGCTCATTCTGGGAAGAGATGAGCAAGAAGCATCTCTGTCGTGCCCTGGCAGAGGACAGAGCATTAGCAGTTAGACTGAGCACAAAGGTTCATTTGAGAAAAATGCACTCATTGGGTCCTATGAACAAGAGGTAGCGAAACGAGAGGCTGGAGAAGCTGGCAGGGACCAGCATGAAGGACCTGGTGGGCCATAATGAGGAGTTTGACTCTCTACTAAGACAAACAAGAAACAATGAAAGGATTTCGGAAGTACGTGTCTTGTTCAGATTTGTGACTTATGAGAATCATTTCAGTTGTAATATGAAGAATAGATTAATAGGGTAAGACTGGTACAGAGTTCATGCTCATTGTATCATGTTTTTAGTTTTTATTTTTGTGGTTTCTTTTCATCTAAAAACAGTTTTTAGCATTGCTAAAATGTAAGCATGTTGCTGGGGGACATAGAGAGAACATATAGATGTATTTGTTATTTGAAAAAGAATGCACATGATAGATTTTAATACCAGTTTTCTGGTAAAGTCCGGGTCTCCCACCCACATCTACAGAGGTTTTCTATTTTTAAAATTAAACCAGACTATTCAGAGGCACAAACTCCTTATTCTTCAATGAGATGTTTCTTCTCCATTATATTAGTCAGCCCTGTTCTCTCTGTCTCTGTGCCTCCCTCCTCCCGACTACATCCTTTCCTACCAATCTTCTTTATTTCCCTTTGAAATTCAAGAGTGTCTTAAGTCAAATGGGAAGCACCAGTACACTAGCCCACAAAGGTTCCTCAGCTAGCATGGACTCCCTTCTTTTTATCCTTTACACTCCCCCACCCTCCTCCAGTGTCTTTCAGGCATCCTAAACTTTGTAAGATCAGTAAAGAATTCTTAACGTCTCCTGTCAAAACCTGCATCTTCCCACCGTACCCTGTTGTAATATTGGCATGACCATTCATCCATTTCCTCAAGTCACATATGTAGGGTTTTTGTGGATTCCTTTCTTTGCCTCAGCACATTCTGAGTCCATTCCTGTCTGCACCCTTCCACCATCTGGTCTACTGCCTTGACTTCTCTCCCCACTAGTCTTCATAAGCAGCCATGTGTGCCTTAGTTTAACGTCATTGTCTGGACATCTAAAGTCACTGCCAGGAATAACCTTACTATAATCGACCCTATAGTAAGTAATTACTATCTTTTATTTGTGTATTTATGGGTGTTCATTGCTTCTTAACAGTCTGTCTTCCTTACCACGATGGAAATTTTTTGCCCAAGATGATCCCTACAAAATAGAAGCTACTCATAAATTAGTTGTTGAATAAAGACTCCACTGGGTAATCCCAACTCAGTAGAGTAGTGAGCAGAGGCGTTGACTTCCACTTGCAACCTCTTTTACCATGTGATCTTGGGAACATTCCAACAAGTCAACATCTTTATGTGTCGTGGTTCTCATGACATGAGAGGCTCACACTGAATCAGAGGGTTAGGCAGTGGTCAGGGAGGCTCCTGCCCACATTTTGGAAGAATTTGATTATTTGGAACCATTCCCAGGTGGCAGTGCTTGCTAGGACACATTTTGTTTAGGCAGGGCCTTTCTTTGTTTATGTAGTAATATTTGTGTAACTATAGGATATTTTATGTTATATTTACTTTAAAAATAAGTTATTTTAGAGAACTAAGCCTATTGTTTATGTTAAAGAATTTAAAACCTCAAAAAACTGATAGTTGTTTGCAACAGCAATGAAAACAGGAACGCTAAAGGAGAGCATCTATAACTTTGATTAGATGCTCGATTAGTAATTTTGTATAAGAATGGTATCCCAAAATGCTGAGATTATATCATCAAAAATGATCCAAGTTCAAGAGTAAATAATTTTGCTCTTATCTTGAGACCAGAATCTCTTCCTTAGCAAGAGTTTTTTTAATTTAAGTTTTTAAATAACAGTTTTAATGAGAAGTAATTCACATACCATACAATTCAACCAACTTAAAGTGTACAATTCAGTACTTGTTACATTTGCACATTCACGCAATTTCAAGAAGGCATGGTAAATACAGTAGGGGAGTAACTTGGACTCCAGTTTATGACTTATGCATCTTCTTCTTCCACCAGATGATGAGAATACTTTGAGTGCAAAGATTATTTTTTTCAATGTTTGTATTCATTGAACCTCAATAGAAGCTCACTATGTGTTTGTTTACTTGAGGTGAATTGCAAATGAGACAGTCCTATAGAAACAACCTTGGAGACAAGGCCAGAATACCTACCATGTTCAGAGTAAGCATTTGTGGTATTACGAGTTTAGAGGCAACAAGAGATCTGAGACTGGGAAACCCACTCTTAGAAAGCTTTATCACTCATGGGCTGGGCAACCCTGGGCAATTAATGCTTCTTCAAACCTTGATTTTCTTTTCTATATAAAAGGGTGATAAGAGTCCCCAGGCTGGTATGAGGATTGCATGATAGGTTAAATATGCTTGGCAAACTCAAAAGCACTATGTTAATGGGAGGGGGCTATTATTATTATTTTATAAAGGGGAAAAGATCTGTCAGAGTCTCAAAGCAGTCTTCTTTACGGGTCAAAGTTTAAATCCCTAAGAAAGTGTTCACAAATGCATGTGAATCTATTCACTTTCTCTCTCCTCTTCCTTTACACTCTTTCAGTCTAATGAGTGGGTTCAAGAAAAAGACTGTACTTTTTTAAAATGTGGCATGAATAATAATTACTAGAGAAAATGAAGATGAAGAGCACCTCACAGAGTAGAGGGCATGTACTTAAAAACATTCATCAGGCAGGCTCTTTGCACATTGATAGTAATGTTCTCACTCTCCCTATTGGCCTTATAAGACACTGTTAAAATTAACTGACTATGAAGTAGTGCTTCTGGCTTTTGACCTACAAAGACTCTGTGTTGTTACATAATTTGGGCTACGGAGTTAGTCTTGTGGCTAATGCATCTGAGCCCAACTTGTGAGCAACCTGTGAAGTCAGGTGAACAGATAAGAGCCAGTTAGAACTTTTGGACCTGTAGCTGTTTGCAGCATTTTGCTTTACCTCATGAACTTGTTCAGCTGCTGTAAAAGAAATAATTAATTTAAAATCAAACAACTTTTCTCCAACTTTACTCAATCTTTATGAGCCAAATTATTTTGTTTTTTAACGTTGACATTAATCACCTTACAAGTTTGATAAACTAATTCATTTGATCACTATGGTGATAATTTATTGAATGAAACCAGGATAAATTATTTTACAAATTAAAAAGAAGATGAACTTTCTGTGGAAAAGAGAGCATAGGAAGGGGGAACATGGTGAAACAAAGTTGGTTTTGTGGAATTGTTTTTAAATAATTTATTCTAAAGACTATTGGAGTCTTTTCCCGGGCAGGTACAAAATGTAGGTTTTGCAATAATTTAGATCTAGGTTTGCGTTGAGACTGCTACTTTACATTAACTTCTTAGCTCTGATTTTGGACAATTTATTAAGCTCAATTAGCTGCACTTTCCCCATTTGTAAACAAGGGGCAAAAATACCTACCCCATACATTATTTTAAGGAGAAATAAAAGACACAAAGATATGGGGGTCAAGGAAATAGTTTCCTAACACATAATAAATATTCAACAAATACTAGCCATTAAGACAAGCTTGAGGATTATAATTTAGTAAACAAGAACTTGGAAATGATTTATAATACTACCAAAATGTCTGGATGACTATAAGTGACTAAAATGTTTAATTGGTAATTCCATTTGACTGCAGACATTGTGTTTGTCCTCTTGATATCCATAGATTTGGTTGCCTGCCAATTCTTATAACAGGACAGTCCTGTTCAGGGTACTGATTGTATAACATATGTCTATGTCTTCACAGTCTTTATTAAGAGCAACCCTGCTAGGCCCCAAGATAACAGCCAGATGGTAGATTGGGTCCACAAGGATTCAGGTGGTTTCTAATTAATAGCTCTGTAAAAGAGTGCTTGGGATTCTTTTAAACACTGATTCTTAAATTGAGGTTTGTGGCCCCTCTTCAAATCATATTCTGAAATTTGCAACCACATTTAGAAGGGGGTGGAATGGGAGAAGGCTGCCTAAGGCCTTTTGTCACATTCTCAGGTAAATCTTTGAATAGAAAAAGTCACTGAAAATAAGTTTGTTAAAAATTACTGTTTTACTTTAATAAATTAGGCCAAGATAAAATTAATTATAATATGTAACACACAATTGTCTTTCACCTGGCATTAGTAAAGTCTCTCATATCAGTGCTCCTCAAAGTTTAGTTTGCCCACTAGTTACCTGGGAATTTTGTTAAAACACGGACTTTGAGCATATCTTTTATAGGAGGCAGGATTCTTTTCATTTCTAACAAAACCTGAGCTAATACCCAGCTGGTTGGTGTACCACACACTGAGTATAGCCAAGATTTAATGCTGTTGTTAAAGTCAGGTGATAGTTCTGGACATTTTGCTTTCTTATTACTGATCTTTGTTGTCTGTTATTAGTTATCATATTGGATCTCACCAATAGATGAAGATTCTCAAACTACTTTTGTAATTTTTCAGCATCTTGTTATCCCAATAAGCACAACTATTACCATTAATTCTTCCTCATACTTTCCCTGCATAATCTTAACTTATAAATTAAAACATTTGCCTATCGATTACTTTCTGAAAGTTTTTTACTCTCTCCATATTTATGGTTACAGCCTGACAAGAACTGTCTTGTTACCCTATGATTTCCCTAACCTCACTTAGAATATTCTCATACTTAAAATCTTTCTGCTCTACCTCATATTTAGTCTACCTCAAATGGTTATTTCACACTTGTCACCTCTCTGGTACACTTGTCAGCAGTTTTGTGCTGATTTTCAAGTCTACCCTCAAAAATCACTGGTTGTCAGTTTATCTTGATCTTCATTTTTTAGTAGAGTAGTTTCATTCTAATTTCTACAATAAATAAAATCTCTCTAGAAACAATGGATTTCTTTCTTCCCCTGTTTCCTACTTTGACTCTTCCTTGATGTTATATTGAATGACAGAGATTTAAAACTGTACCTAAACACTATACCTATGTACCATACCTATACATTTCAAAGACTCTGGATGGAGCAGAGATTGAAAGCACTTTGTAAAGGATTTCTCTGGCCTCCTTTTCTTACAGTAATAGTACTCAACCTATTTAATTTTTTTTCCATTTTTAACATTCTTTAGAGGTCCATGAGTAACGGAGATGTCAGTGTACCTTAACCAAGGAGAGACGGCACTAGCTTTCCCTTATACTATTGAAAATATTCAATATTATTCTTGTCAAGAAACCAATGACTGTGGGGCACCTGGGTGGCTCAATCAGTTAAGTGTCCAACTTCAGCTCAGATCATGATCTCAAGGTTCTTTGGTTCAAGCCCTGCATTGGGCTCTGGGCTGACAGCTCAGAGCATGGAGCCTGCTCCACATTCTGTGTCTCCCTCTCTGTGTGCCCCTCCCCTGCTCACACTCTATTTCTCTCTCAAACATAAACAAACATTAAAATTTTTTTAATTACAAAAGAAACAGATGGCTTTTGAATGACTCAAAGAAATAACACAGTACCTACTTGTGAAAATATTAGCTTTGAATGGACAATGTCTTGTGCCTGAAAATACACAGAATACCATAGAGACAGTTAAACAGTACTGGAGGACACTTTCACTTTCCTGATATTATAAAATAACATCATTATCATTCCAATTGCTTAAGCTAAAAATGGGGAAGTCATGGTTGCTGTCTTTGTCTCCTCTGCATCTAATTAGCAGGTGTATACTATAAGCTCTGTGTCTAAATTCTCCACCATACTTTTTTTTATCTATGCTTCCTAAGATTGTCCTTGTTTAGATACACATCTTTTCTGCTTTCAACTTCATTGATAAGGTTCTTATCTTTCTAGATGCCTCTCTGATCACTGAATAAAATCCAAATTCCTTAGCATAGTCTAGACTGGTAACTTACTCTTCTTTCTAGGGCTACCTTTCCCATACATATACTATATGCAGTAGCTATATCCAAATGTTTGAAATTTCTCTGAAATCCTCTTAAAAGTTCCTGCCTTAGGACATTGTGCGTAATGTCCCCTACCCCTACCCAATCTTTTCCCTAATTGCCATCTCTAGCAAATACTCATGTATCCTTCAGGGTTCAGTTCAAAAGTTTCTTCTTATGTTAAGTTTTCCCTGGCATCCTCAGAGAGAAATAAGTACTTGGTCCCTATTCTCCCATAATACTTCCCATTATAACTTTGTTCTTGTGTTTCACTTCACAAATATGACTCACTATGCCCTGAGCTCTTAGTCAGTTTTGTTCAAATCTCCCTATTGTCCCCTTCTTCTGACACACAATAGAAATGTTCTGAACCAGTGAATGCACAGAGGAGTATAAGCCTGTGTCTACAAACAGGCAAAAGCATAGCTATGTGTTCCATTCCCAAAATACTAATTTCCATTCACAATTCAGTACAGTCACTCAAACTTTGTACAATCATTCATACAAAAGAGAACATTTCCCAACAATTATTTTCACCACATGTGGTTGTAGAAGTTCTAAAACTGTTGAATAATGATAGTTGTGAAAAAAAAAACAACCTAAATTCATTTACCCACAGAAATTCAGTGTGTGTATACTCCTCATGCATTTGTGTGTGGTAAGAAAAGATGGTACCTTTACCATGAAGTACAAGCTATACTTGATTTATAAAGTCTAAACTATTTCGTCCAGTCATACCCTGCTTATCAGCCCCACCTTCCTTTCTATCACATCCTACTAATTTGTATTAACTTATCTTCACACGGAATTCCAAATCTAGATTACTAGACAACAAATGAAAACAAAACTAAAACACATGATCACCAATTCTCAGTGCTCATTACTGCAACTAAACAGTTCTATTCATTTAAGTTTTCAGTGGCAGTTCACGTCAGTCATCTGTAAACTGAAATAGGATTTCTGGAGTAATATATCAGTTTAGATGGGACAGTTTATTTGAAAGATGTGTTATATTTGCCCCTCAATTCCTCTAAATAAAGGCAAGAACAAAATGTTTTATATTTGCCCCCCAGTCTCCCATAAAATAAAGGTAAGAGCAAAGTGTATTTATTGGTATTTAAGTTTTCCTGATCCACTAGGCTTGGTGGTTCTCAAAATGTGGGGCCCAGCAGTGTGTTTTCTTATTTTTTAAAATTTTTTATTTATGTTTTTAGAGAGAGAGAGATCGCACAAGTGAGGTGGGGGGGAGGAAGAGGAGTAGGAGGAGGAGGGGGGAGAGAGAGACAGACAGACAGACAGACTGACTCTTAATCAGGCTCCACACTCAGTGTGAGATCATGACCTGAGCTGAAATCAAGAGTTGGATGCTTAACTGATTAAGCCACCCAGATACCCCCTCAGCAGCCTATTGTTAAAACAAGACCTCCACGTGATTCTGATGCATGCTAGAGTTTGAGATTATCATTTTTTTAATTTATAAGAAAAAGAAGAACTGAAGAAAAAATAAAATAAGGAAAAGGATGAGAAAATTAAAACTCACAATTTTCAAGGAAATAAAGGGAAGAAGTCAAGTCCATTAGCATGAAACTCAATAGGAGAAAAATGACAGGGAAGATATTGATGACTTCGCCAAGAAGGCATATAACTCTTATGTTAAGAAAAGTCCATGGAGTATTCAGTAATATAAAGGAAAATGAACCTCTGTTACAAAAGAATGAAAAATTGCTTATTTTGTTTAATCTCCTGTTCAGAAGAAAAATGAAAACACATAATGCATTCATGTCAAGTGATTTTTTTTTTTTTTGCCTTGGAGTCATATTCCAATAAAAGCAAATAAATTTCCTCTAACACTTGTATCTTTAACTATTTCTTTGAGTAGAACAAAACTTAATTCATTTGGAAACAGTTAATGCTCCTTTGTGGGTTTTTTTTTAATGTTTATTCATTTATTTTGAGAGCGGGTGCTAGAAGGGCAGGTGCAGAGAGACAATCCCAAGCAGGCTCTGCATTGTCATCGCAGAGATTGATGCAGGGCCTGATCCCATGAAATGCGACACCATGACCTGAGCTGAAATCAAGTCAGAGGCTTAACCAGCTGAGCCACCCAGGTGCTCCTGTGTTTTTTTGTACCAGAACGCTGCAAAGCCAAATGCTATAGAAGGTGAATAACTGGCTTCACCATTTACTTATGTTTTATTAATCTTATCAGTGTGGCTTTAACTGGTGATTTTGGCAAAACTTTGACATTTTTAACTATTCACCATGTTTCCTATACATTTTACAAAACAAACATTTTTATTGTTTGTAAGCAGAATCAGTGGTCTTACTAGTGACATTCTCAATTATATGATATTATGAACTCTTTGGAGGAAGGGACCATATGACCATATTAAATCCTTAACACAAACCTGGCAGGAATAGGAGCTCAGTAAATAATCATTGGATGAAAATCCAAGGTGGACAAAATTCTGTATATGTGCATTTGTGTGTAGGTTAACTACATAATTCAGAATGATTTTCATCTTCTTTAGAACCAGGTGTTGCACTTTGTTAAAACTTTTTATATGGCTTCCAGAATGTTCTATATTACAGTATATTACTCATCAGTGTAATTGTTCATACTAGTATTTGGAAAATAGCATAATCAAGCTTCAGTTTATCAGAATGGCTTTTATTAGATAAGCCTTTGAGATTTAATTGTTAGCCAAATAATATATATAATAATATAATCTTATATATAATGATCTATTTTACATTAGCAAGCACAGCACACAAAACATGTGGCAAAACTCTTGGAGCCAAAGTTTAGCCATCAAACAGATTTCACAGGCTGGTTAATAAAAATCAACTGTCAAAGCTGTACAGTAAAAAAAATTAAAAACATTTAATTAAATCTCTCATGGCATTTATTGTGGAAATAGAGATCAGTGAGATTAACTGTTGAAAAGCAGGACAAAACCATGGTAGACAAATATGTTTCAGCCCCACCTCCCTCTGTTTGTTCTGTTCTTTCCTTCCTACGCCTACCTGTCCCTCCACCTTCTTTATCATCCTCTTAAAATCTGGTACACTCAGGGCTTTCCAGCAGATTGAATTCACTAAGGTATTTGGGACATCTTACATATCTCTTCCAAAAATCTGAAATCAAAATAAAAGAGGAAAAGCATTAAAATTAAAAATTGGGCAGGGTGGAGTTGGTAAATAAATCCTGCTTACAAGATAAACTGGCAGTGGGCATGTGAGTACAAACATAAAATAAAATGGAAACTAGAAATGAGTTTTTACCCTGTACTTTTCACCTTCTAAACATAGTATTTATTTTTAGATATTCAGGGGATTCTTGTCTCCTTTCCTCTTCACTGCAAAGCAAAGTATCTATCAGTGTAAGTTCAAATGACCTGAACTGGGAAGCAAGGAGCCCCTTTCACAATTACAGTAAATGCATTTCAAAGTCTCCTCCTCTCTGGTCGTACCTCTTCCCCTGAAAATTAAGTTGAAACTACTTATTTCTTATTTCTGGAGTAGACATAGAGGGTAAGCTGTGTGTGCAATTAATCTAGAACATGCTGACTAAAATATTTAGCTTCAAAATAACAGGAAAGAAAAATAGGCATTCAGGAGTGTTTGTAATGCTATTATTCATCTTGACCTTTAACCCTCTGCTAACTCACCTTATAATCTATTTCAGTAAGAAATAATTAAAATATGTTGACCTGAGTAATATACTGTGTTTCTTTGATAGAAATGAGTGTATTAAAATAAAACCTAATTAAATGGCCTGCCACTTTCTCTGGGTTCCCAAATCTCTGGCTCAAAAAGTAATCACACAACAGAAACAGGTCTAAACTAACTTACTCTGTGGATGTGGCCTCACTAGTAGCACAAGCAGACCCATTTGTCATACACGCCCCATGTGTGTTCTGAAATTAAGTTCATTGGTTTTTAAGTCTGTCTTTTAACTTTACCAGAATTCCAGGTAAATGGAAATGATTTCCCAAAAGCCCAGTGACCTGGATTTTTAGAACCAAGAGATGGAGTATCATTTATCCAAATATTTTAAATTGTTACATGGCTCTATATAAATAGCAATGAAGAATTTTGTGGTAATTTTCTCTCTCTCCACACTCAAGCTTTAACAAGAAAATTCTAGTAGTATTTAACATAGACCTGTTATTTATTTGGTATTAAAATAAAGAAGAGTAAGTAGTGCATGCCAACAATCCAAGGGTTCAGATGGGCAACCTGGCCATCTGAGCTCCTGAGAAACACTGAGCTTTGTCACACTTTTCTTTTAAGATACTATCTGCATTTAATTTTTTTTTTTTTTTACTCATTTCAGCATCCATAACTGGCCTTTTTCTGTTGAGATTGGTACAGCTCAAGAGTCCTATGATTATTTTTTTTTCTGTCTGAATGGGAGTCCTCAGGAAAATATAAGGCAGGAGATTGGGTTCTCTTTCTCTCCCTCATAAAACATGCCTACTTCACAAGCTAATCATTTCTTTATATCTGAGGTGGGCATAAAGAATTAAACAGAACAGATCACCTGCAGTAGCACCAAAATAGCAAAAGGGAAACTCTCAGGCGGTTATCTAAAAAATACAAAGTTTAGGTTTCATGTATCAGGGTTTTTTTTTGCTGTGTAACAAACTATCCCAAAATTTTGTGTTTTAAACCATAAATAAATGCATAGTATCTCTTCTGGTTTCTGTGAAAGAGGAGATTCTCTGTTCCAGTTTCCTATGAGGTCATGTTAGGATGTCGGCCAGGGCTGCAGTTGCTGAAGGCTTGCTGGGCTGGGGAATCTGTTTGTCCAGTGGCTCACTCACATGGCTATACTAAGCCTTTGGTAGACTTTTGGTGAGGGCCTCAGTTATTCTCATTGTGGACCTCTTCGCAAACTGCTTAACTGTTCTTACAGAGCAAGCACTGCAAGAGAAAGGGTAGACACTGCAGTGTCTTTTCTGACCTAGCTTGGGAAGTTATGCTCCATCGCTTGTGCAGGGTCTTATTGATCACACAGCTCAGCTTACTGAGTGCAGGAGGGAGTGCACAGGACATAAACTCCAAGAAGCAAAGATTACTGGTGTCCTCCTGAAGCTTGGCTAGCACAATTAATGTGTGCTTCTCTGATCACTTCTTTATGTTAGCACATATGTTAATTCTCTTATATTAGGGTGGATTTTTAATATTCGTTTGATTTTTTAAAATATTTATTTTTGAGAGAGAGAGAGACAGAGTGAGTAGGGGAGAAGCAGAGATAGAGGGAGACACAGAATCTGAAGCAGTATCCAGGCTCTGAGCTGTCAGCACAGAGCCTGACATGGGGTTTGAACTCATGAACGGTGAGATCATGATCTGAGCCAAAGTCAGACATTCAACTGACTGAGCCACCCAGGTGCCCCAGTATTTGATTTCAAACCAAAGTGACAAGTAACATGGTTAAAACCAATTTTCTTCTCCTTTCCTTCAACCCCTCTCACTACCAAAAGAAATGAGGACAATATGACTCAACTCTTGAAATCTTATGAAGATAAATTTATTTCCAAGATGCTAGGGCTCTTGTTAGCCCTCTTTAGTTTCTTAACTAAACTCTTTGGGAAGGGAAATCTGGTTTACTGAGAGGAAATTAAGCTCACTGATGAGTTGGGGCCAGCAGTTTAAAAACACTGGTCTTAAAATGTGTAGTCCCATTTACACTTGAACCCTCATTCCTAGTCAATGGTGGATGGTAAAATAATAATAATCTTTCAGTCATTTAAAAATACTCTAAGTGACCATCAACTGATGAATGGATCAAGAAGATGTGGTTTATCTATACAATGGAATACTACATGGCAATGAGAAAGAATGAAATCCGGCCATGTGTAGCAACATGGATGGAAATTGAGGGTGTTATGCTGAGCGAAATAAGTCAGACAGAGAAGGACAAATATCATATGTATTCTCTTTTAGGTGGATTAGGAGAAACTTAATGGAGGACCATGGGGGAGAAGAAGGGAAAATATAGTTGGGGAGAGGGAGGGAGGCAAACCATGAGAGACTCTTGAAATACTGAGAACTGAGGGCTGATGGAGGTGGGGGAGACAGGAAAGGGGTGATGGGAATGGAGGAGGGCACTTTTTGGGATGAGCGCTGGATATTATATAGAAACCAACTTGACAATAAACTATGAAAGAAAAAATTAATAAAAATACTATGCAGTAGGCCTTAAGTTCCACAAAAGAATATCAGACATGTTTTCTAATTCATGAATTTTCAAATATCAATAGAGAATATATGTAATTTCCCTAGTACTATTTGGGGATTTGACACAACTTGGGGCTGACTTTTGTTTATCTATTTCTCTCAAATATCTATAATGAGAATGATATACTTAGGCATAAACTTTTTTTTCCCCTTAAGACTAATTAACATATTCCTGGCCAATTACCACATATATTTGGGAAATTTTTGAATGGAGTATTTGAAAGTGGAAATCTGTAGTAGGTCATAATTACCTTGAGAAAAATGTAATAAGGGGAACAATCAAGAAAATAAAGGTAAACGTGGCATTTGCTGAAAATAAAGGAATGAGTTTGTATATGTCAATATCATAACATAGTAAAGTATTATACTATGAAAAGTATATATTTAGCTCTTAATTTTTTTTAATTTATTGTCCTAGTATAAATACTTCAGCCATAACTCATTGGGGGAAAGGAGGAAAATGAAAAGCAAAGAACTGATAAAATCTTAATTAGATTTTTCTTATTTTTTAACTTGAGAGAGAGGGGTGGGGAGAATCCCAGGCTAACAGTGCAGAGCCCAATGCAGGGTTCAAACTCCTGAACTGGGAGATAATTACCTGAGCCAAAGTCAAGAGTCTAATGCTTAAGCAACTGAGCCACCCAGGAGCCCCTTTTCTTCCTTATTAGTAGAATTTGGGGAGAAAAAGTTTAGAGAAATAAATTAAAAATAATTGTTAAAATAAGTTTAGAAAAACTTAATTCAAATAGGAAATATAAATATTTAAATATCACCACCCTAGGTGCTGATTTCTGCTTTGCTGAAAGTAAGTATTAAAGAAGACAAAGTGATATAAGAATGCATGAACATTGTCTAAACTGGTTGACTTTAATTATAGAACTTGGAAATTTAATCTTCTCATTAAATGAAATCAATCACAAGTACAGTCATGTATGCAGATATACAGATGGCACCAAAGAATGCAAATATCTGTGACCTTTTTGGTAATGTTTTGGCCAAGAATCTGTCTTGTTTGGAAATGGCCAGTACTTAGTAAGTGAAAATGTTTTGGCAGCAAAGCAAATCTGGAAAGTGGATGACGATTGGTCTAAACTCAGGTTTCCAAAAACTTTCCTAATAAGGAGCCCTAAAAACCCTGCTTTGCCATGTTTTTATTTGAAGACCTTCCAGAGAATATATGAAGGCATGACCTCCTGTAGGCTCTCTTGGGGTGACTGCCAATCGTACGGACTATAAATGCTATGTATAGCTGTGAACTGATGTATACAACCTGAGGAAAAGAGGAAAGGCTCTGGCTAAAGCCCTTTTATTCTTGAAATCAGAGCTTTGCAACCACCTCAAACAAATGTACATATGTTGTATTCTGTTAAGAAACTACTTATGGGTGGCTCGATGGTGGTGTAACCTCACACTCATTCCAGTCCCATAACAATATTCAAGATGGCAAAAAGGTGAATTAAGAGACAAGAAAAGGACTTTTTTAGAAGCTTAGTGGGAGAGGAAGACAGAGGTTATAAGTGATGATAGTCTGACACTAGAGAGGACAGAGCAGGTTGGAGCATGGAGGCAAATGGAAGGAAAACAAAAACCTCTAATGGGGAAAGTGAGTATCTTCTGCTGTGCTGTATGGCAATCCTCTTCTCTATTTCCCCAAATGCTTCAATGTGCTGTAAGCTACTTGTCATTGGAAATGTTCTTTAGGAATGCTCCAAAATGCTAATCATCACTTCAGAGTAGGTCTGACTAGAGCTGTGGCTGACAAGCTACACATGATGCCATGTGCTACAGGAAACTCCATCCCTTTGTCTCCAAGCAGGAACCATGTTAGCATATAACAGAGTTTGAGTGGCATTATTTTATTACACATCAGCATAAAATATTATTTCTTTCAGTATTATGATACAATATTTTAAATAGTTTTTTTCTTTAGTAGAAAAAGGAAAT
Organism: Hyaena hyaena; assembly: GCF_003009895.1. Taxonomy (NCBI): domain Eukaryota; kingdom Metazoa; phylum Chordata; class Mammalia; order Carnivora; family Hyaenidae; genus Hyaena; species Hyaena hyaena. The sequence continues at coordinate 271,648 of NW_024081107.1, read as the reverse complement.
TATTTATAACCTCGAGTACCATCTCTGATGAGCAAAAACTTCATTATGGCACAACTCATAACTCCCTGTGTAGATGGCAGTGTGCCACAACACAAAGGTTAAGATCCACTGCTGTGGCTTAGAGGAATACAAAGGCAGAAGGTTAAAGAAAAAAAATGAAAGCTGGGCACAAGGTAGAGGTATGTGTGAAGACTCTGCAGAGGCAAAAGAGAGACAACCAGTGATAAGTAGTTTGCAAGCAGGATAACTCCAACACAGGAGAATCACGATTCAGGTATAAAGTTGAAGTACCATCTGTGCTCCACCTAAGAAAAACTTACAGGTACAACTAAGCATGAGAGACTGTCTTAATAGACTCAAATGCAAATGAGGTCTAGAATACTTGTTTACTCTTTCTTTAATAATTGTAATTCCTCTTAGTGCTACTGTTTAGAGGAATTTCTCCATTTCCTGAGAAGTTAGTGTAGATGAGTTGCCTTTGCTTTTTCTTTTTACAACACTGGGTTGAAACTTCATGGACTACTTTGACTGTAAGTGAAGTGTTACTAAAGACTCCAAAGCAGTTAATTTTTCCTCTCTGTGACAAAGTATGTTTATTACATATCTTTTTCTGTTAAAAAAATATTTCCCGAGTTAGTGCTTAAAACAATGAAAATTTATTGTTTTAGGCATTTTTCTAGGTCAGAAGTCTAACATGAGACTCTTAACTAAATCAAGGTATTGGAAGAACTGCTTTTCTTTCTGAAGGCTCTAAGGGAGAATGCATTTCCTTGTCTTTTAGAGGCTTATAGCTTTTAGAGGCTTCCCACATTTCCTGGTTTATGGCCACATTCCATCTTAAAAGCCATCAATATTTATTCAAGTCTGTCTCACAGTGAGTCACTCTTACACGAACTCCTCTGCCTCCCCTTTCTACATTTAAGTACCCTGGCAATTAATTTAGGACTATCTTTAAATACAAGATAACTTCCCTACCCTAAGTCAGGCTTATTAGCAAACTTAATTCCACCTACAAACTTAATTTTTGTTTGCATGTAACAGAAGATATAGGCTCTGAGGATTAGGATAGGAACTTTTTTTTCTTTTTCTTTTGGAGGAAAGGGGGGAATATGTGGCATTATTTTGCTGAACATAGTAATCTGGGCATGGGCTCAACTGAATCCTCTAGCTTAGAGTGTTTTATAAGGCTGAAATCAAGGTATCATCCAAGATTGTGGTCTCATCTGATAGCTCAGCTGTGAAGGATCTGCTTCTAATCTCTCCCATATGGTAGTTGGCAGAATTTAGTTTTGTAAAAGTTGTTTGATTGACGGTTTAACTTCTTCCTTGGCAGTTGGCCAGTGACCATATTTAGTTCCTGCCCAGGTGGGCCTCTCCAACATGGCCTCTTTCTTCATCAAAGTGTGGAAGCCAAGAAAACAACACAGAGAGTCTATTAGCAAGTGGAATTCATAATCTCTTACAACCCAATCACAAATGTGATAATTCAATAGCTTTCATTGTATTCTACTTTACAAATGAGTAGGTCAATAGGTCCAATCTTGAAGGAAGGTATTACCCCTTAAATACCAGAGGGTATGAATACCAGAAAGTGGGGATCATTTGAGGTTGTTTTAAAGTTGTCTTCCAGAGTGCTTACCAAGAATATTGGCTTTAATCAGACAGGGTGAGTACAAACACTGTCACCACTTACCATCTATTTGATATTGAGACATTGTCATGTCAGTTCTATGCTTCAACTTCTTTATCTGAGAAATTACATTGTTGTGGGGCACCTGGGTGGCTTAGTCGGTTAAGCGTCCGACTTTCGCTTAGGTCATGATCTCGCGGTTTGTGGGTTCTAGCCCCGCGTCGGGCTCTGTGCTGACTGCCAGCTCAGAGCCTGGAGCCTGTTTCGGTCTGTGACTCCCTCTCTCTCTGACCCTCCCCTGCTCACACTGTCTCTCTCTCTCTCTCCTAGAAATAAATAAAAAACATTAAAAAAAAAAAAAAAGAAAGAAATTACATTGTTGTGATGATTAAGTGAGATAAGCAGGGGGGTTGGACAATTGCTTGGCACCTGTAAGTGCTTGATGAACGTTAGCTTTGGTGATGATTATTTACATCTTAATTGGAGGGTTCACTGCAAAAACATGAATTCAAAACTTTTAAACTAGATATATTCTAAAGCCTTATGTAAATTAAGAATCTGTATATTTCACTAAAGACCTAAAAGCTCAACTTTTCCTCCTATTGAAATACATGAAAAATATGGAATGTGACTTTTTTTTTTTAAACACTAGATGATATTACAGAATGATTTAATCTTTCTCTGTTAAAAAAAAAAAAGGTAGTGTTTTTTTTTAAACAAAGCAATCATAGGAAATATGAAAGATAAAATAAAGAGATAGAAAAAATAATATTAACATGGGGTGCCTAGGTGGCTCAGTCAGTTGAGAGTCAGACTTCAGCTTCATCAGTGGGTTCAAGCCCTGCATTATGCTCTGTGCTGACAGCTCAGAGCCTGGAGCCTGCCTCAGATTCTGTGTCTCCCTCTCTCTCTGACACTTCCCCACTCATGCTCTCTCTCTCTGTGTCTCGAAAATGAATAAACATTTTTTGAAAATTAAAAAACTTAATAATGACATTACCCAGTCTATCCAGAAATTATGTACATAAACATATAATACATATGTACTCTTATGCGTATGTTTTTACAAATTTGTCATATTATAAATATACTTTTATATCTTAGTCTTTATATTATAACCTAAGATATTTTTAAGTGAAAATATCCAACTACTGCTTTATTTTTTACTTTTATTTTTTACACTGTCATCCCTGATCTTAATTTAGTTATTTGTCCAGCATATATCTGCAAGTCTTATTAGAAAGTGTACCTAGTTATATATTCTAAGCCTTTCATGTTTGAAAATGTCTCTATGTTGAACTTGAATGACACCTTAGCTAGAGGTAAAATTGTTGGGTCATACTTGTTTTCCTTCAGAATTCTGTAGACATTTCTCTATCAGCTCATGGTGTTCAGGGTTATAGCAAAGGAATGTAAGACCAGAATAATGTTTTTTGTTTGTTTGTTTGCTTTTTTAAACAATCTGTTGTGTTTTGTCTCAGCCTAGGTGTTTATTAGACTTTAAATTTTTATTTCAGTAATTGAAAATATGTTGAAGATCTGCTTTCATGGTTAATTTTTCCTGATACTCAATGAGATCTTAAAACTTCTTAGTTATTTCTTCAATTCCGAAAACATCTTTCTATTGCTTCTTTGCTTTGAACTGACAAAAATCAAATCAGATCATTCATACGCTCATAACCCTCATCACACTCAGAATGAAATCCTGAAAATCCCTACCTTAGATCAAAAGGCTTTACACACTTGCTGGCACTTTCTCTCTGAAGTCATCTCCTTCCATTCTCAGCTCATTTCTTTGCCTCAGCCACTCTGACCACCTTGCCATTCCCAATCATATCAAACACATCTGTCCCTTGGGTTCTTGGCACACACTGTTCACTCTGTCTGTAATGCTTGTATCCTAGATATCCACTTCAGGTATCTGAAAAGAAAGTCTTTGGCACCTTATGAAACCAGAAACCAAAACCACCTCCAGTCTATCACCTTAATATGCTTATCTGTTTATTGCCCATTTGCCCTGGGGGCCATAAGCTCCAATGAGCAGAGACATGTCTGTTTTGTTCACTGCTATAACTGCAGCATCTACAAAAGTACCTTGACCCATGGATACTAGTCCTTAACAAAGATACGTTGCATGAGTGACATCCTCATTTGGGTTTCCTGGCATTCTGTCTATGCTGGATCTAAAGGGACATTAGCAAGTATGGCTTCAGGATCCCCAGGCAATGTATCCTTCAGCCCCTTGGATGGCTTTCAAAAGGTTGATATACCCTTACTACTCCATGGGGCTCTTGCCTCCTGCCCCACTCTACTGGGTTATGTACTGATGGGTTTCTACCTCTTTGTTGTTAACAATTGTTTCCTCATATGACTCCTCGTCTTCCTTTTGGTCCTCTGTTTCTCAAGTCTTGTATAATTTATTAAGGTTTCTGGCATATGAATACCATCTTTTCCTGGAGCCTTGGCTCATGGAGGCTTTTGAAAAGGAACGAAAGAATGCTCAAAGCATTTTAGTATATTTACAGGGTTGTGCAACTATCTTCATAATCTAATTAGAACATTTTCATCATTGCAAAAAGAAAGCTTGTATTGCTTAGCAGTAATTTGCTTTTCCTCCACCCCTTTGAATTGTACACAGTAAATAGGTGAACTTTGTGCCAGGTAAATTATATCTCAATAAAGTTGCATTTAAAAAGTGATTTATAAACAAGAGTGTTGTACAGATGTTTTCAACTCTGATGATGAAAACAGGCACAGAGAAGCCTCTGAGGGTAACTGGTTAAAGCATTATTCTTTTATAAACTTCCCATATGTTACATCCTTTTACCTTTTAAAGAAATGCAATGGTTTGTTTTTTTTTAAAATGTTTTATTTATTTCTAGGAGAGAGAGAGAGAGAGACAGCTTGAGCAGGGGAGGGTCAGAGAGAGAGGGAATCACAGACTGAAACAGGCTCCAGTCTCTGAGCTGGCAGTCAGCACAGAGCCCGATGCGGGGCCCAAACCCACGAACCAGGAGATCATGACCTAAGCGAAAGTCGAACGCTTAACCGACTAAGCCACCCAGGCGCCCCAGAAATGCAATGGTTTTTAACTTTAACTCATCCATTAGGTTTTTCAAAGCATAAGTTATTCCCTATGAGAAATAATAGGGCTCATAGGTGGTTCCATGTGAATAAATATGGAAAAATATAGTTATAATTAGGCTTAACAGATTAACTATAACTAGTAATTTTTCCATAAGTTCTCTCAGATTCATTCATGTAGATAGAGATATAAATGTCCTTTACTAGGTATCATTATTATTCATGAATATTTACTCACTTGTAATTTCATTAGTTTTTTTCCTGAGTACAATTTTACCCAACTTTATTAATTTCAGGTTTTATCATCTATTATTATACTTTATGGAAGATTAATATTGAAACTGTAGTGACAGTGTTATCATTTTGCTATTCCCTTAATTTATTTCTCTTTTCCTAAGGTGAAATATGTCATGTGATTTTAAAAGTAAGGATCAGAAAATAAACAGCAATACAGTTCTGAATAAAAGTATGAGATTGGACTGAGATAGTAAAAATGGATTTTTAATGCTGTTTTATCTTTGATGGTTAAAGGCATATGATATACTGAGATGTATACCTGTCACTACAGTACTTTATTATAATGCAATTTGAGAGTATGAACCTATGAACAAATATATAATTGGCTACCACTTTACTTTTTAGAGTTTATGTCATGGGCTTTCTGCTAATAGCTCAGAGCCTGGAGCCTGCTTCAGATTCTGTGTCCCTCTCTTGCTCTGCCTCTCACCCACTCATGCTCTGTCTCTGTCTTTCTCTCTCTTAAGAACAAATAAAACATTTAAAAAGTAGAGTTTACTTCATATTCAGGCATATCTTTAACCATAAAACCGTCACAAATAGTATGTTGAAATATTGGATAAGGTGGAAGTCTCAGATTCCATACTCAATTTTCATGGGGACAAGGAAAAATAAACTACCTGTTTACCCTCTTAAGTTATGATTTATCAACTCTTATTTCATTTAACTTCTAGTGAGAAAGCACTATTACATTTAGTCTTACACTTTTCAAATTATGATATCTTAAACATTTTGGTTACTACTTGATAACCAGATCCAACTGGCATCAACTACCATTTGTGGTAATATATAAAGCAATCCTAAAATTATTACTAATCTTTGCATGTTTCTTTTATGATTAATTCTGCTTTGCATTTATAAGGTTCAACATTTTTTAATTTAAATTTTGTTTTCCTTTAAGTTTATGTATTTATTTTGTGGGAGAAGGAGAGAGCACAAGCAGGGGAGGGGCAGAGACAGAGAGAGACAGAGAGAAAAAGAGAGAAAGAATCCCAGTCCAAAAAGCAGGCTTTTTGCTGTTAGCATGGATGCCAGTGTAGGGCTTGATCTCAGATACCATGAGATCATGATCTGAGCCAAAACAAGGAGTTGAAAGCTTAACTGACTGAGCCACCCAGGTGCCCCTCAATATTTCTTAAAATGTGCTACTTGCTGATACTCATTAGCATATTATGTATGCTCAACATCCTATAAGGTAAATCGGTATTAAGTACTATTAATAGAAATTAAGATAAACAGAGGTTAAATGACTTGTCAAATCATATTTCCCCTGCCATTGCTTTTAAAAGAGTTATGTTGCATAAATTTGTACCAACTGAATAGAACCGTTTGCATGGGACTTTGACTCACATTTTCTTTCCACTACATGGAAGAGGGGCCTTGAGAGATTGGTAACTGCACTAACTACAATCTTAGGAAGTTTCAAGAAGCAGAATGAACCTCCTGGTAATGGAGGTCTTTCATTCATTTATTCCTCTGAGAGGTCCTGGAATTTGGCAACAATATTCAATAGCTAATGTAACCAAGGGAACAGTTGGTGCGTGGGTTTGGGCAGATTTTGCCTACTTTGTGAATCAAGTCTTCCTGTGGGAAATTTCAGAGATCATGAACCATATTCCAAATCCTCTCTAGAGAAAACCTGGTTGGGAGATGATAACACCCAAAGCAGTAGCATTAACATTTTTTTGTTTCCCATTGCCCTCGCAAACAAAGTAATTTGTTAGCTCAGTGCTCAGGAAGGAGCATTCAGAATAATTATTGCTAATGGAGTACTAGGTTTGAAGATTTATTTTGGTGCATGTTTGGTTTTGTTAAATTACATATTCAAGAAAAGTAATGTATAACACTGATTACATTCAGGTTTACAACATGAGAATTTCCTGGAATAATTAAAATTTTAAAATCTGAAATCCCCTCAAAAGTTGTGTCATCATTTTGAGGAACCACCTCTGCCAGTTTTACTTCTCTGAATCACAAGACTTTGTCTTACCTAGGTATCCAACACTTTTCCTGTATCTTTATAACAGTCTCAGAACTAATGCCTCTTTCTATAATGTCTATTTCAAAGGCATAGTAAAGCATTGAATATGCAATGTCACATCTTGTCAGCACATGCCGCTCTATTAAAATGTACACCCAGCTGGCTTTATTTATTTTAAAACTTAAAGTTCGATGAAATGAATTTTGATTGTTTCACCATTCTTGAAGATCCACATTCTGTAAAACACATCTATTTTAATACATGTGCTATAATCTTATGTAATATGAATTGATTGCAACTGAGAAACTACTTTTGAAGATTGTTGATTTTATGCAAAATACTTTCTTAGCATTTTCTGCAATTCAGAATATCCTATAGTTATGTTGACTATGTCTTCTAACCAAAATAACAGGATACATGATCTGTCTGACAGGTAAGAGAGCGTTTTCATATAATGTAGAACAACATATTTGAAACAGGAACAATGTCAGAGAACCCTGGCTACATGGTCTCCATAGTTATAATATTAAGAAGTACCAAATAATCATTGTGAATAGTCATTCAAATCATTTTTAAAAGTGTACTATAAAAATATTCTAAGATGTGAGTTGATCCATAATTTTTATTTAAATGCATTCCATAATCTACAAAAAATGTTACTCATTTAACCACTTAAAAAGCTAATATTTAAATGTCTATTCTTTGTCAGGCACTTTGTTAGGTATTTGGGACCAAAACAGAAGGAGTCTCTGTCCTTATAGAGCTTATAATCATGTCAAGGAGATAGGTATTTATCAAATATTCATGCTTATTTAAAAGTGACTGATACCTTCTCTAAAGGATGAGTGTATTGTGCTTTAAGAACATTTGAAAGGGCATTTTATCAGGTGATTCAGAAAAATGTTCCTTAAGAAACTGATTTTCATACTGAGATCTTGAGAACAAGCAGGAGTTAACCAGTGGAAAGGGATTGGAAGATCTGTTGTAATGAAAAAAAATTTGTCAGTAAATACATACCAAAATATTTTCCTCTAAAATACTGATTATAAATAGCATCACTGACCCTGTAAGTTGATGGCTTCTGAAATTAAAAATTTACATTTCTCTGTTGACTCCCTGCAGTGGGAGTATTTGGTTTATATGCATACGCATTCACCAATTTGGCATGTCTGGTTACAAATCTGCTTCTTCTCATTGTAAAATTAGCCTCCCCTTGGGTAATTGCTCTCATTGGTTACCACTTAGCCTCGACTATTTTTTTTGTGCTGGCAGGTCCCCAGAAAGTTCCAAAAGAGGAAGTGTGTGTCCATCTTTAGCTATTTGATTATGTGTATGGTATTTTAGTCACGAAATCATTTCCAGCCAGCAAGCTTGACATACATATTCAAGAGCAAGCATCTAAATATTGTTGTTGCATCTATTACATAAACTGCAAAGAAACTCAACAGATGCTTTGAAATTTATAAAACCTTGTAATTCTCAAAACATTTGGTGCTTCTATCATAAAGCCTGAGTCTTATCTATGATTGATATGATCGTTCACATTACAACCCTTCCCTTCCGCAAATCTATATAGTTTGTTTATTTTCTGGGCTCTCATATGTTCTCTTACTTCAGAGTTAGGCCATTTTCCCAGAAGTCAGCTATGGGTAAAGTTGAATGATAGGGAAGCTTCAATGAAAAGAATCATGCCAGTTAGAATTTAAGACATATCAGAGGGAGCTCAGATAGTTTGACTCTGTTCTCTTGCAAACAAAAACACTGGTAACAAGGAATACCAAATAAATGCTCAAGGTCACACAGGTGATTAGAACACAGCTGAGGAATATGAGCCCCCTTTTCCAGAATCTTTCTAGTTTATTTGTATACACATTTTTTGGACTGATATTTAAAATCAAATTTTGAACCCCATGAAATGAGAAATAGCTTTTGACTAAGGTATGTACAGGCAGCTCAAGACATTGCTACATATTGGCTAGATGATGAAAGTAATTACTCCTATGTCCTTTCATTTCTTATGTTCTTTGATTATCTCAAATTCTTAAATTTATCTAGGTAGAAGGGATGGGTCTGTTCATAAGGGGAAATAGGGTAAAATAAATTTTAAGCAGACACAAGCTTAGTCCCTTAACAAAATATTTACTGGGGTCTACACTTAAAGAAAGCCTACAGACATTCTCAGAGGGAAAAAAAAAAAAAAAAAAGCCCACATTACTGACTCCGCCCAAGTCAGTTTTTCAAGTCAAGTCACTCAGCCAGCCGCTAGGTAAATTCTAAGTTGAATTATAAGCTGCATAATGTTTCTGAATAAATTCTTACAAATTCAAATGATTCCCCAAAGTGTGTCTTCTAATGGTCATTGTTCTCCTACTGAAAGACAGGTAGATGGTGATGACAATAGAAAGATGCTCATTAGTTTGCTTTTCTTCTTAGAAAATGCCTTGTCTAAAAAATAGTTGTGTTTAAAACATTCAATTCCCTTGTTTCCATAGCTTTGTGTTCACTTGTTAACACATACATTATTTAAACATAAATTTATGGGCACCTGGATGGCTCAGTCTGTTGAGTGACCGACTTCAGCTCAGGTCATGATCTCACGGTCTGTGAGTTCATGTACCAAGTTGGACTCTGTGCTGACAGCTCAGAGTCTGGAGCCTGCTTGGGATTCTGTCTCTCCCTCTGTCTCTGCCCCTCCTCTCACTTGCTCTCTGTCTCTCTCTCAAAAAAATTTTTAATGTAAATTTAAGTGTGGTTGATGCCTCTGCTCTGTTCAACAGAGAGTCCTCTTTAAGTTCTTGGTTTCATATAATCAGAATTTTCTCAGCTCTAAAATGATAAATATACTTTAATGCTTATGCTTTTGCCATAAAGACAAACAATCTCTGATTTGATATCTAGCTACAATCTCACAATTTTTTAAATTAATGTTTATTTTTATTTATTTATTTTGAGAAAGAGAAAGCACAAATGGGGGAAGGGCAGAGAGAGAATCCTCGGCAGCCTCCACGCTGTTAGCACAGAGCCTGATGTGAGGCTCAGTCCCACAACAGTGAGATCATGGCCTGAGCTGAAATAAAGAGTCCCTCACTCAACCCACTGAGCCACCCAGAGTCCCACTCTTAATCTTCGTAGTTGCTTTTATCTATATGTCTGTGGGTTGCAATTAGACTTGCTAGATGGCTGGTGGTAGGGAATATCTTTAAATCCTACAAGCACATCAAGAATTTATCCTCTTGGGGCACCTAAGTGGCTTGTGAATTGAGATCAGACTCTTGATTTTGGCTCAGGTCATAATCCCAGTGTCGTGGGTTGGAGCCCCATGTTGGGCTCTGCACTAAGTGGGGATCTTACTTGGGATTCTCTCTCTTCCTCCACCTCTTTCACTTGCTTATGCATGCATACACTCTGTCTAGCTCTCTCGGTCTTGCGAGAACAAAAATGACAACAAAAAAGATTTTATCCTTTTTCCAAGGCTGTTCTTCCTGTGTTCCTTATCGTAGTTGACAGGATCACTCTAAGCCCAGGAACACAAGTCATAGCCTCAGGTCAGACTAGGTTCGCCTCTCTCCCTTATTCTGCATTTGGATAGTCAAACTCTCTCGGTTTTCATTGTAAGTATCTTCTTTGTTCTCTTCATTTCCCACCCACCTGTAACTAAGTCAGAACATCATTTACCCCACAGATTGCTTCCTAGGCATGAGGTTCTCAAATTGCCTTTCTCTCTGGCTACATGAGATTTTTCCAATTATATACATACTTATGTATATGTGTGTGTGTATTTTTGAGTATAGTTGATAGAGAATGTTAGTTTCAAGTGTACAGCATAGCAATTCAACAAGTTTATATTTTACACTCGATTCACAAGTGTAGCTGCCATCTTTCCCATTATATCACTATTACAATATCACTGACTATATTCTGTGTGTTGTAACTTTTATTCTCATGACTTATTAATTTCAATAACTATAAACCTGTATCTCCCTCTGTCCTCCACCCATTTCTGCCAATGCCCACCCACTGTGCTCCTGGCAACCATGAGTTTGTTCTCTGTATTTATAGGTCTGTTCTGCTTTTTGTTTTATTCCTTTGTCGTCGTCGTTTAGATTGCACTTAGGAATGAAAGCATATAATATTTGTCTTTGTCAGACTTGCTTCATTAGCATAATATCCTCTCAATTCATCCATGTTGTCTCAAATGATATAATGTCATCCTTCTTATAACCTATGTCATCCTTTTTTAGCCATTATAATGTCTGTGTCATATTCCAGTGTGTGTGTGTGTGTGTGTGTACACGTGCAACATCTTCCTTATCCATTTGTTTATTGATGGACATGGGTTGCTTCCATAATATGACCAATGTAAATAATTCTGCAGTAAACATAGGGTGCATATAGTTTTTCAAATTAGTGCTTTCATTTATTGTAAATAAATACCCAATAGTGGAATTACTGGATCATATGATATTTCTGTTTTAAATTTTGAGGAACCTCCATACATTTTCCCACAGTGGCTGTACCAATTTACATTTCCACCAACAGTGCATGTGGGTTCTCTTTTTCTCTATATCCTTATCAGCACTTACTACTTCTTCTCTTCTTGATAATAGCCATTCTGACTGGTGTGAGTTAATATGTCATCATGGTTTTGATTTGCATTTCCCTGATGTAGTGATATTGAGTATCATTTCATGCATCTGTTGGCCATCTGTACGTCCTTAGCAAAATGTCTTTTCAGGTCTTCTGTCCATGTCTTAATTAATTGGGTGTATGTTGAATTGTATAAGTATTTTATTATTGGATATATGATTTATAAATATCTTATCCCATTCAGTAGGTTGTCTTTTTGTTTTGTAGATCACCTTTGCTATGCAAAAGATTTTTGTTTTGATGTAGTCCTAATAGGTTATTCTTCCTTTAGTTTCTCTTACCTGAGATGATATATCCATAAATATGTTGCTAAGGCCAAGGTCCAAAAGATTACTGCCTGAGTTTTCTTTTAGGAGTCTTATGCTTTCAGGTCTCACACTTAGGTCTTTAATCTACTTTGAATTTATTTTTGTATGTGGTATGAGAAAGTGATCTAGTTCATTCTTTTGCATGTAGCTGTCCAGTTTTCCCAACACATTTATTGAAGAGACTGTCTATTTCCTGTTGTATATTCCTGCTTCCCTTGCCATAGTTTAATTGACCATATAAGCACAGATTTATTTCTCAATTCTCTATTTTGTTACATTGATCTATGTGTTTATTTAATGCTAGTACTGTTTTGATTACTACAGCTTTGTAGTATAACTTAAAATGTGGTATTGTGATACCTCCAGCTTTGTTATTTTTGATTTGCAAGATTACTTTTGCTGTTCAAGATCTTTTGTTTCCTTACAACTTTTAGGATTATTTGTTCTAGTTCTATGAAAAATGCTGTTAGTGTTTTAATAGGGATTTACTGAATGTGTAAATTCCTTTTGGGAGTATAGACATCTTAATAATATTATTTTTTCTAATCCATAAACATGGTATATCTTTCCATTTGTTTCATCTTCAATTCATTTCATCAGTGTCTTATACTTTTTAGAGTATAGGTATTTACCCTCCTTGGTTAAATTTATTCCTTGGTATTTTATTCTTTTTGGTATAATTATAAATGGTATTGTTTTCTTAAAATATCTTTCTGCTCCTTTGTTATTAGTGCACAAAAATGCAACAGGTTTTCCTGTATTGATTTTGTATCCTGAAATCTACTGAAATCATTTATTAGTTAGAGTAGCTTTTGGCAGAATCTTTAGAGTTTTCTATAATATCATGTCCTATGTAAATAGTTACAGTTTCACTTTTTCCTCACCAATTTAGATGCCTTTTATTTCTTGTCTGATTGCTACAACTAGGTCTTCCAGAACTATGTTGAATGAGCTTAGTGATAGTGGACATCCTTGTCCTATTCCTGATCTTAGAAAAGCTTTTAATTTTTTTACCAATGAGTATGATATATTCTGTGGATTTTAATATATGGCCTTTTATAATGTTGACGTATATTCCCTGTAAACAAGCATTGTTGAGTTTTTTATTATAAACAGATGTTGTATCTTGTCAAATGTGTCATATGGCTTTTACCCTTTTTGTTAATCCAATGTATCATATTGTTTAATTTATGAATATTGAACCATTCTTGTAATCCTTGAATAAATCTCACTTGATCATAGTGAATGATCCTTTTAATATATTATTGGATTCAGTTAGCTAATATTTTGTTGAGGATTTTTACATCTGTGTTCATCCAAGATATTGGCCCTTTTTTTTTTTTTTTTTTTTGTAGTGTCTCTATCTGGTTTTGGTATCAGGGTAATGCCGACCTCATAGAATGAATTGGGAAGTTTTCTTTCCTTTCCTATTTTTTTTTTTTTTTTGAATAGTTTGAACAGAGTAGGTATTAACTTTTCTTTAAATGTTTGGTAGAATTCACTCATGAAGTCATCTAGTCTTGGACTTCTGTTTGTTGGGAGTTTTTGATTACTGATTGAATTTTGTCACTAGTAACCAGTCTGTTAAAATTTTCTATTTTTTGCCCTATTCACTTTTGGAAGATTGTATGTTTCTAGGAATGTATCCATTTTCTCTAGGTTGTTGAACATGTTGGCATATAATTTTTCATAATATTCTCAGAATTCTTTGTACTCACATGGTGTCAGTTGTTATTTCTCTTCTTTTCTTTTGGACTTTATTTATTTCAATAATCTCTCTTTTTTCCTGATGAACCTGGCTAGGGTTCTATTAATTTTGTTTATGTATTCTTTTTAACTTATTTTAATGTTTATTTACTTTTGAGAGACAGACACAGAATGTGAGCAGAGGAGGGACACAGAGAGGGAGACACAGAATCCAGGCTCTAGGCTGTTAGCATACAGCCTGACGTGGAACACAAACTCACAGTTCAGTGAGATCATGATCTGAGCCACACTCAGACATTTAACCGACTAAGCCACCCAGGTGCCTCCATAATTTTATGATTTTAAAGAACAAGCTCTTGGTTTCATCAGTCATTTCTATCGTGTTTATAGTGTCTATTTTATTTCTGCTCTCATGTTTAATATCACCTTTCCACTAGCTTTAGGCTTTGTTCTTTTTTCTATTTCCTTTAGGTGTAAGGTTAGGTTATTTCAAGTGATTTTTCTTGTTTTTTGTTGTTGTTGGTGGTGGTGGTGGTGGTGTTTTAAGGTAGGCCTCTATTACTGTAAACTTCCCTCTTGGAACTGCTTTTGCCATATCCCTTGGATTTTGGGCTGTTGTGTTTCCATTTTCACATGTCTATGAAAGAATATTGTAATGATATTAATCTTGTTATAGTTGTAATGTGATGCCTCATTGTTTACACCTTGCATTACTTTTATAACTAAGGAGTTTTTAAAATATGTGTGTTGACTATTTTACTTACATATTTTTTCATTCTTGTCCTGCCCTTTAAATATTGGTCTTTAATTCAGTGAATAGTGTTTTAAATTTTTATCTAAGTGGCTTCCTTATAACTGTTAATTTTTAATACAATATAGATTTTTTTCTTGGGATTTTTTCCATATATATTACATTGTTTTGCCGTTAAGACTTTATTATATGATTTTTGTGGTTTCTTTTCATTTCAGTGCTATCCAGCAAAACAGTTTTAATTTGATCTTTTTAAAAGTTTTTAATTTCTTTGGTTTTTATTTTAGTCTTTTAGTAGTAAAAATCCATTTAAAAATAGGAAATGTCAGGGTGCCCGAGTGGCTCAGTAACTTAAGCGTCCAGCTCTTGGTTTTGACACAGGTCATGAGCTCACATTTTGTGAATTTAAACCCTGCATATTGGGCTTGCACTTAACAGTGCTTGGAATTATCTGTTCCTTTCTCTCTGCCCCTTAATCCCTGCCCAAATAAACTTTAAAAAATTGGAAAATGGCATATGTTTTTATAATTATGGGAATACTTCAGTTGGACAGAGAAAAAATGGTAAAGAACAAGAGAGAATTCACAGTGGCAATAGCAAAGTCTTTGAATGGGTGAAATCAGGTATAATTCAGTTCCTTGTGGACTAGTTAGCTTAAATTGTAATATGGCTAGTTTAGCCATAGTAGCAGGAAGGGGAGGCAAAGTATATAGCTTTAGAAGAAGGAAGGTTGGTAAATGTGACAGAGGAAACTATGGAATCTAAGGGACTCTGTTGAGAGTGAGGAGAGGAGAGGTTTTCTTGGACGTTTGTGGAAAGAGAAGAACACTAGTATGAAATAATCTGAGAGCATAGGAGGCAAAGAACTTTGCAAAATTTAGGGATCACTTTCAGTACGAGAGCCCTTTTGAACTTTGTGGCAATCATTTCAGATAACAATAATTAGGATGGTCATATTTTTTCTGGTCATATTAAGTCACTGAGATAAAGGCAAGGAATAGATAAGTAATTGGATTTACCTTAGTTAGTGGGCCTTTGCCAGGTGAGTATGACAAAGACAAAGAGAAGCCGAGTAGAAGAGTGAGGATATATGTAAAAGAGAGATTATAATCATGGACCATCGACTTTCAATTAGGTAACGAGAAAGAAGAGTTATGAAGGAGGTCATTTATAGAGAAAATGTGTGGTTAAGTGGATATAAGAGTGAGATGAGGTAATAGTCAAAGAGTAGGATGCCTTTGTAAGCAAAGAGTGCTTGAAATTGAGATTTTGGAGGAATGGCGTTGCTGGTGATGATACGACCTAGGGTAGGTCAATGTAAAGGGATGACTGTGGTGCATAGGGGACAAGCCCAGTAAATGGAGCTCAGAATCTGAGAAACAGGGCACTACATAGGCCATAAATAGCCATCTAAATAGTTATTAATATCATGAAAAAATATAAGAGTGATGGGGAGGGGAAATATATGGTGGGCTAAGGAATGTAAATCCAATATTGATAGTAATTTCCAATAACTTTCTATAAAGATTACCATTAATGATATTTGAAAGTGTTTGATTTCCCATATCTTGTCAACACCAGTATTAGAAATATCCTTAATCTTTCTCAATCTCCTAGGTGAAAAACAGTGTCTTGGAATTGGATTGTCCTTGTCTAATGATGATTACAACTGATCATCTTTTTCTTTTCAGTCATTTGTATTTCCTTTCCCATTCATGTCCTTGCCCATTTTTTAAGCTATTATTTTTTATTAGCCATAGGAAAGAGATAAAGAAACTCCCTCTGAGTTTTCCAATTATTTTTATATTGATATTTTGGTTAAGTATTAATAATGTTCCAATTTTGAAAATAAGTGTTGCGAGCAAAATGACACAAAGACAAGACACACAAAAGACGGACAAAGACATAACTCCGGCCGGAGGGAGAAAACTCCCGGCAAGTCCCCTTGCGGTTTATTTTTATACCCCGGTAGCTGGATACATACTGAAATCTACAAAATGCATTCTTTTACCAAATAAGGACAAAAAGCCAAGCACATTCCAAGGACGGGGGCGGGGGGGAGCAAAGGGAGGAAGTGACCACAGCATGTTTACTAAGAGGCCTGCCCAGAACTCCAGCTTCTTCCTTATTTTTTAAGGAGGGCATGTTCCCTCGTATGCGAGCGGATCATTAACCTTGGATATTGTGTGCAGGCCTCTTGGCAGAAAATCCTGTTTGCAAGCATGATCTGCCCATGCAGAGAGTCCTGTTTGCAGGCACATCTCTGCTTCCTTAATCATTCTTTCTCATGGTCACTGTCGGGCTCCTACAATAAGTATTACGATTAAATATTTGTTAATTAGCATTGTAGATAAAGCATCAGGTTGAGGTAAGTGGTGTTTTTTGGATTTAATGGGGCTTTTTCTTCTAAAAGGATGAAAACTCATTGTATTTGAGTAAAACATAGTTTTGATAAGTCTTTAGTGGCTCTATTCAGCACAAGGCAGTGGACATATCTTAAGTTTAAATGCATTTTAACCAAAATTTCATTTGGCTACATTAGGTTCTCAATAGCAAACATATACATGTTACAAGGTAGTTCTACTTCAGATAAATTTGTTGGATTTTTCAGTATAAAATGAAAGTAAATCAGTGTACTGCTAAGGGTAAAATAACGTTATTGACTTTTTTCCTGACTGATGAAAAGATATTAAGGACTCACAAATGGAGCTCTTTTTAAAAGTAAATAATTTCAGAGTATTCACACATTGATTTTCTCTATATCTTAGAGCGTCTCCAATAACATGCTTTACTAAAATTTTCATTTATTGTCAGCTCTGAGGATAATGAAAGCTGATTTGCTATACAGAATATTTCTGTGTATTAAATTGATAATACATACCTGATGGCAGCTTTTGGTATCCTATGATTTCAGGATGTATTGATGTAGTTGTTCTTTGCTTTTTGGGTTTGTCTGTGAACTACTTCAACTTGAAAGAACAATAAATGAGCTGAAAGGAGACAGCTAATGAGATAATAAGGAGAGTAGGGGAAATCCCAGATTTCAAAGGAATTGCAGTATTTTGTGACTCCACTAATCTTCTAATCATCCTATATATTCTGTCACCAAGAATACGTCAGAAGATAATTTATTCTATGGTATACTATACATAGTTTACTTAGCTAATCCCTTGGATTAGAAATGAATTCTAATTCATTTATTCAAAGTTTTTGAGTTCCTACCTTTTGCAGAAACTGATGTATATATGTTGACATGATCAAAATAGGGATCTCATCATTAGAGTTTGCTTAGGGTAAGAGTTAATACGAAAATACAAGAAGCCATTAGCATGACTCCCCTGTTAAGCAAGAGGTCAGTATGGAACAGTACTAGCAAGTGATAATTTCCAACATTTATAATTGGTATCCCTGAAAACAAAACAAAGAAATAAAACTCTGAAACAGATTCTGTTAGAATTATTAGATTTTGAAGATAAAGAAAATACCAAGAGGGTGTCTAGACACAATGAACAAATGAACAAAGGGAAAATAATCGGTTGCCATCAGATACCTCAAGAAATACAAAAGGCAACATTAGTAACAGTGTTTTGAAGAAACTCAAGAGAAGAAACAGTAAACAAAGGATTGTATACCCATGAAACCTTCATGAGTAATCTGTTAGTAAGAGAGTTTTATCCATCAAAGATGACCAAGGACACTCCAGCTAAAGAATTTATGGAGAGCACTTAATTGATTTAGCTGTAGAGCTATGACTAAAACAAAGATGATCAAGATAGGGTCAAGGGGAAAAACAACATATAAATGTTGTATAGATAGATACATAGATACATAAGTAGAGAGAAAGAGAGAGAGGTGTGTGTGTGTCTGTGTGTTCTGACAAAGAAAAATATACTATTGATATATATGTGTCAGTTATTAGATCACAAAACATTAGAAATTCTATGTGGTAAAAATATAAAAGAATACCCTGACCAAAATGCAATAAACTAGATATTAAAAATGAAGAAAGGTCCTAACTGAAAATTAAAACATGCTTTTTCTATTCTTAGATGAAAGAAGAAATAAAAACTCAAATTACAGAATTTAGAAAAAAAAATAATAAAAGTATTACATGGGTTTATCGGTTATATTTTCAGTACTGATAGAGGAAATACTTAGTTCTAAGCACTTGGATCAATAAAAATGTAAGATAGAAAATACATGAGTTATATTCTCAACTTAAAAATCTAATAGAAAAATAACAAAGTAAGCCAAAAGAATTAATAAGGAAGAAGATAATAAAGGTAAAAGCAAATGATGTAGAGACAATAAGTAAAAATTCTAGTTTATGAAAAATTAGAATAATTTTCAGCTAATTTAGTGAAGAGGAGAAAAAGCACAGATATATCAAATAAAATATTTTAAGTGAAAAATAGCCCCTGAAAATTTCTTTAAAAGAAAAAATTCAGAAGAGACTACTCCACAAAACTATATACAGATAAAGCTGAAAAACTAAATGAAATTGGTAATTTCCTAGAAAAATACAAAATTTCTTTGGAAATAGATCAGTTTAAGCCTTTTCTTTTTTTACTGACCACATTTAACAAACTGATGCAAAAGCGTTAAATATTAGCAGACAAAATCCAAATCCATACTGCAAAAATAATTCATCATAGTCTAATGGCATTTAGTTCAAGGATGAAAGGTGTTATGGTCTGAATGTTTGTGTCCTTCAGATTTCATTGAAACCTCAAGCCCAATATGATACTTTTAGGAGGTGAGACTTTGGGGAAGTAATTAGGTCATGAGGGTAAAGTCCTAGTGAGTGTGATTATTGCCTTTTTTTTTTTTTTTTTTTTAATTCTCTAGGGTGGAAGTGGCGCCAGAGTAGTTCAGTCAGTTAAGCATCCATCTGTGACTTCTGCTCAGGTCATGATCTCACAGTTTATGAGTCAAAGTCCTGTATCAGGCTCTGTGCTCTGTTAGCTTACACATAGCTGACAGCACAGAAACATGACCACATTGGTGCCTTGATCTTGGACTTCCCAGCCTGCAGAACTGTGAGAAATGTTTGCTGTTTATAAGCCACCCAATCTATGATTATTTTGTTCTAGTACCCAAAACAGACTAAGAGAAAACGCTAATTTAATATTAGGAAACCCGTTAATATTATAGAACATATTAATAGATACAAGAAGAAGTGTAAGATAATCTTCATAGATGCTAAAAAATGAATATAACAAAATTTAGTACACATTGCTGAAAACATTAAAGAAAATAGAAGTTAATTAATATTTTCTTAACGTATTTCAAGAACTAGCTTTAGTGGCAGGATATGACATTGTTTAGTCCATCCTTTATCTCCATTTTTCAGAAATAATGAATATGTAATATTCTACTTTGATATAGTACTAAAATTATATAAAGATTGCACAAAAGTATAATGGACTGTCATTCTTTACTCAGACCCAATAGTGGTTAATATTTTTGCCAACTTTGCATTATGTCTCTATTTCACATTTTTATCCTACATTCCATATATTTCGTATATGCACACAAATATACGTAGACATACAAACATAATTCTCATTATATATTATTAATTCTATGTAATTCTTATATGTTTATATAATTCTATGTATAATGTAATTATATATAATTCTTATATATGTTCATATGTCTGTATATGTTTGTGTTCAGATATGAAATATATGGAATGTAGGATATAAATGTGAAATAGAGACATAATACAAATTTGACAAAATATTAACCAGTGTTGGGTCCGAATAAAGAATATATGAGAGTCCATTATACTTGCAACTCTTATATAATTTTTGTATTATATCAAATTAAAATATTACAAATTTCATTACTTCTGAAAAATCGAGATAAAGAATGGACTAAACAATATCATTTACTGGCACGATCATATCTAGTTTATGCTTTTTATCCTATTTAACTAAATTAATAGCCTTCTCATGTGGTAGTTCTTAGAACCATGATAACTGTTACTGCCATTTATAAAGTATATTTCAGTGACAGCATTCATATACTGTTAAATCACTGGATTTCCCCCTCTCTACCCCCAAAAAACTGAAAGGAAGGTATAGTTACAGTCCCCTTTACTGTAAAAGGAAACAGACTTCTTGGGGCAAAATGGCTTGCCCAAACTGACAAGACCAGTAATTGATACAGTGAAGACTGAGGCCCATGTCTTCAGGCTTCCTTGCTCTCTGGAGTTCACTAATATATCTATAACCCAAAGAACAGATTAGTTTTCTATACACTGTTGTTTAAACGTGGGGACCCTGTCCTAGGCCCCCTTTGTATCCTCACAGCATGAAGAATAGTGGTTTGTATATCAGAATCCATAGGACTTGTTGAGTGGAATTGAATTACAGTGTAGCATGAATAAATAGAGAAAGAGAAAATAAGAAAAGTCTGCACTTAGTCTCTATATTGATTGTATTCATCTGAACTTTCACATAAAAAGTAAAATTTGTTAGCTTAAACAATGATAAAGATAGATAAATGAGTACATGTGGAAGATGGATTACATAAAAGTAATGTTTAAAAAGTAATTAAAAGATACAAAATATTTTTCTAGCATATGTATTTGTTCTTACCAGTCATCTTTTTTGAAAGTTAATTCGCATTTAGGATATGATAAGATTCAAGGATGCCAGGATTCAGGAATGCAGAATGTGCCTCTACACTGGGTGCCTCAGTGGTACTTGGGTAGATCCTTGTGTTTGAGTTCCCTGTAACAATGACAGTAGTTGAAAAGCACATAAGCTGCGAGCATCATAGAAATTCCAGTGACATCCCTTTCTTGACACTGACATACTTATAATACCGGTTTTAATGTCTTTGAAATGTTCTAACCATCTCTTTAGGGGTGAAATCCCAGATCAGTATCCAGCTTGGTCATTCTCCTAGTTTAACATCCATGAGCTTCTCCTTCACTGGATGATGCCATCCTGGAATCCTGGATGTCCATCATTCTGGGTCACATGAGGACTCCTTACTAGTATTTATAACTTTCAGGTGATAATTCTATTGATGTTAAGTTCTAAGTACAGGAAAGATGCCAAGGTATTTGTATCTTTCATACTATGTCTAGTGTGACATTGTCTAAACATACTGCAGTTGATATGCAACTTCTGTGTTCATAAATCTTTAAGTACATGAAATACTTTTAATTGCTGATCATTGCCTAAAGGATACAGTTTATTTTTACTAAGTAAACATTTTATTGAACTATACGATACCTAACGTGCACAAAACATAGGTGTCCAGCTGGATAAATTTTCATACACTGAACTTATTAACTGAACCTCAAAAGTCTCCACCATCTTCTTTCCAGTCAATACCTAATCCTGCTAATAAAATTATTCACTACCTTGACTTCTAACGCCATAGAGTGTTTTGCCTATTGTGGAACTTCCTTTAGATCCAGTCATAGGGTACATTCCCTTTTGTGCACTAAGCATTATTTTTTTGCAGGGGGAGAGATTTTACACATAAAAATGTTTGATGCATATTATTGCATACATTTATATTTTGTTTTATTCTTGCTACTGTTTTGCATTCCAGTGAACAAATATATAGCTGTTAATGCATTTTACTGTTGAGGTATATTTGGATAATTTCCGATTTTAGGCTATTATAAATTGTGCTGCTATGAATGTTCTTCCAATAAATATGTTCACTGAAAAAAAATACATATAAAAGAAGATATGAGTGTATATATGTGTGTGTGTGTGTGTGTGTGTATATATATACATGTATATATATATATATATGACAGATATATATCTGTCATGGATATACCTAGGGAGTGAATTTACTGGGTCATAGGGATCCATATGCTCAGTTTAGTAGATATTGCAAAAATAGTTTTCCAAAATAGTTATAATAATTATCTCTCCAACCAACAGTATATAAAAGTTTCAATTTACTTCTTCACCAACTTTGTATGGTCTTTTTCTTTTTCGTTCTAGCCATTTTGGTAGGTATGTATTGAAGGCTCAGTTAAAATTGTGGTTTAATATCCACTTCCGTGATGACTAATAAAGTAGACTATTTTTTATAGGCATATTGGCAACTTGGTCTTTTGTAAACCGTCTTTTCAATACTTTGCCCATGTTTTCACTGAGTTGTCAGATATAATATTTTAAAAAAATTTATATATTGTAGATGTTAGCCTTTTGTTGGATATTTGTATTGCACATATTTTCTCTCAGTCTATGGCTTTTTTACTCTCTTAATGTCTTTAGATAAATAGAAATTCTTGATTGTAACTGTAATGACTTTCTTGTTAATGCTATTTTTGTCCTTTTAATTAATCTTTTTCTATCTAAAGACATGAAAATAATCTCTCCTGTTTTCTTCTAAAAGCTTCTTGATTTACTTTTAAATTTTAGATGTAAAGTCCACCCAAAATTTGGTTTTTGATAAGTTGTAGGACACAGCAGAAAGAGCTTAGACCCTGAAATCAGATCTAAAAAATGAAACAGAAGTATTTAAATTGCATGCTCAAGAGTAGACAAAGCATAGTTTCTTGGAAGTCATTTTAAATGATGATGCAAATCTATTTATTGACTTGGGAAAATGTTGAGTGAAGGGACTGGGTTATATAACAAACTACATAAATTGTACACGTATATTTAGAGATACATAATTCACAGAGCATTATATTCCAGGGTATTGAGTCATAATTTAATAGCAAATTTGTGAATCATGGTATTTCTGGTAATCCTTATTTCTTCTGTGACCTTTCCTGTACTGTTTGAATTTTTACAGTGAATATATATCCTTATTTCCAAAATAAACATGAAAAATCATTCTTATTAAAATACAAACAAGTACTTAGAGGAAGAAAGTCATCCAGAGATAACCACAGTAACTTTTGGATCTCTCCATTCAACATTTTTCTTGGCATATGTTGGTGGTAGCTCTTTCAAACTTTAATAAAAATTGTAATTCCTGTTTAATTAGATTTCTGAATCTGCCATAAGTCTGGCCTAAGAGAAAGGCTTTAACATAGAAAATCCTTGTGTCTAATAGATTTATTTCTATAATGAAAAATAATGATTCATGATAAAAATGTATGGCTTCTCAGCTTTATCCCCAGCTGTTAGGAAAGAAGGAACCAATCCCACCTCTTCCAATAAACCACATCTGGTTTATTAGTGGAACCAGACGGTTTCACTATAATTACTGTGCCTTCCTGTCAAAAATAAGACTGACTATACAGTTCTTTAGTCCTTAGCAGGTTTTCTTCTCATGACTCTGTAGATATTGTTATCACATTCTACTGAATAGAAAACACACAACCAGCCTGCTTTAATTTTTTATGTTTGTTTTTCTGTTTAGAAGCCTGTACGAATTTTGTCTGTATTCTGTCCTTCAGACATTTTGGCAAAATGTATCTATTCACTAATATCTAGATGTGAGTATCTTTTCATTAATGGAGAATTCCCTAACATCATACTTGTTTTCCCCTCTGTCACACTGCAAGATAGTTTTCTTGTGCCTTTTATTACTGATTCTCTCATTTGTTTGACTTTTTTCTATCATGCTGGATGTCTAACAGAAGTCTCTCTTATTTCCTTGTCAATCATTCATTCTAAAATTTTCCGGTCTAACAATTACCCCTTCATCCTGGAAGATTTTATTAAGCTTTTCTTCAAATTACTGATTTGTTTTCCTAAATTTTCTATTTTGCTCATTACTGTTTCTAGTTGTAATTTTTTTATCTTTTTAAATTTTTAATGTTTATTTATATTTGAGAGAGACACAGAGCATGAGCAGGGGAGGGTAAAAGACAGAGAGGGAGATACAGAAACTGAAGCAGGCTCCAGGAGCTGAGCTGTCAGCACAGAGCCTGAAGTGGGGCTCGAACTAGGTAACAGTGAGATCATGACCTGAAGTTGGACACTTAACCAACTGAACCACCCAGGCACCCGTCTAGTTGTATTTTTTAAATCAGGCATTTGTTTTTGAAAATGTAAGCTGTACATGGTTGAAACAATCAGTGCAAATGAATATTGTATGAAAAGATTATCTTTGTTATCAGACCAGTCTTCCCTAAAGATTATCACTGTTTTCAATTTCTTGTGTAATTCCAGGAATGTTCTAAGCCTACACTTGTATGTATGTATTTATGTACACACACACACACATCTTTTTCTTTTTCATACCAGTGGTAGAATACATTCATACTCTCCAACACCTTGCTATTTTACATAACAATGTAATTTGGGGCTAATATTATATAAACACATTTCAATTAATGTCATTTTCTGTTATAATTTTATTGTTTTAAATGAAGTGGGTATATAAAACATACCTATTTTTCTATAGTAGTATATATTTAGACCATATTTAATATTTTGCTAATTAAATACCTATAAACCCCTACTTTTTGTTTATATGTGCTGATACATTTGTAAGTAGATTTCTAAGAATTAGAATTGCTTGAAAAATCCATGCATTTAAATTTTGAAATATATCGTCAATTTTTCCCTAAAAAGCAAAACTTCATATATTATCTATATATGAACTTATATATTTTTTTTATTTCTTGTAGACAGATAAATATAACATTAAATTTTTATTCCTTTAAGTATAAATGAAGTTAGGCATTTTTCATATGTTTAAAGGCTATTTTCTCTTTTGAGAATTACCAAAGAAGTTATTAAAAAGTTAAAAAAATCAGTTTTATCCTGAAAAAGAATATCAACTACAAGTTACATTTAAATAAGTAATGAGAAAAATTACAGGGAGCTACAAGAAGTAAAATCCATAAACATTTAAGTCTTTTAAGAAAAAGTTACAAGAAACATTATTGCAATAATAGGTATAAACTTCTGAGAACTACATGAAACTGATTATTTGTTAGTGGCTTATGTGAGTTATGTATGTGGGAGTAAAGTTGTTTATATCCACCCTGAACACGCCTGATCTCATCTGATCTCGGAAGCTAGATGGGGTTGGGCCTTGTTAGTACTTGGAGATGGGAGACAATACTTAATTTAAAAACTTACTGACAAAAGTAAACAGGACCTTTGATTTTACTACAGACAGTTTGACCTTTTACGACAAAGCAGTGGCTTTTTCCCCATGAGAAGCTAATAGAATAGCAAACTTATAGACCAAGTTTAATGTTGAGCAGGTCCTATACTGGTCTAATCGATGACCTACTCCATTCTCAGCAAGACTGAGGAGAAAATGACAGAATAGACCTGGCAAAAAAAGTCACATACAGTCTTTCCATTCTCTTATCTATCAGTCTATCCATCCACTTATGGTTCTAAGCAGACAAGACAGTGTGGGGAAATCAAAATTTTATTAAATTGCCCTATTTGTTCTTAAAGAATTTATCTAGGAAGAGAAGAGGGTACGGGCCTGATTATGTGATGGAAATACAGACAACCAAGATTAGATCCCAGGTCTCACCACTTCAACCAGGATCATCACTGTTCCCACCCACATCTAAGACGTCCCACCCACTGCTTGTTCTACTGCAGTAGCCTTCTTTATACCCTCCTGTTGCCTCCAAACATCAACCAAAATGATATTTTACAAATGTAAATGACACCAGAATCCTCCAGTGTTATTGCATAACTCTTAGGAGGAGAGGTCCTTATTCATAGGCTACAAGATCCTATGTGATTTGCCCTTGGATTTTCCCTGAAATCAGCTGTCACCACTCACACCCACCCAGCTCTGTGTTAGCCACACTAGCCTCCTTGTATCTCTTTGAACTTGTCATCCATGCTCTTGTTTCATGAGTTGGCAATTAATTTCAGTAGCTTTTCATGGTGCCCTATATTTTACCCTTATATTCCAGCCTTTTGGCCATCTCTGATTTTGAATGATCTTTCTCATCCCTTCCCACTTTTTCCCTTACAACTATCCATCTCTAGGTTCCTAGTACCAGATTATATGGTCTTGCCTCCATACTGTTCCCTGATTTTTCAAGGCCATAAACTAGTATGTTCTCTGTTCTGGGTGTTATAGAAAAGTAGCTCCACATACTGAGTTGGCATCAGAACACATCAGAGGTATAGGAATTTGTGTCATAGATGAAGATTATAGATGAAGTGTTGGTGTTGTGCTATTTAAATTTGGCAAAGATAATTTTAAAGTAAAGGTGACCAAATTGCATAGCTCATTAGTGGATGATTTTTTCCCGAAATGGAGAAAGTTCAAGTTTTGGATGACACTGAGAGGGGTCAAGAGGTTTGAGTTCCACTGGAAAGAACTGATCTTATTCTAAACCCACCAGTCTAGATTTGTGTGTTGATATATGTCTAAACTCACCACGGATGTATCAGAGTGTGTGTCTATGAAGTATGTCTGCTTCCACATAATTCCTGGTTTAATGTGCCTGGAGAGCCTAGATTCATTCTGGGATTCTGCTGAGAGATAGGTTGCTTTTATGGTGAGAACTATTAGCTACTCCCTTGCAAAGGTAAAACTGCCTCTAGAATCAGTTTTAGTGGTAATGGAGTAAGGCAGATCTTATTGGCTTTTCTGTTTCCTAGTGTTTTGCTAAGGCTGGGTTATCAGAAATGTTTCATGAAATAAACTGGTATTTTTTCTTACTCTAAAAAAATTAATATTTGTTCCTTTGTAGTCATTGAAGCTAAGAAAGTTGATTATAATAACTTACTGTTGTACTTAATCTTTTCTCTTGTTGGCTGATTTTCCTCCCTGGAAGTTGTACGTTGGTCCAAAATACTTTTTGCTAACATGTTATATATATATTTTTTAATTTTTATTTTATTTAGAGCTTTAAAGCTTATTAATACTACAGTTAATACAAATTTATTATTACCTTTAATAGATATTTGCATGTGTCTATGATCTATATAATTTTGAAACATTTATTTTTAGAACCAAAGGTTCTGGGTGATATGGTTTTAGGTTTATAAGCACACAGTATCTCACAAAACATGTCATTGGGCCCCTAATACCAGTTTATTACCTGATATTCCTTCCAGAGCTTCCATACCATGACCTCTTAAATAAGAGCATAAAATACTCACAGGGATGTTTAAGATAGTCCTACAAAATTGTACACTACCAACTATAGGAGAACTCTGTGCTTATGCAATAAAACTAAGAACTGAGAGCTAGAAAATTACACTTTGATGGTTGTGGCAGCACCTTCACTTTTGGCATGAGAATAGGTTGAGTGTATGCCACACCATCCAATATACTAAGACAGAATTGTACATTTTTACATTATACATAGAATCCCATGCATAAACATCAACTTTCAGAAAAGATGGATTCTTTTCAAGTAAATGCTAGTAAATACCATGTAAAGGAAAATAGGCACATACTTCCAAATTGCCAAGCTTCTTTGCACAATTTTAGCAAACTACTTTTATACTGGTAATAAAATATTCATATTTATCATTGCAAGTCAAAGATTAAACTTTGTACAAAATCATTGTACTGCAATTTGGAAAACTAATTAAATGTTTTACCTGGTAGATGTAATAAGCTAGTTAAATCTTTGTTGCCAAAATTAAAAATGTAGGATTGTTGGCTAAATAAATTCTGGGAGTCATTTACCTTCTAGAAGATAAATGTAATTTTGTCAGTGCGGTGTAGCACTAAGCAGGGGAAAATTTGAGTGGAATTAAAGATAATTTGAATATTTTTGAATTTGATATGATTTCATACATTGATATTTGGTAGGAGGTAGTTAGGATGTAATTGTAGTTTATTTGAATTGTTCCTTTATAATATATAATTACACATTATGGAAAGGATATATAAAGACACAAAAACAGGCATGTAGATTTTGGAACAATAGCAGCTCACTTTTTATAGAGTTATTTAAGTGGTAATAATAACTACTCAGAATAGAGCAGAAAGCCCACAAGTACGAAATAAGGTTGACAGAATAATAAGAAGTGACATTATTCTATCCACAAACCCTGTGTGGCTTTACTTCTATGATTATTCCTCTTTCAGAGCCTATTTGTTTTCTTAACATAAACTTAACAAGTTTGATTAACTGATTTCCTATGTGACGCTGATTGAATTCATATTGGGGTCTGCTAGAGGTAGTTTCACTAACATAGTTCCACAGGGCAAGGGGTTAGCCTGAATATGTATATCCATGTATACAGATATATGTATATACATATATAAAAGTATTGGAACTTAGAAAGCAGTTTGGAGGTTAACTAGCAAGTGGGTCTCAATCTTTAAACCTTTTTGTAATACAATAAAATGTAATTCCAGGTAGCCTAACTCCATAACAAACAATATAATACATTTTCAATTTGTTTATTTCTCACTTATGTAAGCCCAAGTAGGTATTTCTGATTCAGCGACTCTCTTCTGAGAAATGGCTCATGGACCCAGACTTTTACCTTCTAGTGGCTCTGTAATTCCATAGAGCCTTGATATCCTCAGTTGAATCTTCTGCATCTGGCAAGCAAATGAGGGAAAAGAGGATTATTTCACAGTGGGTGTTTCAAGGCAAGACTAGAAACGGCATGCCTTGCTTTGACCCAAAATTTAGTTATAGGCCCCGCCTATTTCAAGAAATGTTGGGAAATATGGTTTGGTTGTATGCCTGTGAAGAAAAGGACATGGTTTGGTAGCCAAGTAGTTAAATCCACCACTAATACTGAGGTTTATGATGATTACAAATCACTGCTAAAAATGTTTAAATTATAATTAATATTTGCTACTTAAAGATAAATATCACAAGTGGGCCTTATTATACAGAAGCATACCGTTTCCAATTTTGTTTGCATTTTCCTGAAGATCAAGCCTACATCACCAACTAACTCAATAAACTGAAAACCTCTTGCTGTATCAGCTGAAGTGCATAATGCATGTAAAGATGTCAGTTATTCTTGTTGAGTTAGCAGAATATGAAAACAGATGGTACTGGTCTCCTGTTTCAACCCACAGATAGCAGTAAATATCAGTTGATAGTGTATGAGAAATATGACTTTGAGGGATAGATAAGAATTGATATGGATGGAAAGCATTTCTGTAAGGAGGAAACTAATAGTAATCTTCTAGGTTTATTTTCTACAAAGAGGCTGATAAAACTCTGATAGTTTGAGCTATTCTGTCAGGTATATTCTTAGAAACTGGAGTATGTTCTCTAGAACAGTACTAGATTTCATTTTGTGAAAGAATCACTGGTATCCTTCCTATCTCCTTTCCCATACTGATGAACAAGGGAGAAACCTGGGAAGTGAGGAAGAAGAGAAAGTGGCCTGGCTACTATGGGGCTACAGAAAATGCGATATATAGAGGTTATTGTTTTCTGGAACTGTGGGAACAGCAGGAGTGAGGGGAATGTAGGAATTCAGGAAGCTTTCAGAGTCAAGGAGAATAAGTTGGTGGTGTTCTGTATGTTCTGAACAGAGTACCCAAATAGGGAGGGAGGAAAGACTTCTGTACTTATGGAGAAGTGAAGTGTTCATGGATTATGCAAGTAAGTTGAAAGTCTTACCTGAAAAACTGACATGCTTACCTGAAAAACTGACCTGCTTTCTAAAGTCAAGAGATGACTTCATTGTAGGGAGCAAAGATTGTTAACCTACTTCTTTTTATGGTACAATATAAATTTAAGGTCCACTCAAACTTACTACTAAAACATGTAAAACCCTGAGGAGAGAGAAGTTTTAAAAAACCCAAAGTCTTATTTGAAGACACAGAATTTCATGGACACATATATATTAAATAGTACTTCTTCAAAGTAAAATGTCTTGTTTTACATGATATGTGTCCTTTGATTCAAATTCCTCTTTGTGCAATGAACCACTAATCACAAATCACTTCTCTATTTAAGTGTTCACCCAAAGCACAAAATTGGGGCTAAATTAATGTCTTCCAAGAAACAGCATTCCCTTCAGCATATCAAATCATGGTATTTGCCATGTTGTATTATACGTAGTATTTTATGTCACCCTTCCTGAGGTCTGTGCACATGGGTCCTTCATCTTTATATCCATGGTTCCTCCTATGTGATCTACACAGTATAAATGTTTAATGAACATTCTTGGTATTAGCTCGAACTGGGTTACCCTTACCTTCAGGATTCTCTTAATGTGCAAACACTCTTGGAAGAAGTAACACATCAAGTCAGATTCACCCATAATATTTGCAAAGTCAAGAGCACACATGGAGCCCCACATACCATAGACCTAAATATTTATAATTTGTAAATCAAGCTAACAAACTGTCGAATACAATGTAGTTCTGTCTTCCTAGCTCAACAAATAAATGTGCTTTTATATTGACAAGATTAAAAAATTATGCAACAGTTTTTCTTTAATATGCCAAATGTTGGCAAAATATCAAAAATAAAACAACTCAATTATTAATATGTATTCTTAGGTGTTCTGGATGGCAGTGTTTAGGTTTCAAAGTAAATCTATAAGTGTCATAAATTATATTTTTCTTTCAGAAAAAGTGTATTTTCATCTTTATTTCAGCACAGTTACTAATTAGGCAGTTATAAAAAATATTTTACATGTTTTCCATTCTTTTTACAGTTATGCCAAATACTACAACCTTCTCCAAGTCACATGATGTCTGCTCTCTTTAATTTTTTCCTGTTTTAAAACTTTTAAGTATAGGGGTGCCTGAGTGGCTCAGTTGGTTGATCATCTGACTCTTGATTTTGGCTTAGCTCATGATCCCTGGGTCATGGTGTCCAGCTCCTCATCAGACTCTGCACTGAGTATGGAGTCTGCTTAAAATTCTCTCTTTCTGTAAAATTTTTTAAAAAATGTATCTTGTCACTGAACTTTTTTTACATTTTAAGCCTGTTTTGTTCTTTTCTGAGATACACTTGCATTAGTATCAGTTTACACACATTCTTAATATTTAAAGGATTAAAAAATAAGATATTATTGCTTTCAAAATGGACCTGAATAAATATGTAATTTAATATAAACCATTCATACAAACATTTTTAAATTATTTCCAAATATGCTTTCAGATATAGTTCATATATAGTTTGCAAAAAACTCTTTTCTTCTAAGATATTTAAAAATATTTATTAAAATGAGGACAAAATGCAAATTATCATTTCATAAATTTTTTATGTAAATCATTTGAATAAATTAGAGTTAGATCTTATAAATTTAAATTCCAAAAATAAAACTGTTGATAATTCTAGAAGTCAGTACTTAGCTACTTGGCAAAGAATATCTAGCTTCATATATATTACATCTAGAACCACACATACACAAATTTTGAGAGTCATATGAATAATTTAGTATTCAGAATATTTCCCAGCCAGCAGGTACACCTGTTTTGCATGCCTCATTGATTCATGAGGGCCTTCAAATGCATAAACTGAAACCAAAGAAAATGGGTACTTCTTAAAACTTGTAAATAATACTTTGTTATGCAATAATCTGTTGCATTTATGCCATCCAGAGAAAGAACTGGTGAATTAGTTTGTCCTTTCTCTTAGTTAAATGCTTCCATAGCTCAAATTTCGTCCTGTACTACAAAGCAGTATCTATTTCTCTTGTCCGCAGTGGCAGTCTACAAGCCTTAGTAGCATCTGGACACAGTCACCTTTTGTTTGTAGGATATAGAACAAAAGATAGTCCAAAGTGTTTCTGTGAGCTTACAGGGTGTTAATCAAAAGAGCAGGTGGTGTTAGTCACAAAAGTAGATGTTTAGGGTTCTGGCTCACTCTGCTGGCACCACGTGTGAGATCCCAAGTGATCAAGGAATCACAATCTAATTTTTTAGTTTGTATTTTGACAAGTAGAGTCTTCTTAATGTGTGGGTCCTAAGACAAGGGTCTTCTTTTATCTGGGTTTGAAGGTAGTGTTATATTAAATTCCTACCTATGAATTTATCAACTAAATGTCTCCTCTTAAGGTGTGGAGGGATACTAGACATCTGAGGAGAAGGGTAAGGGGGAATTAACATGAAAAGAAAGAATGAGATAAATTTGGAAGGAGTTGAAGCAAAACATTACTTCATAATTTTGTGTGAGAGTTTAGTGTATAAGTACTAGTTTATTCTTGTTTTTATGTATATTTGTGTGTTTTTCTTTCTCTCCCTCTCCCTTTCTCTGCTCTACAAATTGTCTCGAATTAATCGTTGTTTAGATAATTTGAAAATGTTCATTTTGGGGTTGTATTCCCTCTTGTGTTGATCATTGGTATTTAAGTCCCTCTGTAGTTAAGTTTTAGAAAACAGATGTCCTCAATTTGTGTATAACAATTTAACTGCTTAAATTAGTATTTTCGGTCTGAAATGTAAAGTATAGGATGTTTCCACTATACATCAAAGATCTTTGCTTAAAAACCATTCACAGACTTCATCTAGAACTTGTCAGAGAACACTTCAGCATATAGTCTGGGATATTTGATTATGTCTATTATTGTAGCCAAGATTGGCAGTGATATTAATATTGGGAGAGGAGAAGCAGAGATAAACATGTTCAGTAATACTATTACTTGTCACTGTTCCCCAGTACTATTTATCCAGATTTAAAAAAGAAAAGAAAAGAAAAAGAAAGAAGAAGAAACACTTTTAAGCTATACTTTCTAAGCTAGAGGAAAAAAAAGTCACATATTAGGAAATTCTGCTAAAGAAATGTCAAAAAAGCCACAGGGTGCAAAATAATTTTAGCTGAACTTAAAAGGGGAAGAAGAAGTCATCTGACTTAGAAGTTAGTTATATTTCCTCTCCTTTTCAACTCTTAATTCTTTCAGTGTTAAATATCCAAACCAGAAATGTGGTCTACTCACTCACATTTCCAGTCTTTATCAAAGATTATGTCTCCTAGTTTGATTCATGTTTTATCCATGCTTAGAGTTTTAGTTCTTCCTAGAACTTTGCATCAGGCTAAAAGTAGTCAAAATATGAAAGCATGCAAATAAGTATAAAAATTTTGGTATGTTCTAACACTACATCAGAATTCTCACCTTTTTTGGGAAGGCACTTTAGAACATTCAAGCTACTTCTCATTACTACTTGAACTATTCTACAGAGGACATAGGATGCTTTTTGCATTTCGTAAAATTTCAGGTCTGTCTTTAACAATTCACTTTGCTTTTACCTCAACTACACTATTCTCCTCCTTTTTAAAATACTACTGATAAAAGTAGATTGGAATACAGCAGAATTGTTGGCAAACCAAACTTTATTAAATGTTTGATTTTATCTATTACAGAACATGAGAAGCAGCGGTTATGCAAGAGCACCGATTATATGAATTTGCATTTCAAAGTGAAATGGTTCTATAATGAATACGTGCGAGAGCTTCCTGCCTTCAAGGATGCTGTTCCTGAATACTCCTTGTAAGTAGTGATTTTCACCCCCAAGTTCTCAATTCATAGTCTTGTAAAAATTACACCTGAATTATGCAGCCCTAAAATTTCTTCTCATAGTCTTTGCATGGATGCAGACATTTCTATTATAAAATTAACATTAAATGACTTGCATTTCTTAGGGACCATATTTAATTGAATTTTGTTACATTTTTCAACTGTGTCTTACTTGGATATTCAATTCAAAGAAAGAGAAAACAGGATATGGCTCACAAAATGAGATTATTTTCTGTGAAAATGCTCAAACTCAGATTTTATTGGTAAAATGAAGGTATTTGCATACTGAGCATTATAATCAGATTTTTCTCTTTAATTCAAACTGAAAAATATCTTAGAAATGCATTTTTATAAAATAAAAGCTATAATTAAACAGGTAACATTTTCATAAACATGCCTGTACCAAATACATTTCCTAAGCACACAGACCTGTAATACTCTGCATCTGATATTGATCAGAATTCTATTTAATTCTATTGATGAGGGTCTTCCGTATGCCAGGCACCCTCCCAAGAGCCATAGGACAATAGTGAATGGGATAAAGACCACTACCTGGAAGAATGTTGCACTTGATGAGATACTAATAAGTACAAAATTCATGATAAAGCAAAGCAAAATTAAATAAGCACTAATTCACGGAGCACGAGCACAGTGCTGTGGGTTCTTACAGAAGAGAGATACTACCCTATGCAGGACTCTACATAATCTTTATGGATAGAGTAGAATTTGATGTAGACTTTGAAAATTTGGTCAGTTTTTGGCAAGAGAAGCATTTAGTTTGAAGGGTACGTTATGGGCATTATTATGGAAGTAGAAATATATGGGCTATGGCCCATGGGAAATCATGCCAATCTAGTGGGGTATAGGATATGTTTACAGAATGAGTAGATAGGAAAAATAGTTTTGAACTAGATTATTGTAAATAAATGCTATGAAGCTTGCCCCACATTCTTCCGCATTGTGGGCATTGGAAGACACAGAGAATGGGGAACAGAGAAGAGATTTACAAGTAGCAAGTAATGTAATGAATTTCCATTTAGTATGTTTTTTCTCATACTAGTTTATAAGGTACAATGAGATACTAGCGGGATAAGTTAAAAGTCTATGTACATTAGAGAGTTATTGTACTAAGAATGTAAAGGGTGAGTATGTGTGGGAGGAAAGATTTCAAAGATAGAATTTACATAATTTGTCAACTAAATATATATCAGGCTAAAAATAGGGAAGCGTTAAACATGAAGTATATATGCCTTAGCAGCTGGTATTATCGTTGGCTTGGAATAGGGAAGTAAAAGAGAGATGCTATTAGCCAGACACTTCTGCTTTGGCTCTGTCTAGGCTAAAATACACTAAAATCAGACTGACATGCCCACCGAAGACCAATATAAAAGCTGAATAAAATTAAATTGTATCAGAGAAAAATCACGGCAACCAGGAATTGAGAAGCTATGGTCCTGAGAAAAGAGAAAGGAATTGAGGTGATTCCTGTATTTGCTGCAGGTGTTTTTTTGTTGTGGGGTTTTGTTTGTTTGTTTTGGTTTTGGTTTTGTTTTCTCTTTCTCTCCATTCTCCCTGCCCAATGCATTTGACAATTACCAATGCAGGTAGGTCATAGTGGCCAAATAGAGAATAGCAGCGTTGCTTATAGCAATCTTCTGGGCTGGAGAAATAAACACTGATCTTCATTACTGTGAAGGCTCCTTGGACTTGTAGGATCAAAGTCATAGAAAAATGAGAATCCCAGAGAAGTAAACATAATACCCTGCATACAGTTTCTCCCTGAGGTATTTTCTGATTTTTAATCTGCCCTTGTGTGGAGACTGAGGCAGAAATAAACAAGTAGAAAGCAGGGACTAAGAAGTTAAAAATTAAGTAGATACTTCAGTAGCTTCACATTACTAGGGAGACAAAAGTTAAAGGTCAAGGCTTCCTAAGAAACAGGATTTCCCAGACTTTCAGGTGAGATCCCTGAGGGCTCTGCCCTGAAAATAGGAACTAGAAATAGCCCAGCCTAAAACTCAGCCTTGTCTACATTATGATCCTGTAAATACAAGGAAAAATTTAGATTTTGTCTGTAGAAAATGACCAATCAAAGGTTCCATAATTTTTCATAGATAATGTATAAGATTCAACAAAAAAAATTAGACTGCCAGGCAATAGGACCAAATGACTAGACTCAAAGAAAAAACAGATATTATACTTATCACACATAGGCTTTGATGTATCTTCAAAATCTGAGAGAATTTCAACAGAAAAATAGGATTCATAAGGAGAATAAAATGAACCTGGCAGGACTGAAAAAGGATTAAATTAGTTATGTAATAAATGGGTTTAAAGGCCTATTATATATAGCAGAAGAGGGGATTAAAGTGGAACATAAATTTGGAGAATATTTCCATATAAAATAGAGGGAGAAACAAAAAATGCAAAATACAGAAGAAAGAAAAGAACAAGGATTATATGGGACAAATTGCAAAGGTCTAATTTACAAAGAGAAACGAGTCCCAGAAAAGGAGAAGAGAGGAGTAATGTGTGGATTTTGTAAAATGGATGGAAAACATGAAGTCACAGCTAAAGAATTTCTATAAATCCTAAGCAGGAGATTTTAAATGCAAGGAAAACTACCTGTCATTGAATCATAGAAAATTGTTTAAAACCAAAAAAGAATTTTTAAAAATCTTTCCATTTATTGGAGTCAAGTAAGGGAAGACACTTGACCTTCAACGGAGCTACAATAATACTCTTGGATGATTGTTCAGAGGGAGTTACTGAAACCAAAATACACTGCAATGATATCTTTTAAATGCTGAAAGAAAACAACTAACAAACTTAGAGTTCTATAAGCATCAAAAATAGCCTTCCAAAAATAATATATATCCTTTCAAATCAAAGTGGCATAAGAGTATCTATATAACTGAGAAGCTCAAAGAATCCATTTCCAGCAGACCTTCACCGAAAATATATAAGCCATGCTTCAGATAGAATGAAAATGACTGAAGATAAAAATGCAGTAATGTAGCAAATAATGCACTAGAAAATGTATGCAGAGAATAATATTTAAAATATATTGTTTAAACATTAGAAATCTGTGGAAAAAATATACATTGAATTAAAACACAAGACAATTGCGGGGCGCCTGAGTGGCTTAGTCGGTTAAGCGTCCGACTTTCGCTTAGGTCATGATCTCGCGGTTCGTGGGTTCGAGCCCCGCGTCGGGCTCTGTGCTGACTGCCAGCTCAGAGCCTGGAGCCTGTTTCAGTCTGTGACTCCCTCTCTCTCTGACCCTCCCCTGCTCACGCTGTCTCTCTCTCTCCTAGAAATAAATAAAAATATTAAAAAAAAAAAAACACAAGACAATTGCATAAATTAATGGAGTTAATATGTTATAATCCTCAAATTGTTAGAAAGTATAAAACACTCCAGTTTAAAATCCTCTAATATGTCATAGATGTGTGTTATAATTTATAGTGTAACCCCATAAGGTACAATATAATACTATGCATCCATAAGAGAGTAGAGTGGAGAGTAATAAAACATACCTAAAGGCAAGAGAGGAAAACGCAAAGAATAAAGAGCAGGTAGGAAATTTGGGTGTGTGTGTTGGGAAGGGGGGTGGTGGGAAGCAAGATGATATTTTTAAAACTAAATATATCAGAAAATTTAGTGTAATCATTAAGTGTAATCATTAATACTCTAGCCAACAAATATTGGCCTACTAGATAAAATAGTAAAACCCAACTATCTTGCTTATAATTTATCCACCTAAAATGTAAGCATCTAAAAATTTTAAATAGAAGAATGAAAACAGTAATTGAGATAAATTTTTCACAAGATACTAGTATTAAATAAAAGCGACTCCAAGAAATATAATAATAAAATAATTTTAAGAAATAGAAATATTTCATGGATTGGAAAAGATATATCAGTTATTTAATAAAAGATATATCAGTTATAAATGTAAATGTATCTCATGACAGGTTAACAAAATAAAGCAAAAATTTGTCAAAAGGAAAAGAAAAAATCAACAAATCTACAATGCAACATGGGGACTACATTTTTTCAGCAACTGACTAAACATTCAGAAAACAAAGTCAGCAAAAATACAGAAGTTTCACAACACAAATAACATACTGAAAAATATTTATCTATCTGTAGCTATAACTGTATCCAGTCACTTAGAAATGCCATTATTTTTTATGGGAATTGTTTACACACACGTACACACACGCACATATGTATCTACAGTTTATAACAAATGATGAGAAAACACACATTGTTACCCCATGCACATAGTGCATTTACCAAAATAGACTATTTACTCAACCATAAAGGAGGTCTAATAATTTTAAAAGATTGAAATATATACTGTATATTCTAGGGCTGCTGTGGAATCAAGCCAGAAATCAACTCTAAGAAGATAACTAGAAAAAGACCAGATAGGGAAATGAAGCAGAACACTCTACTTCATAAGTTAAAAAAGTTAAAAAAGAAATCACAGGCACATGGGTGGCTCAGTCAGTTAAGCGTCCAACTTTAGCTCAGGTTGATCTCACAGTTCGTGGGTTCCAAGCCCCACATCAGGCTCTGTGCTGACAGCTCAGAGCCTAGAGACTACTTCAGATTCTGTGTCTCCCTCTCTCTCTGACCCTCCCCTGCTCATGCTGTCTCTATCTCTCTCTCAAAAATAAATTAAAAAAAGAAAAGAAATCACAGTGTGAATTATAAAATATTTTGAACTGTGATAATAAAATATGGCATATTAAAACTTGTGGATGGCAGCTAAAACAGGAGATGGAAGGATATTCTATAATTCCCTAGAGAGAAACTCTATAGAATTCTGTAATTTAGAGAAAGAGGGAGAAAGGTATAAAATCAATAGTGTAACTACCAGAAGAATAGTTTAAAAAGCAAATTATATCAAAGTAGAAGGAAGAAAATGATCAATATGACTTGGAACAAAAATAAATTTTAAAATGGAAGAAATTGCAAAGCCAGAGATGGTGTTTGAAAAAAATGATAAAAATAAAAAAAGACTTAGAAAGACCAATGGGAAATGAAAAGGAAAACAGAGGTCACAAATTACTGTTATCTGAAAAGGACATTACTCAAGATCCAAAAAGTGAAACATAGTAAGACATTATTTATGCCAGCACATTTAAAAGTTAGACAAATCTTTCAATTCCTCTGTATAACTTAGTGGCTAATATAAAAAATATTATTTTGTTTTTGTTTTCTTTCTTTTTTTAATGTTTTATTTATTTCTGACAGAGAGAGAGAGACAGCATGAGCAGGGGAGGGTCAGAGAGAGAGGGAGACACAGAATCCGAAACAGGCTCCAAGCTCTGAGCTGGCTGTCACCACAGAGCCCGATGATGGCTCGAATCCACGAACCATGAGATCATGACCTGAGCTGAAGTCGGACACTTAACCGAATGAGCCACCCAGGTGCTCCAAAACAATTATTTTTTTAATGGGCCCATAAGTTTTAAATTTTGAATCCATAGTTTAAAATCACATCACAACAAAAACTCCAGGCCCAGAAAGCTCCAAGTGGAATTTTTCCAACTATTTAAAGAAGAATGTCACCACTCATACAAACTCTTCCAGAAAAGGCAGGAACACTTCTCAGATAATTTGTTG
Organism: Hyaena hyaena; assembly: GCF_003009895.1. Classification (NCBI taxonomy): domain Eukaryota; kingdom Metazoa; phylum Chordata; class Mammalia; order Carnivora; family Hyaenidae; genus Hyaena; species Hyaena hyaena. The sequence continues at coordinate 232,269 of NW_024081107.1, read as the reverse complement.
AGGTTATCATATCTTCCAACTACTAAAACCTATTGAAAATATGACATATAATTAAAGAATAATTTCTCTCAGACCATACATTTAAAAAATAAATAGAATAGCTAGTAGAATACATTAGTTTATAAAAAGACTAATACAACATGACCAAGAAATATTTATTCCTGAAATACAAGATTAGTTTAACATTTTCAAAGCAGCGCATACAATTCACCACATTTAAGGAAGGAAAGAGAAAATCCCTACAGTCATTATTACACTAGATACAAAATAATAATTTAATAAAATACAATAGGAGTTTATTATAAAATTCTTGTAGAAGTTAAAGATAGAAGGGAACTACCTTAATCTAATATAGACTCACTCTTTCAAAAGAGAAACAACTATATAAACATTGTGCCTATTTTTCAATTGAAATGTAGTTAACAAACAGTATTTTAGTTTCAGGGGTACAACATACTGGTTCAACATTTATATACATTACAAATTGATCACCGTATATCTAGCTACTATCTATCACCATGCAAAATTGTTACAATATTGTTCTATTTCATATACTGTACATTGTATTTCCATGTCTATTTATTTTATAACTGAAAGTTTGTACCTCTCAATCTCCTTCCTCTATTTCAGATATCTCTTCCCTTTCCTCACTTCCAGCAACTGCCAGATTGTTCTCTGCATCAACGAATTGATTTCTCTTTTGTCTATTGGTTTTGTGTTCTTAGATTTCACATATAAGTGAAATCATATGACATCTGTATTTTTCTGTCTGAGTTATTCCACTTAGCATAACACCCTCTAGATCCATTTATGCTGTTACAAATGGCAAGATTTCATTCTTTGATTATGCCTGAGTAATATTCCATTGTATATCTGCACCACATCTTTATCTGCTTATTTATGGACACTTAACGTTGCTTCCATATCTCAGCTACTGTAACTAATGCTGCAATGAGCATATGGTAAATCTATCTTTTTGAATTAGTGTTTCCATTTTCCTCAGATAAATTCCCAGAAGTGGCATTGCTGGATCATACGATATTTCTGTTAATTTTTTTGAGGAACCTCCATAAATTTTTCTATAGTGGCTGCACAATTTCGAATTTCCACCAACAGTGATGAGGATTCCCTTTTCTTTGCATCTTCACCAACACTCGTCATTTCTTGTTTTTTTTTTCTTCTATAATAGTCATTCTGTCAAATGTGATGCAATATCAAGTACTTTAGATTTGCATTTTCCTGATCATAAATGATCTTGAGCATCTTTTTGTATGTCTGTCTGTTGGCCATCTATGTATTTTCTTTAGAGCAATGCCTGCTAAAGTCCTGTGTCCATTTTTTAAAATGGGTTTGTTTTCATTGAGTTCTGTGAACTTTTTATATATTTTAAACATTAATAGTCAATGGGTTCTATCATTTGCAAATACTTCTCCCATTCTGTAGGGGTTGTTGTTGTTGTTGTTGTTATTGATGGTTTTCTTTGCTGTGAAAAAGCTTTTTAATATGATGTAGTCCCATTTTTTTTGCTTTTGTTGCCGTCGCCTGAAGAGATTGATCCAAAAACATATTGCTAAGAAAGGTGTCCGAGAGCTCATGCTTATGTTTTCTTCTAGGAGCTTTATGGTTTCCAGTCTTACATTTAGTCTTTAATATACTTTCATTTTGTTTTGTATATGGGATAAGAAAGTGGTCCAGTTTCATTCTTTTGCATGTAGCTTCCCAGTTATCCCAACAATATTTATTGAAGAGACCATCTTTCCTGCATGGTATATTCTTGCTTCCTTTGTCATGGATCATTTAAATGTTTAAGCATGGGTTTATTTCTGGACCTTCTATTCTGTTTCATTGGTCTCTGTGTCTTTTTTGTCTGATACAAGTATTACTAAAACAGCTTTCTTTTTGTTTCTATTTGCAAAGAATAGATTTTTCTGTCCCTTCATTTTCAGTTTGTTTGTGTCTTTAGATCTGAAGTGAATCTGTAATAGGCCGCATATATACATTTTATTTTTTTTAATCCATTTAGCCACACTATATCTTTGGTTAGAGCATTACTCCATTTACATTTAAGGTAATTATTGATAGCTATGTACTTATTGCCATTTTATGATTATTGGTTGTTTTTGTAGTTTTTCTCTCTTTCTTTCTTTCTCTCTTGCTCTCTTCCCTTGTGATTTGGTGACATTCCTTAGTGTTATCTTTGTACTTCTTTATCTTTAATTTTTCTTTATCTACTAGAGGTATTTGGCCTGTGGTTACCACAAGGTTTGTATATAATAGCTTATATATTATATCCTATATAATATAGCCATCTATTTTAAGTGGATAGTTGCTTAGATTCAAACTTGTTCTAAAAGCACTATATTTTTACTCTTCTTCCTTTTTGGTTTTGACATTATAGTTTAATGTCATTATTCTTTGTATCTTTTGACTAATTATTGTTATTCTAGATGATTTTCCTACTCTTTTAACCTTCATACTACCTATATAATATGCTACTTTCACTATATATGTTTACCTCAACCAGGGAGACTTTTTTCTTTCATTATTTTCTTGTTTTTATGGCTTTCTGGGCCTGGAGTTTTTGTTGTGTTGTGATTTTAAACTATGGATTCAAAATTTAAAACTTATGGGCCCATTAAAAAAATATTTGTTTTTGTTATGGCCTTTTATGTTTAAAGGAGTTCCTTTAATATTTCTTATAAGGCTAATTTGTTGTTGATGAACTCCCTTCACTTTTGCCTATCTGGGAAACTCCTTAGGTTTCTTTCAATTCTGAGTGATTATCTTGCCAAATAGAGTATCTTTGGTTTATATATATACTTTTTTTCCTTTCAGTACTTTGAAAATATTGTACAACTATTTCTGGCCTGTAAATTTTCTGCTGACAAATCATCTGAGTCTTATTGGGCTTTACTTGTACATTAGTAGCTGTTTTCTCTTGTTGCCTTAAGAATCTCTCTTTTTTTCTTTAACTGTGAATACTGGAATTATAATGTGTCTTGGTGTGGGTTTCTTTGGGTTTATCTTTTTGGGGATTCTGTGTGAATCCTGGATTTGGATGTCTTTTTGCTTCACCAGGTTAGGGATATTTTCGGCCATTATTTCTTCAAATAGGTTTTCTGTCCCTTTCTCTCTCTTTTATCCTTCTAGGACCGCTACAATGTGAATGCTAGTATGCTTGAGGTTCTAGAGGTCCCTTAAACTATCCTCAGTTTTTAATTCCTTTTTCTTTTTGTTGTTCAGTCTGGATGACTTCCACAACTCTGTCTTCCAGATCACTGATGCATTCTTCTGCATCATTTAATGTGCCATTGATTTTCTGTAGTACAGTTTTCATTTCAGTTATTAGTCTTTGGTTGTTTGGGTTCTTTTTAATATTTTCTATCCTTATTGAAGTTCTCAAAGTATTCATCCATTCTTCTCCTGAGTTCAATAGGCATCTTTATGACCATTATTTTGAATGGGTAAAAATGCCTATCTTCATTTCATTTAGTTCTTTTTTGAGATTTTTTTTCTTGTTCTTTCTTTTGGAACATATTCTTGTGTTTCCTCATGTTGCCTCTTTGTTTCTATGTATTAAATAGATCAGTTAATTCTATTGGTCTGGAAGGAGGAGCTTTATGCAGGTGTGCTGTGGGGTCCAGTATTATAAGCTCCACTGGTGACTTCTCAGGGTTATCCTCTGTGTAGGCTGTATGCACTCTCCTGCTGTGACTGGAGGTGTGTCTGTGTGTGCGCGTGTGTGTGCGCACGTGCAAGCACATGCACAATTGCTTGTGTGGGGGGCTGTCCCTTAGCAAAACTATCTGTCTGGACCCACTACAACTGTTGTGGGGATGCTGGTGAGCATGGCTTGACTCTGACCTGTTTGGCTGAGGGGCCAGGCTGTGAATGCTTCAGGAGTGTTGGTGTACAGGGTTGGCCCTGGCATGAATAGCTGCAAGGCCCAGCTATAAAAGCTGTGGACACATCAGTAGGTGGGCCAGGCCTCATGTGGTTGACTGTGAAGTCTGACTGGCTGGCTTTGAGGTCTGGCTGCAACATTCACAGGTGCTCTTTTGCCTGGGGATGCCCCCAACCCTAGGCAGCACTGTTTGAGGGAGCCCCAGTGCTGGCCACCATGTGTGGTGGGGCAGGAGGTTGCTTGGAAGGGTCCCCACTACTGGTTGAGGTCTCCTGCCATATGTGGCAGTGTGGGAAGCCACTTGAGAAGAGTGTCAGGCCAGTGGAGGGGATTAGGTGGGGAGTCTGCAGGGTGGGGCACTTGGTGCTAGCACAGTAGCTGAAGAATATCAGAAATGGTGCCCACCGAGGCTAGGCCAACTAAATAGAAAAGAAGTGAAAAGAAAATGGTGTCTTCCAGGCTTCTCTTCCCAGAGAACATTCCAACAGATCCCCGTCCTTCTGACACATGCTGTAAAATTAGTCAATGAATCTCCTTCACAGGTAACACAAGTGCTTTTCAAACTGCTGCCTCTGTGCTGAGACTCAAAGTAAATGATATTGAGTGCATGTCCTTTAAGAGTAGAGTTTCCATTTTCTGCTAATCTCTGGCTCTTCTGGATATAAGCCTTGCTGGTTTCCAAAGACATGTTATGGGTACTCATTTTCCTGGTGAGGTTGCCTGGGCTATGGAGCCTAATGTGGGTGTCAGACCCCTTATTTCTCAGCAAAGGACAGTTGTATCCCTGTCCCTTCCACTGGTGGGTTGTTAGACTGGCCAGTATGAGTCCTGATTTAGACCACCCCTCTACCTGTCTTAGCTGTCTTCATGTGACTTTTTCTTTACATCCTTCATTGTATAATATCTGTTCTATTATTCTTCACTTCATTCTCTGAGATAGTTCTATATGTAACTACAGATTTTGGTGTGTCTCTGAGAGGACAAAAGCTCAGGATCTTCCTATTCTGTCATCTTGATCCCCTTCCTCTCCAAACATTATGCTTATTGATAGTATTTTAAAAAGTTTCCCCAAGATAAAATAACAACACTGATAGCTGATAACATCACCTTTATTTAACACTGTACTAAATATGCTATACAATACAATACGACCAGAAAGGAATAGAAAAATTTAATGATTGGAAAAGCATATATTGATGCTGTTGATATCTGTGTATGACATAATTGTGCATCTGGAAAATCCAAAAGAAACTACAGGATAACTAACAGAATTAAAAAGAGAATAAAATAAGTCTATATAAAAGTTAATTAAATTTCTATATAATACCCATAGGCAATTAAATATTACATATAAACCTTACCATTTAAATATTAAAAACATGAGAAACAAACGGGGATGAAAGGTATGCAAGCCTTCTACTGGGGCACCTAGAACATGTTACTTAGAGACATATTACCAAGAGACATTTCAGATGAACTTAAATAATATAGACAGTGTTCCTAAAAGGTACATTATTGTACAGATAGTAATTCTCCCCCCACTGACTTAATGCAATCCCATAAAAATTCCAGCAGATATTTTTGTGTAAATTGACAAATTTACTAAAAAAAAATGTGTGTAGAAATACAAAGGGCTAGGAATAGCCAAGGCAATCTTGAAGAGGAAGAAAAAAAATCCTGATAGCTGTACTATCAATTATCAAGACTTATTCAAAAAATACAATTATTAAATGCGTGTGGTGTTAGTGCATGACAAGTAGACCAATAGGAGGACAAAGTAGTCTAGAGACAAACCCACATGTGCTGTTACCTGACGTGCACCAGTGATGCCAATTCAAGGCAGTGGGGAGAAGGATCATCTTCTAAAATAAAGGATGCTTTGTACTTGCACCTCCACTTTGAAACAAAACCTTTGAAACTTTTTGACTATTCACAAAACCCAACTGCAGATGGATTACAGATCACAAATCAGAGGTGAGCACCCAGGATTTGTTAAGGAAACTAGTCAGTATGGGCGGAAACCTAACAGTAAAGTACTAAAGAGTGAGAAAAGGGCATAATAGGGGACACAGCACACAATATCTACATTTTATAAAATTTTAAATTCTAAGGGAATTGTAGGGTGGATATTGGGAACTAAGCTTATTTTAAAAAGCATGGGAAGAGCCAAGAAAGAGATAGACATTGAAAGCAAATAAACAGGGATGTATTCGATGACATAAAGCTAAAGGTCTCTGAGGAAACAGAACTATCAAAAAGGGAATGAGAAGAGATTTTAGGTTCTGAATTACTCTCATATAAGGAAAGAGTAGTGTTCACAGTTAATTTTGTGCAAATGACATCTCTTATGGCAAGTAACATTATTATTAATTTTTAGGTGGTTTGAGCCTTTCGTCATGCAGTGGCTAGATGAAAATGAAGATGTATCAATGGAGTTCCTTCACGGAGCACTAGGAAGAGACAAAAAAGATGGAGTGAGTTTAAATTACTTTGAGATTACTTATTGTCAAGATTCATTCACACTCTTCACTTCTAAGATGGTGGGAATTGTTAGGCTCATTGTTATTAATTACTTTTATTTTAATACTGTAATGACCAAAATAAATGTAAAACACAACTTTCAAGGGCTGATAAGAACCCTAGGGAATTGTTTAAAAAAAAAAAAATCTGTCACCCCTTTGCTCCCAAGATTGCTTTACCTGTTGACTTGATCTGAGTCTACAGGTTCACTAGGCATAAACAAAACTTCCTGGTCCTGAAAGCTTTTCAGGATTTCAAGATTAGGAGCAAACGTCCTCCAAATCCCTCCAGAACAATTTAAAAGTCTTGAACCACAATAGGCTTACTAACCTATCCTCATATCTATGGGGAATGAGAGAACTAATCTCTCAATGCAGAAATGGAAAAAACCAATTGATAGGAGCCTGTCTCTAATATTAGCTCTAATACATTTTCCAGAAAAAGAGATGAATGATTTGGAAATAGGTAAGCATTTTATTAAATGGGAAATGAAGGCCCATGAAATGAAGGTACATGATACAGGAGATTCACTTATTTGTGTGAATTGATTCTCTCTACAGTCCCTCTAATGTGCTTACTGGTATGGTTTCACCCTCTCTCTTCTCAGTTCCAGCAGACATCTGATCATGCCCTCTTCTCTTGTTCTGTGGTTGATGTCTTTGCTCAGCTTAATCAGAGCTTTGAGATTATTAAGAAACTGGAATGCCCTAATCCTGAAGCATTATCACACTTAATGAGAAGATTCGCAAAGGTAGGTTAAATGGAGAGAATCATTTCTTTTCTGGGATGATGGCATTTATTATCTTCTCGCACAGAATTTGACAAATGCTATTGTTTGTAGTAGTATTCTTATCTGACACCAATACCCCAATTTAATTTCTAATTCTAGTACCAGTAGGTTCAGTTTCCAGGCTTGTCACCTGACTTTTTTTCTACACTTCTGGTTTATTAAGTATAAACTTATCATCTATAAAAATGTATTTGTTATTCACATTAATGATTCAGTTGTTTGTACCATTGAAGGAACTACTACAGATGGCAAAATTATTTCAGATATGGTGCTTCTTAGCTGAAAATAAGACTTGGCATTTCATATTTAAATTGCAAATATTTTTAACAGTCACCATACTACAATGAAAAGTTTATTAGATTTGGAGTCATGGAAACAGAGTTCTGATTTCAAATCTGCCAATAACTGTAGTATGAGTCTGAACCCTTCATTCTGTTTTTAAGAAATGTAGTTTTCCTAGTTGACAGATGGATTTTGATCAGTCAGATATGTACTCTTGAGATCTCTTCCTCCACAATATGCATATATAAATATATAGCTTTGACATGTTAAAAATAATGGAATGCTAACACATTTAAATTATATAATATTTAAGATGTATTAATTTGCAAGGGGTGCCATAATTAAATATCACAGAATTGTGGCTTAAGAAGCAAGACATTATTTTTTTATAGTTCTGGAGGCTAGAGGTCTGAGATCAAGGTATCAGCAGATTTGGTTTCTTCTCAGGCTTCTCTCCTTGGCCCAGGGGTGGCAGCCTTCTTACTGGGTCTTCATGTGGTCCTTCTTCTGTGCACATGCACCCCTGGTTTTTCTTTGTGTACCCAAATTTGCTTTTCTTAGAAAGACACTAGATAGTTTTCTCACGTTGACACTTCAAGGGGGCCTAGGATCATCCCAGGGTGGTGGCTTTGAGCTGTTAGAAACTGTTACTATTCTGTTCAAGTCTTGATAGGCCAAGGTTGAGGGCTGGTTGAGAAGAGGGCTTAGAGGAACCTGGCTGAGGTTTGGTCAAGGAAAGAGTCTTTGTCTCCTTCTGTCATCCTGTGACTGGGATTCTAGCCTGAGAGATCCCAAAGAAGAGAGAACATAGGACTCACATAGAGCTGATGGAACTATAGCTGAAAAATTAGGTCCTTATTGTAAGGAGTTTTGAAGAATAGGCAATACTTTGCCTTTAGTAGACTTTACTAAACCTTTAATAGACTTCTTTTAGTAGAAAATAGGAGCCATAATATATATATAATATGAATATATTTGTATATACGTATATAATTACATAATATTATATATATGATAGAAAGTCAAGATAGAAATAAAGAAAAGAGAGAGAGAAAGGAAGGAAAGAAAGAAGGAAGGAAGAGAGGAAGGAAAAAAAGAAAGGAAAGAAAGCAGAGGGAGGGAGGGATGAAGGAAGGAAGTGAGATGCCAGTGAAAGCTTTTAGGTAGATAACTGTCAGCCTAACCTGTATTACATTATTTGTGTTCCAACAAGTATTTTGAACTCTATTCTTTATATCTGTTAATTAGGTAGGCTCAAGTAACCTCCCACTTTTAACAATAATAGCTAAAAATCATTTATCCTGATCATCTCTAGAGGAGACTTTTGGTAGCAGCAGATTTCAACCTCCGAATGGAGTGAAATCTGCTATAAGCTCCGTGGGAGAATTATTCTAAAAAAAATTTTCTAAGTCCTTTCTTGACAAGCAGCTGCATTTTGGGTGCCTGCCAAGAGAAGAAGGAAACAGGGTCATTAGGGATACTGTTGATAAAAGTGTGTCACATGCTATTCTTGGAACTCTGTGGGACTTGTGGAAGAAGGGTCATTTGAGAGTTTAATAATCTCAGAGCTAATATTTAGTGACATACTATTATAATTGTCCATGCTATGAGAAAGGTAACTAGGATTCACCCTCTGCGTGGTCAGGTAGCAGATTATGTAAGCCAGAGGCATGGGAGCATTGAGAGCAGAATGAAAACTCCACAAGGGCTTAAGGCCTTGGGCTCCAGACCACTCTCTGCTCTTTGGGTAGTTTTGACCTTTCTGCAGCTGTGAAGCTGCACCCAGCCACATTTAGACTGTCTGAAGTATAAGAAAGTGAGCTGGAGGAAAGTATTAAGAAGTGGGAGATTACCAAGAGGGTTATGTTAGAATCACACACAGGAAAACACATTCTTTGAACTGAGGAGAAAAGAATGAGGCTCCATGTGAGGTGCCTGGGTGGCTCAGTCAGTTGAGAGCCCAGCTTCAGCTCAGGTTATGATCTCAAAGTCCACGGTCTGTGGGTTTGAGCCCTGGGTCAGGCTCTCTGCTCACAGCTCAGGGCCAGCAGTCCTCTTCGGATTCTGTGTGTCCCTTTCTCTGCCTCTCCCCTGCTCGTGCTCTCTTTCTCTCAAAAATAAACATTAAAAAAAAAAAAGAATTAGGCTCCATGTGTCACTGAGGAAATATGAGCTTTTATTGGCACAATAAAAGTATTTTTTAATAACTAAAATGTTCAATCCATGTAAATTCAATACCACCTAATTATTAACACAAGGAAATATTATGAGGAAAAATGTTTTCTGGGAATGTAGAAATGACAATTTCATTAAAAAATAAATTTATTTTGGGGCGCCTGGGTGGCTTAGTTGGTTGAGCGTCTGACTTTCGCTTAGGTCATGATCTCGCGGTTCGTGGGTTCGAGCCCCGCGTCGGGCTCTGTGCTGACTGCCAGCTCAGAGCCTGGAGCCTGTTTCAGTCTGTGAATCCCTCTCTCTCTGACCCTCCCCTGCTCGTGCTGTCTCTCTCTCTCTCTCCTAGAAATAAATAAAACATTAAAAAAACATTTAAAAAAATTTATTTTGTTGAAATGATTTTAAAAATCATAACATTAAAACAGGACTTTGTGGTTAATATAATTAGGTATTTCACAGCCATGTCAGACTATTGGAATCTGTGTTCTTTCATCACATGTGACCATTGGTCTTGAAAACCCTATCCTTCTTAGAATTAGGATCCTCATGTCAAAATACTGAAATCATTCTCTTCCTCAGACTTATATTGATTTAAACCATCTCTCAGAGAAAAGACCTCATAAATGATAACTACAAACATTTGGGAACATTTAACATTCTGAAGTGGGATTTAAAGGGATGATTTGTTTTTACGAAAGCATATGTAAAACTGAATATACCAAACAAATGCTCTACATTTCATAGCTCTGATGAGAGAATAAGAGTACACATGGGTAGTGAATATTTCTATGGCTGTACTGCAGCTCTTGATAAGTATGACCAATTTATTTAAAAAAGAGTGATATGAAGTAATGATATCTTCATTATTAAGAACAAACCAACAAATGCTGAGTTTTGGCTATGATTCTCGCTGTTCATTTTTTTATTGAGTTTTCAGAGACTAGAGATACTATGGTGAGTGAGACACACATATTCCTTGTTCTTTGGGAATGTAATCCTAATTTGCAAATTTACTGATGTAATTAATTGAACATCACTATGTACTTATCACTTTATGTATATTGTCTTGTTTATTCTTCACTACAACTCCATGACACAGGTACTATTATTTTTCCTAATCATTCAAATGATGAAACAAGCTTAGAAAGTTTAAACACCTCGGGCCACTTCAGTGGCTCAGTCGGTTAAGCTTTCAACTTCAGCTCAGGTCATGATCTCACTCACTGTTCCTGAGTTCAAGCCCCGCATTAGTCTCTGGGCTGACAGCTCAAAGCCTGGAGCCTGTTTCAGATTCTGCGTCTCCCTCTCTATCTCTGCCTCTTCCCCACTCATGTTCTGTCTCTCATGAAAATGAACAAACATTAAAAAAATTTTTTAAGTTTAAATAATTCGAAGAAGGCACGCAACTAGAAATTGTAGGGATAAAGTGCCACTAAGCTGTAGTACCTTCACAGTCTGGTATCCTCACAAATCAATTGATAAGTCAGAGAGCAGAATCTCTGAGCCAAACCTAGGCAACTCCTGGGATTCTATCTTATACTGCATGCATTAAAATACAGTGCTATAAACCACTGAAGTGACATTTCTGATGTCACTTACCAGATACTATACTTCTTGTCTTCCATGCTTTGTACTTATACTGAATGTTCCATAAATAAAGTGTGGCTGAAAAGATGGATTTTGGACCAAGGTTCTTATCTTACTGAATGCAAGAATAATGCCCTAGATGGACCTTCTGGTGGAATTGATAGGATATTTAGCCCACTTCTAAGAGCATGTCATTAGCTCAGGAGATCATGACTTTGGATAATTGATAGCCATCTCACTTAGTAATACCAGTAGCTGCATGTCCAATGAGAGCAGATTGCAGATGGAAGATATTTGAGTCATCCTGTTTGACCCTTTAAATGCAGAGAATCCCTGACTTCATTACCACAATCCTATTAGAATTTCATTTTATTTCATCTGGAGTGCTTTGAATGGCAGTTCCTTTACTGCATCCATAAAAGAATCATCTACACCTCATGACTATCTCTTCATATAAACTATATTTTATTATAGAACAGAAGGCAAACAGCTTCTGTTAGACTCTTGCCTCTTTCTCTCTCTACTGTCCCCATTCCTGATGCCTAAGAGTCCCACAAAGATAAAATTCTGAGCTAAATTCACACACTCAGAAGGAAGTTCTATCTTCCAGGCTTTGCTAGGTACACCTTCCATCAACAGGTTCTCTCTGGAAAGTTCACTTCCACCCTGCTCTACATCAGTTAGGACTGTGGCTTTCAAACTTTAGCTTGCAGCAGAATCACCTTGGAGGCTCATTAACAAATACCAGAATTGTTGACTCAGTAGACCTGGGGTAGTACCAGAGAACTGGCACTTCACCAAGCTCCTAGGCAAAGCTTATGATATGGCTGGAGATGTGTCTTAGGAAAGTATGTCAAGGAACTGGTTACAAATATTAAAGAACTAAGACCTTGTAAGGTTTGACTTTGTTGAGTGAATCAGTGAAATTTAAGTTTCCTCTAAAATGTACATGAAGCCTGTCATTCACATATGCTTTGTATGTTAGTAAACAAATGGATGTTATTATAGCCAGTGTATCCACAACTCCTGTGGGCATCAGGCCTTACCCACAGCTCCTTCTTACTTGCTCACCATTGGCATCTGAAGGTTAATGAATATGAGATCCTAGGATCAGTTGCCTACAAGTGAGAATTCAACAGACTAGGGTTTTCCTAGAGAGAAGAGTCAAATGGCAGACCATGGAGGATACCTTGAGAATAATCTGAACTGAATATCTGGACTCTCCTCTCCAAACTTTATCTGGAGCAAGTTATAATCTCTGAGTTGCAACAAGCTTCTCAAGTCAGATTTTGGTTTTGTTTTTACAACACAATGAAATGATCCCTAGGGTTTATACTGTCATTAGAACCTGCAAATTGAAAGCAGTACAAGAGAATTAGTACTTTTTAGGTAAGTCCCAAAGTAATTTTCAGCATTATATCTAAAGTAAAATTTGAACAGCTGTGTTTAGAAGATACTTCAGTCTGATCAGCCATCTGGTTTCCTAGATTTATTGGTCTTCTGCTTCATAAGATTTTATATTTTCCAAGGCCAACTTTCTATTTAAATTGACGCTTATTATCAACATGCTTTGTACTTCCACAAAATATCAATTTTCTTTCTGCATGTTACCCTAATTTCAGGTTTTCACTATGGTCTTAAACATCTGTAAAACATGTTCAAAGTTACACATGGTGAATTCAGGTTTATATATGAGGGAGTTAAGTTGAAGGAGAGATGCTTAGAGTTTTTCCTGAATTATTTTGAGCCATGCAAAGAAAATGCAGGTAAATATGTTACACAAAAAAGAAAATAAAAGCTTTTTGCCCTTGCTTTTCTATAAAAAGAGTTAGTATATATCTACAGTTATTATTTCTTTCTCTCCTAAGAAAATCATGTCCACATTTGACATAAGATAATTCAAGCTATGTAAGTAGAAATAGTAGGATACAAATTGATCAATATATCATTAAGTAGCTGAAATAAAATTCAACCGTGTTTTTCCTTATTTTTGCATAATTAAGTAGAAGCAGAGGGCATCCTTCAGCTCAGAAACAGTTACGAAATGAAGAAGAAAAATGTAGAAGTAGGATGAAGAGGACAGAAAGAAGGCAAAAATTGGGCAATATTTTTTAGCAAGTAATGCATCAAAAAATAATTTATTAAATTAAAGGTAAATGTACTGAAATAGTGTGATACAACCAAAGCCGAAGTTTTAGGTTTTCAGAAGTGGTCTTTGATATGAGTAAGCTCCTTATAGAAAATTACTGAAAATATCCTTTACTAAGTGACTTGTACAGGAATGCTCTGACCCCACTTATAACTATAAGGTGTTTAGGAACATTGTAGAAAGTTGAGAAAATGACCAGCGCAGAGACTGTGGGCATTGTGTATGCATGTGTGGTGAGAACGAGAGGGGTGTAGGAACTAGGAACCATGAGGAAGGAATCAAAGCACACGGCAGGTTGTTACAGGCATGAGGGGAAGATCATTAGAGTCATTAGATAATACCCATCCGGTCATAGAGGAGGTTGTGAGAAAATCGTGTATCTTCTGAGCAGTTAGTCAGGTTAGAAATACAGAATTTATGGGGCACCTGGCTGGCTCAGTCAGTGGAGCATGTGACTCTTGCTCTCAGGTCATGAATTTGAGCTCCACATTGGGTGCAGAGATTACTTAGAAATAAAATCTTAAAGAGAATTTTTATGCTAGAGTGGATTGTATTAAAATGGAATGAATTCATGTGCAATGTCTTTCACATGTACTCATAAATATCACAAATTATCATCTAAGTATAATAGTTTGAGATCCTTCTTTTGGCAAGAATTTAGATTTAATCACTGCTTATGGCCCCCTTGTAACTGAAAAAGAAAGGAAAAGTTGGCCTGATTAGCATTAAGCTGGATAGTGGATGCATAACTGGATACACTTAACTGGATACATTTTATACTTTTTCCCCCTAGACGATCAATAAAGTACTGCTTCAGTATGCAGCAATTGTATCAAGTGATTTCAGTTCATACTGCGATAAGGAAAATGTGGTAAGTAAAACCATCTCTGCCTTCACGTTCTCCAGTTGAGATGTACTTTTTTAAACTAATAGGTAAGCAGGAGAAATTTCTGTTTTCCTTCTGTTTTCAAAGATAATAGGGAATGTAAATTTCGAGAAATATTTTGAAAACTTCCCTAGGAGTCTTGAACTGGTTACAGTACAAAATTAGAGACAGGTTAAGAGCATCTCAAGCTTAGCCGACTTGTGGTTTTCCCTGATCATGAGGAACAGGACTCACATAAACAATTAAAAACCACATTATAAAACACTGCAACTGAGAACTAGGAATTTAAAACCTGTTTGTATTGACACAGTGTAGTTTGGGCTCCAGTACCAAAGTGAGTATGATTTATCTTTCAGTTTTCAAATACGTTGAAAATGATAGTTAAAGAAAGAAATGATTCTGATTTCTATTCCAAGTTATTAACTTAGCCTTTTTATGTTTTGGATGATTGAGAAAATCTTTATAGATTCAAACCAGCAATGCAACTTAATAAAAGGCACTAAGGGAAGTAAGATAAACTAAAGTGATTTGGAGGATACTCAGTGTTTATTCTGTGGTGGAAGGTGAAATCTTTCCTATTCACCATATGTAATATTAGGAGCAATATAATGGTAACATTATAGGAATGTTTTTAAACACTGAAAAAATATATTACAAATGTTAGTACTAGATTTTTAAAGAAGAAACCCAGTTTCTCCCCCCTTAAAAAAATTAGTTCCCACTATCAGGCGAGCTTAAAAAAGAATTCCTGCTGAAACCTCATTGATCTCTGGCTGACGGCTCATTAATATGTCAGTCTTAATGGTTCTTGAGGGTCCCAGAAGATACCTCTTTCCCCTAAATTAATATGCTGCCTAGAAATTTTATGAAAATTCCCAGATATCCAGCAGTGATTTCTAACTTGCATTGGTTGTAAGTACTCTAATAGGCAAAGTATTTATTTAATGAAAGCATATTTATACTTAAGTTTATAATGCATTTGAAAATATTATGTTGAAAATCAAAAGCAGTGCCAGATAATTTCAGGAAAACTTCTGATTATATTAGGATAGCCAAGTTGAACATTTTGAAAGGTAGTTTTAAATTACCAAGGATAATTCTTGGCATTCAGAAAAGAAAATTAGCATTAAGAGACTCCTGCAGACCTTCACTGTATTATGAGTTAACATTCTATAGTATATTTTATTTTTAAAAACATTGGAAAAATCACAAATCAATGTTTATTATATTATTCTTTGTATTTTGTCTGTATACTTTAAACTTTTCAAAATCAAGTATTTATAAAGAAAGAGAATACCCTTGCAAATATTACAGCATAGGAACTTTTCTCAATGCTTTTCTTTCCTGGTTCCTGGTATCTTAATGAGTCTTAGACTCTCATTCAAATACCAAGCATCGTTTTAGCTTTTCCATGAAAGAACAGCAATTACCTGCTTAGTTATGCTTTCAGCTGAGATAAAGTGAAGAAGTTCCTTTGTTCATTTATGACTGTACATAGAACTATTACAGGTTTCTTTCATTATCAAGAACATTAAACATTTTTTATTTCTCAGTATACTCATGCTCATATACCGACTGTTCCTGCAAATTGATGTAGAAATTTTTAAAGAAGGACATCCAGGGGCTCCTCAGTGGCTTAGTCACTTAAGTGTCTGACTCTTGATTTCTGCTCAGGTCATGAGCCCAGGGTCTTGGGATCAAGACTCGTGTCAGGCTCTATGCTGAGCGTGGAGCCTGCTTAAGATTCTCTCTGTCTCTCTGTCTATCTCTCTCTGTCTCTGTCTCTCTCTCTGTAAAAAATAAATAAAAAGAGAGACATCCTTTAAGAGATAATCATAACATATGCTTTCCCAGGGGTCAGAATTAAAGATGATAGTTAAAATTTCTGTGACAGAATAATTTTTTCTAACTTTTTTTAAGTTAGAAAACTTTGTTTTGAATTGAAAATGGATCACAAGTTTTTCAATCTGTTGTCTCCATACTCAAAAATACAGCAAAGCAACATATATAAATCAGAATTACTTGATTTTGAATATTGTTGAAAATATTTTTTCAACTGAGAAACACTCTTTAAGTGATGTAGAAATGGCCACAGTCCCAACATAACTAACTTTCATATTTACTGTAGTTAATGTTCCTAACTTTGTTCCAGATTTAGATCTGATAAAATGCATTATGATATTTTTAGGGGTAATGCCAAATTATACACAAATAAAAAGATTACAACTTGAACATTGGTTCTTTTATCTATCTAAATTCATCAACAAAGGATACTTCTGAATTGGCTTAATGTTCCCTTTCCTGTACATGTTAGCTGTTTTGTTTCCAATGACTATGGAGGTGCTTAAAATAAAAACTGTTTCCAGATTAGCTTTAAGGCAGATTCAGCTCTCATGTAGTGATTTGGTAAACTGATTCAATAAAAGTAATATATGAACATTTCAAAGTCAGAGAAAGCTTAATAAAAGAGGAGAGTCTCATTTATTTTTATCTCTACCTGAAGAACTGCATTTTTTTTAATGTAGCCTTACCTGGGATCCATAGCAATCCATGCTAAGTGAGCCCATAGTCCATTTTGTGTCTTAGTTGTTCTTTTCCATTGGAAATGGTCATATAAAAAGGCTTAGAGGTTGGTTTTTGCTTCTACAACTATTACTAAATTACTGTTATATGTGCGAATAAAGATAAACTTGAATGTTAGTATCAAATAATCATAGAAGAACCCATCTCGGTACCTTAGGCTCATGGGGAGCAGAATGATATAGCCTTTTACCTGCTTCTCATTAAGAGTCATGATCCTTTTTTTGGCCTTCGTTTTCTCCCTGGTAAGATTGCCAAATTCAAGCCAAATCTTTTCCCTCTGGGGGGAAAAAAAGGGAAAAGAAAATCCCAAGCACTCTATCTTCTTGTGGGGATTCAATTTGTTACCTTAGGGTCAAGATGCTGAATCTCCTTAAAGTTTTGACCACATATGTAGCAGAAAGGATAAGCTTAGATCAAGTGGCTTTCGGTCACAGCTGGGGATCAGAATCATTGCTGGAACATTGTGGTTCAGCTGACCGAACAGAATCTATGGCACATAAATCTCAGCTATCTGTGTTAGAGACATAAAATATTTATGTGACCAGAATCAAGGGAACAGAATCAAAGTTTAAAATTGTTTTCATAAATCGAAGTTAAGATGTGGTCACTTTAAGAATCAATTAGGAAGTTTTTCAAAGGTCATTAATGCGGTTAAAGCATTAATAAAAGCTTTCCACTGATGAGTGCTAACACCTCTCTGATGTCCTGTAAGTCCTTTCTATGCCTCTAATTCATTATTGGCTCATTTCCCAGCAACTTGGAAGATACATCCACTTTACTTTCTTTCACTGTTTTCCTCACCCCAATCAACTGGCTTTTCAGAATCGATATGCAACAAGTGTTAATTATTCTATAACTATTCTGAATTCTATTCTCCAGTTATAAATTAATTCCTATTATTGTAAGGTCACATCTAGTCCTGTCACAAGGGTTCCATCTTTATGTTATTGTTATATTTCTACCTCCCTGGAAACATGGAGTCAAAAACATTTTTAAACATGTATTATGTGTAAAGCTTTGTGGAGTACTTTGAGAGTAAAAAAAGCAGAAGACACAGCTGCATGTTAAGTGCATTTAAGGTCAGTGGGTGAGACAGTGAAAAGCAATATAAATGTAAAGTTAAATAAATGCAAAGTGAGTGACAAAAGGGTATAGACTGGGAAAGAGAAAGCTTAAATCTGGAATGATGGATATGATTCAAATAGGCAAAGAGCCAAGTGAAGAGGCCACATGCTAAGCCAAGTCAGAGTCTGGAAAACACAGGTGTTTTGTGGGGGAAGAAGCTGCTTAGAGGGGAAAGTTACCTGCAGTAAACAGAGAGGGGAAGGAACGTGTTGTTTGGAGCCAGATAACTAAGGGCCTTGAATACCAATGTGTGGATGTTATCTATAGCCAAAGAGAATCTATTAAAGGTGTCTTTTTTTTTCTTTTTACTCCTTGGGTTTTTAAAATTCAGGTTGTGATTTTGTTTATTAAATGGTAAAATAATGGAGAAGTTAAACTATACCTTTTATTAATCTTTTTAATGTTTTTATTTATTCCTAAGAGAGAGGGAGAGAGACACAGCGTGAGTAGGGGAGGGTCAGAGAGAGAGGGAGATACAAAATCTGAAGTAGGCTCCAGGCTCTGAGCTAGCTGTCAGCACAGAGCCCGATGCGGGGCTCGAACCCATGAACTGTGAGATCATGACCTGAGCCAAAGTTGGGTACTTAACCGACTGAGCCACCCAGGTGCCCCAAACTGATACCTTTCCTTTAAAAACAGAATTTGGCTCCATTTTAAGAGGAAAATAAATATTAGCAGTATGTCCCCAGTGGTTTATTGTTTGAGCATATTATTAAATTGCATTCCCCAAAGTGGTAATATTTCTCCCTCCTGTTCTTAACTCTTAAAAAGGATAATAAAAATAGCAGAATTATTCTATTTACCAAATATAATAAGACTTCAGTGATCATTGTATATTTATCATATTTAAGGTAAACTTATTCAATAATTTCATGTATAAAGGATTCTCACACCACCTTTTCTTGTGGTTTGCTTTCCTTCAAGCCCTGTATATTGATGAACAATATTCAACAGTTGCGGGTCCAGCTGGAAAAAATGTTTGAATCCATGGGAGGAAAAGAGGTGGGTATATTTTTATGCCTTCATTTACCAAATATATACTCAGAGATCATTAGCAGCACAGCTACTTGCTATGGAAAGTGTCATAATCAAGTTTTTTACATGGGTTAACAAAAAACAGGACATGACAATAATCTAAAATATCATTAACGATAAGGTGGCTGTTATACACAACAGAATATCCAAGTGAATGCATTATATACACATTGTAGTGTGTATATACATAGAGTCCTAGATACACAAATCTATATATGCTAATGATCTGTAAAATTCTAAAAACAGCGGATTTTTTTCCACCATATTGCACAATGTCAACTTGGTATCGATGTTTGCTCTGAAATGTGCTTTGTGGCGCTAGTGGTTTTTGATGCATCAGTTTATTGTTCACATCTAAAAATCTCTGTCAAAATGTGTTGTGTGCTGTGTCTGTAATGTGTCGTGTCTTTGTCCAACATCCTTGACTTGCATTTCCCTGAGCAGAAGAAGGAAGGAGAAAGATTCTTTTTTGAGGTTTGTGATAGTAAGCATCTTATCCTTTTCCTGGCTGTTCTCCCCCAAACCTGAAGACCATTGCACTTCTTATTTATTCTCATTTGCTCTTTTGGATCAAGCAGACAGTGAAATATTATTTGTGCACCTGCCTTCTGCTTTTGCCACGGTCCTTCTTTCACAAACCAACATGAGCATCCAGGGACTTGGGGACCAGAGTTGGTCCTGAGAGTGAAAGGTTCATGCAGCTGGCATTCTCAGACAAGTCCTCCTCCCTAAAACAACCCCAAGGGCTGCTAGAATGTACAGATATTTCTGGTGTGGATTTTAGTTACAGTGTTCCTTATTGTGGTAAGGGTAAGAGATATATTTGAAGTAAGATTGAATTTCAAAACAAAGAACCCTTTTATTTCTAAATATGCAAGGCTGAAAATGCTTCTTTTAAGATTGGGATTCTTCACATGTGATGCTGCTTTTAACCCCATGGAGACATTTGTACATTTCCCTCCCTGCAATGTCTGTTTTTGGTATCGTAGAAACTCTTCTTTTGAAAACTGAACTTGCTGCTTAGCAGCCTACAAATCAGAAGCACTAAGATATGTGTGAGGAGATTCAATACTTCAAAAATAAACTCTCACTTTTAAACTGCAGTATCAGTTTATTTTGTATAAAATAGGACTCCATTCCCTTTGATGTATTAGTGCCTTTTACAGTGTGAGGGCATCAATCTCGCTTTTGAATTATTCTGCTGAATTAGGTGAACACAAGCAATTGGGGATCATAGCTGGAGATTCCCTTTTTAATTTTAGTGATTTTTTTTATACTCCGACTTTAAGTTCACTGTTTGAAACATTGTGAAGAAATGACTGATGTCTTGTGGGAAATTCTGTCTCCTTTTACTGAATTTTAAAGACCATATATCATGTAAGGATAAAGTTATATTTAAAATGCCGTATTTCCAGGAATTTCTTCTTATGCTACTTCTATTTCCTTACTATTCCATGGTTGAATTCTAATGTGAATCATATACTGCTGAGCTGAATATTAACAAGACAGATGAGACCTGTACTTAAGGAAGCTATATAGGCCAAGCTACCCGCGAAGCAAAAATATTGTGGGGCACCTTGTCCACCAAACAAGAATGGATTCTTTACTCCATATAAAATTGCCAGTTTGAAATGTGCCATTTTCACGTTACAAATTTAGCTACAACTCTATAGGTAAATCACACAGGTCTTCTTACTGGAGAACATAATGAAGATAGAAATGTCTATCTTTATGACATTTACAAGGCCAACTGCTAAACTCCTCATACATAATTTAAAGGGAAAAAATCAATTAAAAGAATGAAATGAATATCTAGTTTCTCACAATGTAATTTGTTAGGAGAACAGCATGGACCCTAGTTCTTTTCTTTTCCTGCATTTAAGTATTATTCATCCTTCCATCTTATTATCATCCTTTGATGTTCGGTCTCCCTTCTATGCACAATTTTTTATTATCTTATTTTCCATCTTCATCTAATCATGTTACCCCCCCCCCACACACACACACACAAAAGTTTTGGGCAGGCCCAATTAGCATTGGCATTGGAATTGATGAAATGTCAAGAGGAAACAAGACCTGAACTCAAGTGTGGGTATAAGATTCAGTCTCCAGAGAGAAAGGAAAGAAAGAATCATGATTCTACAGACTTATGTTAGAATTGCTACACTCAGCCTCTTCTGGGCACCAGAATCTCAAAATTATGGGCAGATCCCTTCCAATCCAGTTATCTACATAGGGCACTATCTAAATGGACTCTTTAACTTGGAGCTTCTATAAAGATGAAAGAGGATTGTATTGGGAATGACAGAATTTACCCTTTGATATGAGAAGTTTATACAGCACTTAATACGGGTGTGTGTTCGGTGGCCTTTAAAGGTAATACAATGTTCATTGTTGCCAGTTTTCCTCTCACAGTGGAACTGATCATATAAAACCATGACTGGTATTGCTAAGGGAAGCTTCCCAGTCTAGTTCTTCTTTTTAGGAGTTTCTTATAGTTTGTCCTCTACCACTTGTGCTAGGGTGTGTACCTCTTGCTACAAAAAATCTAATTAGCAAATGGTTACTTGCTTGTGCACTTGCTCAAAAAGGTTTACTATGCATTCATTAGCTGGCTCTTAGCAGCGGCATGGCTTGCCTCTCATACAGTCTGCAAAGTGCCCGCCACCTGCAAGCCTGGCTGCATGATGCTGCAGCTTTCTGCCGCTTTAGCCCCACTGCTGTTGGGGCAGCTGCTCTCTCCTTCCAGGATCAGCATCTTTTCCTTCTGGAAATGGAAATAATGCTTAAAACCATTTTTTACATGGAAAAAAAAAACCTCTCTTAATGGATTCCCTCTTGGAAACATGACCTAAGACTCTGACAGTCTTGGTGTGATGCTGTTGTCAGTGGCTCCAAAGGAGTCCTTGTGCAGACACGGTTACCACCTGCATGCATGATACCCTGGAGACCATGTGAGCATATTGTTGTTGTTTTTTTCCTAGCACCCTATTTATAAAGAAAAGAGAAAAGCAAACCGCTAAATTTTCCCCCTCTATTGTGACTTTCTGACATGCTTCCTTGCATAAAACTTAGTAGCATATTTTGGCATAATAACTTTGTGATTACTGTAGAGAATATAAAAAATATAATAAGTCTCAGAAGCTGTGAAACAAATGTAACCTTAAGAATGAGGCCCGGAGCCTGTTTTCTTTTGAATAAAGCATATCACGTGATTCTTTTATGTGCATATTGTTTTGGGACACACTATACTAAAATAGATACAGTAGCCAACCCACAATATGGATTGACTTGAGCCAGAAGTTAAATTATGTGCACCACAATCCCCATACTGCAGTATCAGTCCCTTTATAACACAGTAACAGCAAAATGATTATCAGAATGCCAGGTAGCAATACTCATTATTGGCAAATGATAATTTTATTATTCTCTAATAGCTAAAACACCTCAAAAGCAAAACAGACATACTTTGGCTTATATTACTCTAATAACAATTATTTTATGAGTACAATTCAGCTCATAGAAATTACAAATAAATATATACCCTATATTTATTTTTTCATAAAAATATATTGCCCTAGTCTATGAAAAGGACTCAGTTGCATGTCCTTCCCCTGCAATCTAATGTGTATATAAATACATGACAAGAAAATCAGATGATCCAAAATTTCATTTCATTTCAGGAAGTCATAAGATATTGGTTATGAAACTCTGGAGAACTTGTAGTAATTGATTTAGAAAAATTATGACCATGCTGTGTAAGCAGAAGAGGCATTACTCTTTCACAATATTGCATTGGTGCTATCGTCCTGAGTGATAGAATCCATAATTATCCATGAACCTGCTAACTTACTGACAGTACTTCAGATGTTAGCTTCAGAAGTCAGCCATCATTAAGACGGGGAATAGGGATAGGGGCATTTGTTTGCTTAGCTATACTCCTTTCTCTGCTGGTCACAAAGCAGATTAATTAGATATAATAGTAATATTTATTTTCATTGCTTTGTCTCAAAAAGAACTGAACCTCTTGACTCTTTTCACTGTGGTAAACTTTCCTGAACAGGGCCATGGATTCTGAAACATAACCCCACCTATCCTAAACATGTGTATATTTTAATGAGCAACTTAACTAATCTTTTGTTTGAGAAATGTCTTATCTATATCCTTTTTATTTTTAATGATGAATTTGATGAGTTAGAAACTGCATCTGACCAAAAGAATATGCATGTCGCTGATGGAAATTCATTGTAAAACCGATTAGCTGTAAGGACTTAGTCTTCAGCTAAGCAAATCCCCACCAGAGAGGACAAAAATTAACCCCTGTCATAATTTACTTAGCATTATCCTTTCATCATGATACTTGCTGGCAACAGCAGGTTGAAGAGCACTGCTTTAAAGGAAATAATGCTTCACACTAGTAGTTCTGTAACGTCAGCAAGCAATACAACTACCCGGGTAGCTGATTAAATCACAAGTTGCTAATTCCATTCCCAGACTTTTTGATTCTGTAGGTCTTGGGTGGAGCCTGATGACTTGCATTCCTAACAAATTCCCCTGATGCTGAAGCTACTGCTCAGGGGACCACATTTTGAGAGTTACTGCTCTGTGCTTTTAGAACAGCAGCCGCGTAATTAGGAAACGGCTCAGAAGGCTCCTTTGTCTTATCTGTGCAACACACCTCACTGACCTACTTAATATGTTTTGAATCTGGAGAATACAGAGGATATGACATGTTGGAATGGACCTGGAGACAGCATGCAATGGCACAGGCAAATGTTTGCATTAAGGAATGCAGTGATCCAAAAACATAGGAGACCAATTTGCAATAATAAACAAATATTTATAATTTTTTAAACATTCTAGACTTTACGTTTACATTTTATACATAACCTTATCAAAAGGTGTGGTTGTATGGAAGCTAAGCTTTATGTTCAGGTTTCTGATCTATTTCACCTTTTCTCCTTAATGTAAATAGAGAGAGTACTCACTAGTTAATACGTTAGTGAGAACTGGTCTCCTGTTTTCATCTCTTTTCCAGCCATTACAAAGTAAATTATAAAGTATGTATCAGATGTCTTAGATAATAAAATAAACAAGTGAAACTAGTCATCCCTTCCTTGTAGTTCTAAAACTGTTTTCTTAAGCAATTTGGAAAGGTTTTTTTCTATTTCGTAGAAGGGTCTGTTGTTGCCACTTATATTTACTGAATCTGTAGGGGAATAGGAGATGAGACAGGAAGTTTATTAATACAGTCAGAAAAATTAAAGTAATAAGGTTTGGGAGTGGACCCCCCAACACTTTACAAATTTGAAAATATCCTTTAAAATGAAAGCTGTAGTTATTATATCTTATCCTGCAATAATTCAAAGAATAAATTGAAACTTCTAGTCTCTTAATGTGTAAATAGAGTTCAAAGGTGAGATGTCATTTGGCTGAATTCAGTAAAAGCAAGCAGCTATTTTTCGTTTTATGGCAGCAGATAACAAGTGGAACTGAATATTTGAAATAATGGCCTTGTATTTTGAAGGCATGCAGCTATTGCCTGGTTTCTTTCTCCTCCAAACCATCTCTATGATTGCTTTTAACAAATCAGACCTAATAGAAAATTAAAAGAATAATGAGGGCCAGAAGGGCAAATTGCATTGATGTGATTTAATAAGTATGACTAAGAATCTAGCACTACTACCATGTACAGTTCAGCTTGTGAAATTAAGAAAGGGTGCCATCTCTTAGGTTGAGAAGTTTCTGGGTGGGTGACCCGTGGCAGGATGAAATAAAGACTTGGGCAGGTACTGCTTGTTAACCTCATTGCCCAGAGTATTCCCAAGAAATCATAGGGTCACTCCTGTGCCATCAAGTCTCTATTTAAACTAACCTGTGTCTAAACCTTAAGAGAACTTGAGAGAGAATTCAAGTCACAGCCAGAAGGGAGAAAAAAATAGAGCTTAACTGCCATTTTCTATAATAGACCTATTCTATTGTCTTGTGATCCTCTTTGACTGTTTATGCTTGCCTTCACAAACCATAAATCAATGCAAACTAGGAAAACTTACTTCTCTAACCCTGCCAATCCCCTTCTTCTTCTACTTAATTGAGAGGCCCTCAGGCACCTCATGCAAATGCCTCACTGAGGGAATTGTGTCTCCATCGATTACTGTTCAACAGGTACTCATTTCAGTTGATTGAACAGACTATATTCACATTGCCTAATGGTGGATGGAGGCAGTAATGTGAGTAGCCGAAGGGGAAAGACAGAGTGAAACAGGGGGAAAAGTCAGTTTTTATAGAATAAATTCTAAACATAAGTTTTGTGTTTCCTTTCTTCTCCTGACTGAATCCTACTCTGTCCAGTTACATGGTTAGTCAGCCAATAGATGGAGCTATTAAGCCCAACGTTCCTTCTCAATCAAGTTATTGTACTTGTTTATTTTTTTAATGAGCATTTTCTGAAGAGAATTTCTTTAAAAAATATGGCTTCTTAGACTGCTGTTTCTCAGTCCTAGTGTGGTCCCAAAATATGTCATGGAGCATGGCACATCGTCCAGACCTTGGTTTTCCCACTTATAAAATAGGGGGAATTGTACTATATGGTTTCTGAAGTTCATTCTAGTTCTAAAATTCTGTGGTTATAAGACAACACTTGTTATAAACCCATAGAGTAGAGGTTAAGTCTATGTGTTGTAGGTGAAAGGTGGGGGGGGATGTTTAAGAGAAAAGAATGGGTCTTATTACTCATATGAGGTCTGAAGGTATAATATTTTTATGAAGTACAGAGAAAAAGGAAAGGTTTTTTTCCCTTCAGTTGTCTAGGCTGAAGAACCTAATGTATTATATCTCAAAGGCATTCAGTTGATGTGAAGCACAATGACAGTTGGATTTACTGCATACTGTCTAATTAGGATGAGAGACAGCTACTGATGTTCAACTTTCGAAGCCAAAGAGTTAGAGGCATGAATTTATATAATTGATGATACTCTAGCATAACAGTTCATGCAAATCTGAATGGCAGAAAGAAAAAGTCATTGTCTATCTCTTAAAATGGTCTTGTAACTTCCTGGGGGAGGGTCTCTCCTAAGAGGATAAAAAAGGAAACAAAAGACAGAATAGCATTGGTGGACCTGGAGCACAAATTTTTAAATTCCAGACAACACACCGCAATACCCATGTTGAATGCCATAACTCTGCAAGGTGATTTAGGTCATTCTAAGGAGAGCAATTTCCTGCTGGATTCACTAGGGAATGTTCAGTGATTTCTCAATCATATGTTTTAAGTTGAGCTAGCCATTTTAGATTAGATAAATTCCGGTCAAATAGAAGGGTTGGAAAAAAGTAATATTAAAAAAAATCATAGCTCAGATAAGGCTGTGATAAATTACTTGAAGCATTTCCCTTGTTGAAGCCAACTAGTCGGGCCAGCAGGTTTGGTCTTTATTAAAACAACTCTAGGAATCGTTAGGAGGATGGAATTAAAGGGAAAATGAGAACACAATGTGGAAATGATTGCATTATATTCTAGATGAGAATAATTCTGCATCAGAAGTTGAAGAGGACAGGAGAGATGGAGAAAATATTTGAGATATTATTGGTCATATCTGGTATCCAAGTGAATATGGAAAGTAGAAAGACAAAGAAGAGTCAAAGATGATTTTCACATTTCTGCCTTAAACAATGGTATGCTATCAATAAAATCTGAGACATTAAGTTAATGTAAGTTAAGGATGGGCAGGTAATAATTTCACTTTTTGATATGCTGACATTTAGGTCATCCAAGTAGAAAAGGCCAATAGGCATGTGGGAATATAGACATGATGCTCAGGCATCCTGTTAAAGCTGTAGATATAGACCTGGGGGATTGTTAACATAGGGTTGGAAATTGAAGACATAGGCATGGATGTGACTGCTCAAGAAAGGATAGAGTGAAGAAAAGGAGACAAGGAAGGGAGAATTGAAGGATAATATGTAAATAGTATATAGAGAAAGAGAAGTCATCAAAAGAGACAAATGATAGGCAGAAAAGTAGGAGAGGTAGGAAAAGGTAGTCTCTAAAGAAACAAGAAATAAAGAGCTTGAGAAAACAAAGGTGAATGCTGGCTGGTTGAATAAAGTCAATGGAGATCACAATTAAGAAACCACTGGTGATGTATATGTGAACATTTCAGTGGAGCATCCAGGGGGAAAACAACGCTATAGTGTATGAATATTAAAGAAATAAGGAGGCTATTGGGGTGCCTGGGTGGCTCAGTCAGTTAAGCGTCTGACTTCGGTTCAGGTTCAAGCCCCGTGTTGGGCTCTGTGCTGACAGCTATCTCAGAACCTGTAGCCTGTTTCGGATTATGTGTCTCCCTCTCTCTCTGACTCTCCCCTGTTCATGCTGTCCTATCTCTCAGAAATAAATAAAACATTTAAAAAATTTTTTAAAGAAATAAGGAGGCTGTAAGTTTTACATTTATGATATGAACAATTTGATGGTCAAGAGAAGAAAATATATTAGCGAGATATCGATGAGAAGATAGTACCAAATCAGTTGGCTTTTTAAACTCTTTTTTATTTTAACAAAATGTTGAGTACATTTATAGGATGGGGTCATAAAGATAATGATGAAAGGGACTGAAGATAGAAAGGGATATTTAGTGGAACAGAATCCAAAAGAAGGAACCAAGAGCTCAAGTTGAACTACTTTTCTCAGAAATGACACTGTTTTCTTCATGGATATAGTAATGATGTTTGCATTTATTAAAGGATTGTTCTGAAAAATATTCACGGCATGAAACCCACCAGTCTAAAGACCAAATATTGGGCCCTGTGTAGATGAAGGCCAGGGAGTGTCACTTGTTTCAATAAGCAAATAATGGAACTCTAACACTGATGAGTTGAACAGGAGGGAAAAAAGCCCAGTAACTTGTACATGACAGAAAGGAGATGAGATAGTAATGAACATTGAGGGACAGGAATAAAATTAACACAACATTTCTTCCTACAGAGCCTTAAGTCTTTTAAAGAGTTTGTATTGAGTTGTTCAAAAAGTATTTAAGTGCCACTTTCCAAATGACTAGTTGTATCTCCAGCAACAGCTTGATGGTTGGATTAACCATTGCTGTTTTAAGTGGCTGAAATAACATGGATTCCCTTCACATCCCTTAGGGAAAGAATGTGTGCTGGTAAAACACAAAACATGTTGAGTGGGTATGGTAACCAGATTTTTTAACTAAACAGATACCAGGACATAATCTGACATGGTCTGACAGTGAGACAAAAATTTGAAATCAGGACTAAGTTTGTAACTCTAGAATATATGGTTGCTAAGATATAAAAGACTTCAAATGCAGAAGTATTCTATTAATAGTCAATGCAAATTATCACTGCAAGAAGGAGCACTCTGGATATCAGAATTTCCTTTGAGGGAGTATTTCCTTCTGCCCTCGCCTCCTTCTTCAAATATTTGGTAAATGCTTATGCATGCAGGGACAGACACCCAGGATGGACAGTTAAGTAATACAGACATCAGTGGAAGGATAGATTAATAAGAAAACACTTAAAAGAGAGTGCTGTACAGATGTCGTAATAAACAGAACAGGCAGTGCAGAAGTTAGAGCTACCAAGAGCGTGGCCAGAAACATGGAGGGAAAGAATGGCTAAAGTGGGTGATAGGTGAATTGTCTTTTAAAGGAAAAGGAGAAGTGGACCTTAGGGAAGAAGAACTTAAAAGATAGCTTGCATGCTGGCTATCTCTTCTGGACAAGTCTTTTTTATAATCAAAGCTCAGTGGTGTAAAATATGTCAGTGGTGTAAAATCTCAAGAGACTGCCTATGTATGATGATAGTTCATTCCGACCGTTAGAACAACACCCGTCCAACCTTGATTTTGGAATTCTAAAACCTATCATGGACTGTGGATAAAATCTGTTTTGAAAGCTTTCCTGCAAATTCAGAGTTTCATTCCATATTCTTAAATCTTCATTGAGTATATTTGTCTTTACAGGGAGCCATTTATTGTTTATTTTTTCCAGCCAAGTTGTTTAGATACATATGCTAATTCAGTTTGTATTTTTTTTAATTTTTAAAAATGTTTTTATTTATTTTTGAGAGAGACAGAGTGCAAGCTGGGGAGGGGCAGAAAGAGAGGGAAACAGAATCTGAAACAGGTTCTAGGCTCTGAGTTTTCAGCACATAGCCTGATGTGGGGCTTGAACCTACAAATGGTGAGATCGTGACCTGGGCAAAGTTAGGCGCTTAACTAATTGAGCCACCCAGGCACCCCTCAGTTTGTAATTTAGAATAATTTATTAACTCTGACTTTTGAATGCTTGATATTTTTCCCTTTTCTTTTTTTTCTTTTAATAATAACTCTAAATAACAATATTAAAAATGCAAGTTGATATTTGATACCATATTACAGTTAGAACCAGGCTAAGTTTTAAATCTTTGGGAAAAAAATCAGGTAGTCTTTTACCTTTCTAAAGTGGCCAATAATTTGTAAAATGTGCTGTTGGTAATTTAGGTAATGAGGTCTAAAAGCCCAAGTTATTATTCCTTACAAACTTTAGGAAGTTTGTAGTAGTAAGGAAAAAGTCTCAATATGTGCAAATAAAGAAATGAAAAACTCAAAAATTGGATAATTTGCTGCCTAAAGGGATGGTTTTATAAGTAGATGAGTATGATATTTCTAATCATTATTATTGCAAAAGACCTGCAATTTGGCCTCATAGTTACAGTTTCTGTTTTAATGTTATAATGGTATGATTTCTATCATATAAACATCAAGTACTTAACCGAAACTAGAACTGATTTTTTTTCCCTTTTTTGGCCTGGTTACATGACAGAGGCGTTAGCCTGCACCCACTTAGAAACGTAAGCTTCTGTGAGGAAATGAAAACTGTCATCCAGTATTTAAATTGCTATAGATTTGACAGGTTCAGATTTTCAAGCCAAAGCCAATTATTTGATAAGAAATCTCCATTCACAAAATACCAAAGGTAGACCAAAATAATTTATGAGAAAATAGCTTAATTTCATCCAACTGACCTATCTATTTTTATATGACTTGAAAGTCATTATCTTAACAGGTGAAAAAAACCTAAATGTGTATATTAAACTAATATGTAAACAACATACCCGTTATATATAAGAAGCAATCCCAGTTGCCTTGGTGGCTCAGTTGGTTAAGTATCTGACTCTTGGTTTTAGCTCAGGTCATGATCTCATGGGTTTGTGAGTTTGAGCCCTGTGTGAAACTCCGAGCTGATGGGGCAGAACTTGCTTGGGATTCTCTGTCTCTCCCACGCTTGTGCGCTCTCTTGCTCTCTCTCCCCTTCCCTCCCTCCCTCAAAATAAATAAATAAACTTTAAAAGTAAAAAAGAAGCAATCCCATTTCCAGGAAAACCTCTACTCTCATAGCCATTTCTTTAGAGATGATAGGTGTATATATAGGGAACTAACACCTACCTACCCAAGTGGTTTACCAAAGAGTGGGGAGCATGAAGAAACCCATGGAATGGCTTCTCTCTCATTCCTGTTGCCCAAAAATCTTATCCAAATGAAATAAAATTGGTGTTAGGTCAATAGCAAGAAAACAAAATAAGAAACATTCAGACTGAATGGTTCCTTAGGATTGGGGCAGGCAACCCACAAATGTTTTCTTGGCTGAAGTTTGGTGAATTTTCAGTTTATTAGGCTATTTTTGTTTCATTGCCTATCAGTGTCTTTAAAATAAGTACTATCTAATTGTCTTTCTGAATCACTGTCTTATGACCAGTTATAGCTTAATGGGACTCTCAGAAAGGATGAGACTCAAGGATATTCTAATTTTCCAAATCCTAAAGAAGCTTATGTTCGTTAGAGTGGCCTGTGTGTCAGAGCTGTCAGCTTGTCTGTTGATGGGGACAGGAAAAAGATAAAGTCTAGAAGAATCACATTGGGTCTATAGAGGGACAGCAGAAACTAACCAGTGCTGAAACCACCTGAATTTGAGTCAAAATTGACATCAAGGATTGTTTGATATAATCAGTAGTCAGAGGCCAAGTGCAATTTTATAAGCTAGAGCCATACACTGCGTTGAGATATATAAATAATACTTCTGCCTAACATTCTCTTAGTACTAGAAAATGCTCTTGGAGGATTACAATACTTAGTGATCAGTGAATACTATCAGGGATATTATTTGGTTCTGGGCTGGCTCCCAAGAGTTTAAATTTGATATTGTGTCATGCATCTTTTGGTGTCCTTATTAGGTTCTCCTGTTTATAAGTCTTCCTTTAATTTGTTCTAGCCCCAAAAGCTGGCTTTATCCAATCCCTTCTTTTCAATAGTAGATCAGCTTGCATAAGAATTATAGGTACTAACAGCAAGAAACGGATTTCTAAAGAGTCAAAGGAAGGTTGGCTTAATTTTAGAGAATATTCTAGATTGCCTTTTACCTGAGTTCCTATCAACTTGAGGTAATACATCTGTTACAAGTCATTCTTTTTTGACAGTTGCAAAAAACATATTTAAAAAGAATAAGAGTTTCTAAAGTGCTAGTGGAGTTTGTGTTGATGCTGAACTTTAATTATAAAAATATTCTGTCAATATATTGATGTGTTTATTTACAGTATAGTTTTTGCTTGTAATGATTAACATTATTTTAAGAATTGAAAGCCAATAAAAGAAAAGTTGACTTTTAAAGTTTGCATTGTAAAAACCGCTTCAAATACAATTTATCTTGATTTAATTCTTTTTTCTTTGACCCTAAATGTGTTCAGTAACTTAACTTCAAGCTTAAATATTTGAAAACTTAAATAAAAATGAAAATAAAATTAAAAACATGGGATCTTGAACTCTGAGTTGCTAATTGGCATTAGGCCTCTCACCTCAGAGAAACATTGGAGTGCTTGGATAATTTATTTTTCCTATTTTTAATTCTACAGTTTATAATTTAACTTTTAATTTTAACTATTAATTTTAACTATAGTTAGAAAAATATAAAAATACAGTCAAGTCACAGTGCAACACTCACAAATTAATTTTCCTTACTATTTTTTTTATTTTTAATGGGCCTATTTATTTAGAGGAACAGTAAAAACAGAACTATATTTTGAAGCAACATGTAGATTCAACTAAT
The DNA here is from genome assembly GCF_003009895.1 of Hyaena hyaena. Taxonomy (NCBI): domain Eukaryota; kingdom Metazoa; phylum Chordata; class Mammalia; order Carnivora; family Hyaenidae; genus Hyaena; species Hyaena hyaena. The sequence continues at coordinate 200,136 of NW_024081107.1, read as the reverse complement.
GTATAACACAATAGATTTTCTAAGTTAGGAAGTTACCGTGTTCTAGAGGTTTCTTTCTCATGCCTTGCATCCCATTGCTATAACCAACAAAGGCTTTGCTATCTAGCTCTCATTTAATGCATGCCATGCATTTTGATCATTTTTTCATACATATTTAGAATTTCCTAAATTCTGCACTTAATTTGAAAGATAAAAAAGGAAAGGAAAGAGGATATGTGTGTTGTATTATTTGAAGTTTACCTTGTAACCAGTAAAATGCTTGTAAGAGAAACAAAAGCATACTTTCTCACAACTCCAAAGTAATACTGTTTATGGTCTTTCTGCAGCTAGATCCTGAAGCTAGTGCTATTCTAAAAGAACTACAAGTTAAACTCAATGGGGTTCTGGATGAGCTCAGCATCACTTACGGTGAAAGGTAAGTGGCTACGTAGTTATTATCCAAATGTGTTGGGTTTCTGCCAATAGTAATCATGCCTTCGATGCTTTTTCTCTCCCTCACTAGCTAAATTCATTTAACTTCAGTAATCACACAAAGCACTATCTCCTCTAGTCTTTCACGACCCCAAAATCTACCAGTGATATCTTGATACATGTTCCCCAGAACTTTGTGTGATCCTTCAGTTGAGTAGCACTTCTGACACTGTGCTCTAAATTCTGCTTTACTTGCCTGTCTCCCTGACTTTACTAGTGTGCTTCTTAAGCTCAGAAACCACATATCTCATTCCTAATTGAAATTCTAATACATAGAGCTTAGCAACTGGCTATTGATAGAATGAAGGGAGGGAGGGACCCATTACATACAAAAGAAAACTGAGTTGCATTCGTGCCATTTATGTCAGTGTGGCTGCACTTCCAAAGAACTGAATTCCAACCCCATAAGCTAATAAAGCCAGGGTTCTAGGTTTTAGGGTTTAGGAATCTTGATGTAATTACCCCATGGGAGAGTACTGGCACATCTATATTTTTTCTGTTTTTTAAGTTTATTTACTTATTTTTGAAAGAGAGACACCCCAAGTGGGGCAAGGGGACAGAGAATCCCAAGCAGTCTCCATGCTGCCAACACAGAGCCCAGTGTGGGGCTTGAGCCCACGAAACCATGAGGTCATAACCTGAGCCGAAACCAAGAGTCTGATGTTTAACTGACAGAGCCACCCAGTCGCCTCTATTTTTAAACAATTAACTTTTCTTGTCTATAGTGTGGCTCTAAAGAGAGGAAAAATCTATCCTAAATAAACGTCATTTTGGTCCTACAGGAAAAAACCATTAGATCATCATCAAATGTTAAAATAGAAAAGCAAACACATCTTTAATGAGGTTCATTAACTTCATACAGATTTGCTTCACAAGTTTTTAGTGCTTATTCACTTTTTGAGAAAGAGACAATGCACGAGTGGGGGAGCAAGAGAGGGAGACACAGAGTCTGAAGCAGGCTCCAGGCTCGGAGCTGTCAACACAGAGCCTGATGAGGGGCTCAGACTCACAAACCCTGAGATCATGACCTGAGCTGAAGTCAGACATTTAAGACTGAGCCACCCAGGTGCCCCCAGAATTTGCTTTAAGTATTATTTCAATAAATGTTTACATACTGTGCTCTGTTCTCAAATGGCACTATCAAAGTTATTCTAAAGGTGAAGGTTAGCTATCTCTTTGAACCCCACTCATCACTTATTACAGAGTTTTGGAAAGATACATGCTTAATAAATATTGACTAAATATGCTGTTTCAAATCAGAAAGACTAAAAAGAAAAAGACACTAAAAGCATCATACTTATTTTTTAAATATAGCAATGATACAAAGTAAAGGAGAATCCCATATTGTCCTTCTCTCTATTATCAGGGGTATGTTCATTGTCTTTATATAGACCACTTTCACAGCCCAGGTGCTGAACAAGAGACAGCCTTGCTGTATTGAGCCCAAGGTGATTGCCCTGCCTTCTGTTTTGTGTTGTTAGCTGACCTGGATGATTCTGCTTACTTGGCCTACATATTAATAAGCAATTTGAAGATTCTGTGTACCCAGAGTTGGAGATGCAGACATTGTCTGAAGAATGTTGGGGCTCATTGAGTCACTCATTGAGTGACATTTAGTTGATGGGGGCCTTTGGTCAGTCAGTTTAGGCTTACCTCTCTTCAGTGAAGTTGTGAATTATTAATATGTGGTTAGCAAAAGACTGTTGCCTTAAGCTAAAAAGACAAAAATAGAGATTATTTAGCAAAGTCAGGGAAAACAAAAAGGTGTCTGGGATAGCAAGGGGTGTTCAGAACCTCATGGGAAATAAGATGACTCAACAGAAAAGAAATTAGAATATAAATAGAAAACATATAGTCAAATTACTTTTTGGAATATAGCCAAATCATCCTTATGAATAAATACTTTTTATTTTGTTTTGTTCTGTTTTGTTTGATAGGAGGACTATTCAGATTACAAAGGCTGAAATTATGATTTGAAAAAATGTGAGCAAACTTAAGAAACAAGGAGTGATGCTTATTAGATTCTTAGAAGGGCACTTGAAGTATTTTGTTCCTGTGAAGCCAGCTATCTTAACCTAGATATTCAAACTCCTGGTTACCCAGTACTATTTCTTCATTATTTTATTAAATATAGGAAAGAATTTAGTATTTTGTGCAATTATGGCTAGGATTATTGGAATAAACAACCCCCATGTCATACTTTTCTTATAAAAAGAATAATTATTATATATCTTTTGGTATGAATTTATTTCCCATACAACCAACCAGATCATCACACCAGGTGGATGGGATGTCTATAATGATCAGTGTGACCACACTGTGAAGTCAAACTGGATTGTTGTAATCTGAATCAACCTTCTTTAGAGTCAAAATTAGCATTTCTTAATGCTAAATTAAGTGTATAGTTAATTTCCCCGAAATCTGTTTTATCTGGTGTTATTAAAAATCCCAATCACATAATGTTAGCATATGGAGTTGGTAGGATGATTTCACAGTAAAGTCAGGGCAGAGCCAAACCACACATCTGAAGCCCAGATTCCTGGGACCTTGACATGCTCATCTGAATAAATACTTTTTAATTTGTTTTGTTCCTTTTTGTTTGATGGGAGGAAACTATGTGATATAGTTTCACTGAAATCTTAAAGATGTTCTTACAGATGTTCTTGAGTTTTCTAAACTTGTGCCACTTAGGTTTCTGCTTACATTTTGGAGTTGGCTTTTGGCTTACTACATTTCTTTTAATGATGTCTTTGGTACCAGTGGCTAGCTGGATTAAGAAAAGAATTCAGGAACATTTACTAGAAATTCTCCTGTTAGTATTTGGCTTCATGGGTGCTTACAAAATCTGTCATTATTAACTGGTACCACTTGTATGCAAGCTGATTACTAAAGACTTCTCCAACCAAAAAAAATGATACAGAAAAAAATATTTTAGGTGAATTTACCATAAATGAATAGAGACAAAAATTTTAGGTGAAATATAGGTGTTGGTTTATCCTGGATTTATGCTGAGATAAAATGTTATTATCTCTGATACACTGATAACCCTTCCTCCATATGCCTTATCTCACACACACAGGTGGCTTCGGGTGGGAGTTCACCATGTGGGTCTATTGTAGGAGAACTCATTTAAACATTTTTTTAAATAACTATCATACCTTCTTCTGCTCAATCCATCCTCCACCCCAGTACACTGGTTTGAGAAACAGTGCAAAAGAAAGTGGCTATTTCAAGGGTGATTAGTACCACAGTCAACAGGATCACTGATGACCCAGTGGCAAATCAACTAGTCCACATTTTCCAACATTATCTACCTTGCTTTTCTATTGTTCCAAGTATTTACCACCACACTGTCACTAAACACACACACCACCACTATCACCACTTACTTTCTCACATTCTCCACCATGCCCACCACCACCTTCCTCCACAACAACCTAACAAAAGTCTAAAGGCAGGTCTAGCCAGATAAAAGCTAGAATGTGAGCACAGCTGGATTCCTTTGGACCTGACTCTGAAAGAGGATGTCTCATTGAATTAGAAAGTCATGCAGGAAGCCAAGAAATGAGCCACATGCATCAGGACAAGCTGTGGTTCAAGGATCCAGAAACAAATACAGATACCAAGGCCAGAGGGGCAGGAATGGTATTGTCAATGGTAAAGAGGGTCAAGGAGAACTCAGGAGCCAAAGATGGATGATGGTAAAAGGAGATTCAGGTCTTGACTAAATGCTGAAAATTACAGGGCAATTTACTTATAAATCTGCTATAAAATGTCCAGGAGGTGGGCACCTGGGTAGCTCAGTCCATTAAGTAGCTAACTCTTGATTTTGGCTCAGGTCATGATCTCACAACTTGTGAGATCGAGCCCCATGTTGGGCTCTTTGCTGACAGGATGGAACCTGCATGGTACACTCTCTCTCTCCTCTTTCTCTGCCCCTCCCCCTGCTCACTGTCCCCTCTCTTTCAAACTAAATAACAGTTTTTAAAGGTCCAGGGGGAAGGAAAACTTCCAAGTTGTGATAACTTAAAATATATCAAAGATTTCCTATATATGGTAGCAAAACCAAAAATTTGAAAAATAAACATTGGACAACAGGCTAAGTAAAATATTTGCATGATGTAAATTCTAAAATTCTCCTATATGCTACAAGAACAAGACATGCTGTTTTGTTTGTTGGGAAATCTTCAGCATCTATGAACTAATATTGGCACACAGTATTTTAAAATATTTGTAGAGTGCATCCATTGATATTTATATTCTTTCTACTTAATGGAAGCATCATATGGTGAAAATTCCTAAATTTCTATCTATATAAAATGTTAGGAATTAGTAGAGTTGGATACTACTCAAATAATATGAACTTTATAGCCTTTGTGTGTGGTTATAAGAAGAAAGAAGAAAGGGATTGATTCAATTACTGTATCTTTTTTGAGTGTTTATTTTGAGAGAGAGAGAGAGAGAGAGAGAGATGCACACACAATTTGGGGGAGGGGAGAGATATAGGGAAAGAGAATCCCAAGCAGCCTCCATGCTGTTAGCATAGAGCCCAACATAGGGCTCAATCTCACAAATCGTGAGATCATGACCTGAGCAGACATCTAAAGTCAGATGTTCAATCAGGCCTGACCCACTCAGGCACCCCAATTGTGATACTATTTTAAACAGACTTTTTCTTTCTAATCATCACCATTCTAGTGATGGGACCATTATACAAGGTTTCATTAATCCCCATTCTCCTAAATGTTTCTTTTTTTCTTGCCTGCCTGTACATCTGTAATAATTACTCCTTTTGTTGGAAATGGGAAAGTAATAGACACTATGGAAGAAAGGTGGTGATGATGAGCCTCCATTATTTACATGTCCTACTTTGTGCCAATTATTTCAGTAAGAAATACAAAAAATGAAAAAATAATGCTAAAGATTTCTCTTCATACACTTATTTAAATCCTTGGAGTGGTGAGGTGCCTGGCTCAGTTAAGCATCTAACCTCAGCTCAGGTAATGATCACATAGTTTGTGGGTTCAAGCCCCGCATCAGGCTCTGTGCTGACAGGTCTGAGCCTGGAGCCTGCTTCGGATTCTGTGTCTCCCTCTCTCTCTCTCTCTCTCTCTCTGCCCCTGCTGTGCTTGTTTGCTCACTTGCTCCTCTGTCTCTCTCAAAAATAAATAAACATAAAAAAATTAAAAACTAAATCCTTGGAATAGAGAGGTAACAGAAGTGGGTGGAAGGAAAAAGGTCTGTTGATACATTCAGCCATTGTTCTTCAGCAATCCCCTTTTGTAAAGTGTGACATCTTGTTCTATGGTGTGGATAAGTAGCACCAAAAAAAAAAAAAAAAAAAAAAAAAAAACCTTGCCTTCATAGCATTTACATTCCACTTAGGGCAACAGGCAAGAAATAAATAAATCAAAAGNGTCTCTCTCAAAAATAAATAAACATAAAAAAATTAAAAACTAAATCCTTGGAATAGAGAGGTAACAGAAGTGGGTGGAAGGAAAAAGGTCTGTTGAGACTGTCTGCGATTGTTCTTCCGCACTCCCCTTTTGACCCCTCTGACATCTTTTTCTTCGGAAAAAAAAAAAAAAAAAAAAATCTCCTTGCCTTCATAGCATTTACATTCCACTTAGGGCAACAGGCAAGAAATAAATAAATCAAAAGTATGCAATGTGTCAAATAATAATATATATAGAATAATGGTGCAATTAAGAAAAATAACTGCCAAGGAATGGGTCATGATCTTGCAGTCATGGGTTCAAGCCCCACTTCGGGCTCTGTGCTGACAGCTCAGAGCTTGGAGCCTGCTTCAGATTCTGTGTCTCCTTCTCTCTTTGCCCCTCCACTGCTCACACTCTGTTTCTCTCTCTCTCAAAAATAAATAAAGGTTAAAATTTTTTTTAAAAAAAGAATTCTCAAAGGACTTGTCATTTGGTGTATGCCTAAGAGTGAGGGACCAAGAGACCCATGAGAAATTTCAAGGGAGAGGGAACATAACAGTGTCTATAAGATAAGGTTCTCAGAGAATTCGAAGAACACTAACATTTAGGATACTTTATAATGATTTGTTGATGGACTGGATATTGGTATGAGAAAACACACTGAACTTCTAAGTAGGAAGTTTTCATAGGCGGTTTAATAAAGTGGTCTGGAGCTCACATTAGAAGTCAGGTCTGCAGGGGCACCTGGGTGGCTCAGTTGGGTAAGGATCCAGCTTCGGCTCAGGCCATGATCTTGTGGTTCTTGAGTGCAAGCCCCACTTTGGGTGCTGTGCTGACAGCTCAGAGCCCGGAGCCTGCTTCAGAATCTGTGTCTCTCCCTCTCTCTGCCCCTCCCCTGCTCACACTCTATCTCTGTCTCTCAAACATAAATAAACAGTAAAAAAAAAAAAATTTTAAGTCAGGTCTATGGATGCATATTTGGGAATCACCAGTATATTGATGGTATGAAAGCCATGGAATTGGTATAATGATTGCCAAAAAAGCTATATTTGATGAAGAAATGGAGTGGTCCAGTGATCAAGCTTAGTGGATTACAATGTAGGGCTGCCAGATAAAATATAGGATATGCACGATTAAATTTGCATTTCAGATAAACTGGATATGTTTAATATAAATATGTCCAAAATATTGCATGGGGCATACATATACTGAAAAATGCTCACTATCCGAAATTCAAATTACCTGGGCATCCTGTCTTTTTATTTGCTATGTCTGGCAACCCTACTCCAATGGTTAGAGTTCAGGTAATTGAGAAAAAGCATAGCTAGTGATGTTAGAGGAAAACGAAGATGGTGTGGAGTCCCAGACACCTAGTGACAAAGGTAAACCCCATGCTGAGAGTCTTTCAAGAACAGTCATTTTTCCAAACAATGGCCAGAGGAATGCTCAGCTATCTCTGTGCGAGATGGGGCCAAATAAACCCCCACTCAAATTAATTCAACCTGAAGAGCATTACTTTCATCTGCTTATATGGGTCCCAAGTAAGCTTTTATTGCAACAAAATTTTTTGCAGCTCAACAGTAAGTTTGAAGACTGATGAGCATGGGAATTCACACCATATGAAACAGATCAAACTCCTTGGAGTTGAATTAAACAGACACAGACACAGGAGTCATAAATGCTTTTATTTCAGAATTTATATTCCTTATTTTTAGTTTCCAGCTTATCATTGAAGATTGTATAAAACAGATGAGTTTTGAGCTAAACCAAATGAGAACAAATGGAAATACTGCAGCGAATAAGAACAGTGCAGCAATGGATGCAGAGATTGTGTTAAGACCCCTCATGGACTTCTTAGACAAAACGTAAGTTTCCTACCTAGTTTTCTCTTTAACCATTGCCCTAAATTTAATATCGTTTTTAAGATAAAAAATTGTTTTCCTCTACATAAGATAACTTTAAAAAGGCTTTTAGAGTAATACTCTAGTTCATTAAAAAGGAAAAGACCTTTAGTTCATTACTTAACAGGAAAAAATCAGGAATGACTTTGTGCAGGAAAGGGAAAATGGAAAGGAAATAAATAATGGTAACTAAGTAGTTTGTTGTTCTGAGGGGAGAGAGCATTAGGATTTGATGCTCCTCAGATAAGATACTGCTTTGCATCTTGCATCCTCCTGGACATCAAAAAAGACGGTTGAGTCCAGAATGTCTGATTTCATGTCAGAAAACTGAAGAAGAAAATATCACAAATATGAGCAGAATTCATTCAGTTCAGAGGCACATAGATGATGTCTGACTCAATCTTCAATAATTTATTGAACACCTATCTGTATCAAACTTTATTTTAGGCACTAGGCAGTGACAAAGAAGAGAGTCAAAGTCCATGACCCCATGGAGATTATTGTCTATTAGTGGTAGGAATGGGTGGAGACGAAGACTTTTGTGATCAACAAAGACTGTGTTCTTAACCAAAAGGCTTGATTTTTTTAATGCTTCTGCTTAGTCCCTACTCTTAGAAGTTCTAATTTCATAATTTGGAATAGGGTCAAAGCGTCTATATTTTAAAATATGTCCACAATGGGGAACCACTGATCTAAAGCAACCAGAGACATGATTTCTTAAACAGTGAAAGTTAACACTATTTTGAATGCCTATAAAGGGAACAATATTATACCTGGTAGTTTGCATATGTTACCTCATTTAATATTGTTGCAGCAAATCAATTAAAACCAAAGGACCAAGATAAATAAGGACATAATAGCTTTCTTTAAAGATAAGAATAACAAAGAAAGCATTAGTAGAGAGAAACTCTTTTATATATTTATGACGTATTTTATTCATTTTTAAAAAATGTTTTATTTATTTCTAGGAGAGAGAGAGATAGCTTGAGCAGGGGAGGGTCAGAGAGAGAGGGGGTCACAGACTGAAACAGGCTCCAGGCTCTGAGCTGGCAGTCAGCACAGGGCCCGACGTGGGGCTCGAACCCACGAACCGCGAGATCATGACCTATGCGAAAGTCAGACGCTTAACCGACTAAGCCACCCAGGCGCCCCGATTTTATTCATTTTTTAAAATGTTTATTTTGGGGGGGAGAGAGCGTGAGAGAGCACGAGAGATGACAAGTGAGGAAGGGGCAGGGGGGTGGGGGGAGAGAGAGAGAGAGAGAGAGAGAGAATGAATGAATCCCAAGCAGGCTCCACACTACCAGTGCAGAGCCTGAAGCAAGGCTCGATCTCATGAGATCATGACTTGAGTCGAAATCAAGACTCATGAGCTTAACTGTCTGAGCCACCTAGGCACCCGTAGCATTTAAATTTTAATTCCATTTCCCTTTGTTTATAGCATTGCATAACCAAGACTAATGTTCTTATCACTTTAATTTTAATTTTGGTAGACAAATTGTCTTGTTTTCTATTTTTATGAGGAAATATCTAGGAGATAGCTTAGCAAGAGGGAGGTAGACATATGGCTGTAGAAGAAACAAGAGACAAAACAAAACTACCATTTAATTTGCTATATAACTCCTTGACGTTTTATCTTATGAGATGGCTCTTTTCTATGACCCATACAGAATCAAATCACATAAACACACCCCCATTTGGTCATGAATGTGATGGTTAATGCAGAGCAGGACAAAGCAATCCTCATAAAACTTCTACTGGAATCCCTTCTGGTTTTAAACTTCCAACCAGTCATTTATCATTAGCAAAACTATTTTTTTGTGTACTATAACCAAATATTATGGAACATACAGAAAGTTCTAAGTTATCTAATCTTGTTAACTACTAGTTGAGAGACCTTGAATCCATTTCACCATCTGTAAAATGAGCCCATAAAGTCAGTGGACCCTTCTTTTTAGCATATTTAGATTATTTTACTGTCTTAATTTTCCACTTAGAATTATACATTATTATATAATCTATATCTATATATTTCTAATTCTTAGTAGAAAGGGACAGTATATAAAGATACAAAAAACATCTGGGAGCTTTAAAAATTTGTAAAAGATTTAAATTTTTGGAAAGAGATTTGAGGCATGAAGAGTTGCACAAATTCTAAAGTCTAATAAAAATGTGTGCCATTTGTTAGGAGAGATTTTTAAAAGTCAGATGTTAATTCTGTTCTTAGGGAACTAACAGGTTAGGAAAAATAAAGTACACAAATAAACCCAATAAGATGTAATAATTTCTTGTTCAAACCATCAGTAGAAATTGCATTTGCATTAGACCTTTCAAGGTGGATAGGACTTAGAGGTATGGAAATGAGGGATGGTGATTCTTGAGGAGGCAGAACAGCTGGGTATTGTCTTCATGAAAATCTGATCAACTGTATGACAGCAAATCTCTAATGCCAGCTGACATACATGGTATTTGAAAGTTGTCTGGTTAATTGGTCTGTGGTTAACCAATCTAGATAGCTCAGTTCCCAAAATATATGCTTTTCTGTCTGCATTATAGACTGGCTTACCTCTAAATTAAGGAAGCAGTTGCTATATCTCCTTTTTGTTCATTTAAAATGAACAAATGGAGGGCTCAAAGTCTTTAAGGTAGCTTTGAGAAAACCCCCTTAGAAATCATGTTATATTATAAATGCATAGGCTCCCTTTGTGTAGTGTCTTTAAATAAAACATGTCTTTATGTTTCATTTTCTTCACCAAGACCTCATGACTCTATAAAATGAACTGTAAACTCTATTTCCAGCTTGCAGAAATCCCATGCAAGCTACAAACATGTCGGGGGTTTTATACCTATTCATTCATTGCCAGTTGGTTGACATGCCAAGTGTATGAGCTGACCATAAAAACAAGGTCAATGCTTAAACCCACACCTTTTAAAAATGGAAATTACACATCTGCTACGAAACTGGTAGATTTGTCTTGTCTCAGATTACCCTAGGAATGTCTCCGAGGTTGGGTACTGTGGTTCTGCCATGACACATCTGCTGGTTTCTACCCTATGTCCATATCATGAATGCTACTCTCCAACAGTAGTTTCTAAATAGTGGGGCTGCAGATTCCATAACTACACACAGGGGTCCCAACACCACCACCCCCATCTTCATCCAAAGGAGATTGTTTTCATATGTTTTCCTATATTAGGTATCTTTGTACCGTAGTGTTCAGAGAAACAATTCTGCATAGATAGGTATTTTGGAAATCTTTCCCTTTGCCTCTCACATGTCACCTGCCTCTGGAATATTAATTATATATATTTAAAATAGTCAATACTATCTCTCTCAGAACCAGAACTCAGGTTATAATTTCTGAGTCCAAAAACATACAGAGAACTTAGGAGCACTGTAGGGAGTTAATGAGGCTATCCTGAAATACATGACCCACCCCTGGTCCTCTGTGAAGCAGACTTAATAAACTCTTATTAAAGGAGCCTTACGAAGTTGAGTGTCCTATTCCGGCACATTCAGTAAATATCTATGCAACACTGTGCCTTCACAGACTGTTGGGCCTTCATATGATAATGTGGCACATTGGATAACTCACTGGATTTAGAGGACTTTTCAGCCCTCACTTACTAACTTCACTTCCTTGAACAAGTTCCCTAACATCTCTGAACCTGACGTTTGTTTAAGTTTCATTTATTCATTTTGAAAGAGTCATGCACAAGTGGGGAAGGGGGGCAGAGATAGAGAGAGAGAGAGAGAATCTTAAGCAGGCTCAATGTTGTTAGTGCAGAGGCCAACCCACGGCTCCATCTCATGAACCGTAGGATCATGACCTAAGCCAAAACCAAGAGTCAGACGCTTAACCAACTAGCCATCCAGGCGCCCCTCTGAACCTGTTTTTGATTTATAAAATGAATATAGTAATAAACAAAAAGCATTTGCAGAAGAGGTTTCTAAATTTAGGGTGTTACATAAATACCAGATGATGTTATCATCATTCTCACTTTCAGAAGAATTTATAAGAAACACAGACTTAAACCTATCAATGTTGGTAAATTTGACATCTTAAAAAGCTGATCTTAGAGAAAGAGAACAGATGGGTAGTTGCCATAAGGTGGAGGGATCCGGAGAGTGGGTAAAAGTGGTCAAAAGGTACAAACTTTGAGTTGTAAGATAAATAAGTCTTAAGGATTAACATATAGCATGGTAACTATAGTTAACAATATTTTACCATATATTTAAAAATCACTGAGGGTAGAGTAGATCTTATAAGAACTTTAACTGTGGTAATGGATGTTAACTGAACTTATTGTGATAATCATTTCATAATATATATGCACATCAAATCATTATGTTGTACACTTGAAACTTACACAATGTGATATGTTAATTGTATCTCAATAAAACTGAAAACTTTTGGCTCTTAAGTAAAATTATATGCATCTTTGTTGTTACTTTAGAGCAGTTATAGTGATGAAAATATGTTTCTTTAGTGTCTGATTTTCACTATGAACATGGGGCTTGTAGTAAATATGAATTAGGAACGTGGGTGAAAATCATCTACTTTGGGAGATTTAAAGTCAACGTAAGAAACAATTTAAGGGAAGAGACACCGAGTTGATCTTCTACCAGTAGTGAATTATCTAATTTGTAATATGCTGAAATGTATTTTTGATATTATGTACTTTTTCAGTAAACAAAATTTAGCATTAAGGCCTATTCATATATTTAAATCTCAGTATTGAAAAATGGGAATTTCTGATCAGTAAAAAAGTTACCTTGATATGAAGCTTATAAGTGACTCTGTGTTTTATTTTATTTCAGATTAAGTCTCTCAGCAAAAATCTGTGAGAAAACAGTCCTGAAGCGAGTTTTGAAGGAGTTATGGAAGATAGTTCTTAACAAAATAGAAAAACAAATTGTTCTCCCTCCTCTGACAGATCAAACAGTAAGTCTTTAATAACCAAAATTTGATTATACTTTTTTAAATTATTAAAGTACACTTGACATACAGTGGTAAATTTGCTTTAGGTGTGCAACACTGATTTGACAATTCTGTATTTAATGCTCACTACCATAAATGTAGTCACCATCTGCTACTGTACAAGACTATTAAAATATTATTGATTATATTCTCTCTGTTGTACTTCTCATCTCCATGATTTATTTCATAAGTAGAATTTTGTACCTCTTCATCTCTTCATCTTTGTTGCTCATTCTCCCACACACCACCCCTCTGGCAAACACCACTTTGTATTTATGAGTCTATTTCTGTTTTTGGTTTGTTTGTTTGATTTGCTTTTTAGAGTCCACATATAAGTCAAGTCATATGGTATTTGTCTTTCTCTTTCTGACTTATTTCACTTGGCCTAATATTCACAAGCTCTGTCCATGTTGTCACAAATAGCAAGATCTCATTCTTTTTATGGTTGAGTGATCAATTGTGTGTATGTATGTATATATACATATATACACACATCATTCATGGGGCAGGCCAAAAAACAAATTCTCTCCCTCCCTCTCTCTCTCTCTCTCTCATACACACACACACACTCCTTCTTTGTCCATTCATTAGTTGATAGATACTTGGGCTGCTTCTTCACCTTAGCTATTGTAAATAATACTGCAATAAATAAAGAGTACATATATCCCTTTGAATTAGTACTTTCATTTTCCTTGAGTAAATATTCAGCAGTAAAATTACTGAATCATATAGTATATATGTTTTTAATTTTTTGAGGAACGTCTATACTGTTTTTCACAGTGGTTCCACCAATTTACATTCCCACCAAGGAAAATCATGTACATGTGGGTTCCCTTTTCTCCACATTCTCACCAAAACTTGTTAGATCCTGTCTTTTTGATTCTAGCCAGTGTGACTAGTGTGAGGTGATATTTCATTATGGTCTCAATTTGAATTTTGTTTTTGATTAATGATATTGAGCATCTTTTCATCTGTCTGTTGGTCATCTATATGTCTTCTTTGGAAAATGTCGACCATTTTTTAATCAGATTATGTGGGAAGTTTTCTGTTGTTGTTTGGAGGTTTTTTTGGTGTTGAGTTGTAGAAGTTCTTTATATGTTTTGGATATAAACCCCTTATCAGATATGTCATTTGCAAATAGCTTCTCCCATTCAGTATGTTGCCTTTGCATTTTGTTGATTGCATTGCTTTGCAAAAGCTTTTTAATATAGTATAGTTCCAGGAGTTTATTTTGTTTTGTTTCCCTTGCCTGAAGAGACAGATCCATAAATATGTCTCAAAGGACAATGCCCAAGAGACTACTGCCTATGTTTTCTTTTAGGAATTTTATGAGTTTAGGTCTCACATTGATGTCTTTAATCCATTTTGAGTTTATTTTTGTGTATGCTCTAAGAAAGTGATCCAGTTTCATTTCATAATCCAGGGATTACATTGAATCTATAGGTTTCCTTCGGTAGTATGGACATTCTGTCTATACATGAGCATGATGTATTTTTTCGTTTGTTTGTGTCATCTTCAGAAAAAAAAGTCTTTCATCTCCTTGGTTAAATTTATTCCTAGGTATCCTATTCCTTCAGTACAATTCTAAATCAAATTATTTACTCTCTCTCTCTCTCTCTCTCTCTCTCTATATATATATATATATATATACACACACAAAATATACAGATTTCTGTATATTAGTTTCATATCCTATATCTTTACTGAATTCGTTTATCAGTTCTAGGTTTTTGGTGGCATCCTTAGGCTTTATATACATAGTATCATATCATTTGCAATTGATGACAGTTTTACTTCTTCCTCACCAATTTGGATGTCTTTTCTTTCTTTTTCTTCTCTGATTGTGAAGCCAGGTCTTCCGGTATTGTGCTGAATAAAAGTGGTCAGAGAAGACATTCTTGTTCTTGTTCCTAAGCTTAGAGGAAAAGCTTTTATTTTTTCCCCATTGAGGATAATGTTAGCTATGGGCTTTAACATATACATTCTTTTATGTTGTATTTTCTCAGATGTGTTTTCTACATCTTTTGAGATGATCACATGGTTTCTAGATTTCTTCCTGTTAATTTAATTAGTCGATTGGCTTGCAAATATTGAACACTTCTTTGCATCTCTGGAATAAATCCCACTTGATTATGGTGATTTTTTAATGTATTGTTGAATTCAGTTTGCTAATGTTTAGTTGAGGATTTTTTAAAATGTTTATTTGAGAGAGAGAGAGAGAGGGTGCAAGTGGGGAGGGGCAGTGCCTGCTGTGAAGCTCGATTTCACCGAGATCATGACCTGAGCTGAAATTGAGAGTCAAATGCTTAACCAACTGAACCACACAGGCACCTCTAATTTAGGATTTTTGTATGCATGTTCATCAGAGATATTAACCTGTAGTTGCTTTTTGCAGTGCCTTTATCTGGTTTTGGAATTAGTGTAATGCTGGCCTCAAAGAATGAATTTCTAATTTTTCCTACCTGTCTTATTTTTTGGAATACTTTGAGAAGAATAGATACTACCTCTTCTTTAAATGTCTGTTGAATTCATCTGTGAAGACATCTGGTCCTGGACTTTTGAATGATGGGAGCTTCTTGATCACCACTTCAATTTCATTACTAGTACATGATCTGTTCAAATTTTCTATTTCTTCCTGATTGAATGTTGGAAGATTGGATGTGTCTACGAATTTATCCATGTCTTCTAGGTTGTTCAATTTGTGGGCATATAGTTTTTCTCAGTAATCCTTTGTATTTCTGTAGTGTCTGTTGTTTCCCCTTCTTCATTTCTAATTTTATTTGAATACTTTTTTCCTTGATGAATCTGGCTAAAGGTTTGTCAGTTTTGTGGGGCACCTGGGTGGCTCAGTTGGTTAAGCATCCAACTTTGACTTCAGCTCTGGTCATGATCACTTTTTGTGAGTTTGAGTCCCAGGTTGGGCTTTGTACTGACAGCTCAGAGCCTCAAGCCTGCTTTGGATTCTGTGTCTCCTTCTCTCTTTATCCCTCCCCTACTTGTACTTGTCTGTCTCTCTCTCTTTCTCTCAAAAGTAACATTTTCAAAAATTGATGGCTTGGGGCACCTGGGTGGCTCAGTGGGTTAAGCGTCCAACTACGGCTCAGGTCATTATCTCGCGGTTAGTGGGTTCCAGCTCTACATTGGGCTCTGTGCTGACAGCTAGCTCAGAGCCTGGAGACTGTTTCTGATTCTGTGTCTCCCTCTCTCTCTGACCCTCCCCTGCTCATGCTGTCTGTCTGTCTCTCAGAAATGAATAAAACATTAAAACAAAATTTTTAAAAAATCGAAGGCTTATCTATTTTATTTTTTAAAAGAAATAGCTTTTGGCTTTGGTGATTATTTTTTAGTTTCTATTTCATTTATTTCTACTCTGATACTTACTATTTCAATCCTACTGACTTTGGGCTTTGTTCTTTATTGTGGTTTATTGAGGTGTAACATTAGATCATTTTGTTGAGATTATCCTTGTTTCTTGATGTAGGTTTTATTGCTATAAATTTAGAACTGCTTTTGTTGAGTCTCAAAGATTTGGGGGTGATGTTATTTCCATTTGTTTCCATGGATTTTTCTTTTCTTTCTTCTTTGATTGTTAAGTAATATGTTGTTTAGCCTTCATGGCTTTTTTTTTTTTTCATTTGTAAATATTTCTAGTTTCATACTACTGTGGTTTGCAAAGATGCTTCATAATGATATCAATCTTACATTTGTTGAGACTTGTTTTGTGGCCTAATGTGATCTATCTGTTCTGGCGAATATTCCATGTGCGCTTGGGAAAAAAGTGGGTATTCTGCTGTTTTGAGATGGAATGTTTTGTATATATCTGTTAAATCCATCTAGTCTACTGAGTCCTTCCAAACTACTGTTTCCATTTGACTTTGTGTATTTTTATCTATTGATTTAAGTGGGATGTTAAAGTCCCCTATCATTATCTTATTATTGTTAATTTATTTCTTTATGTTAATGTTTGCTTTATGTATTTAATATGCTTATATGCTGGATGCATGGATATTTCCAAGTGTTATATCCTCTTGTTGGATTGACCCCTCTATCATTATGTAATGCCCTTATTTGAATCTTCTTCAGTCTTTGTTTAAAAGTACATCCAATCTTATTTAAGTATTGCTACTTTAGCTTTCTTTTTGCTGCTATTTGCATAGAGTATCTTTTTTCATCCCCCACCCCTTTTAGTCTATCTGTGTCTTTAGGTATGAAGTTGCAGGCAGCATATAGATGGGTCTTTTTCATATTTTAATCCATTTGAGTCATCCTCTATCATTTGATTGCAGCATTTAGTCCATTTACATTTAAAGTAATTATTGATAGGTATGTCCTTACTGCCCTTTTGTTGTTTTCTGTTTGTTTTTGTATTTCTTCTTTGTTCCTTTTTCTTTTCGTCTCTTATGGTTCAGTGGCTTTCTTCAGTGATATGCTTGAATTTCTTTGTAGTTTTTGTATATCCTGTAATGGATTTTTTGTTTTGTTTTTGTTTTTGTTTTGTGGTTACCATTGGGTTCATATATAATATCCTCTATATATGTAGCAATATATATATATTAATTTATATATAAATTTATAGTCACTTAAGTTTGAACACATTCTTTTTTTTTTAATTTTTTAAATGTTTTATTATTTCTGAGAGAGGGAGAGAGACAGCATGAGCAGGGGAGGGTCAGAGAGAAAGAGGGGGATACAGAATCTGAAACAGGCTCCAGGCTCTGAGCTGGTTGTCAGCACAGAGCCCGACGTGGGGCTCAAACCCACGAACCATGAGATCATGACCTGAGCCGAAGTCGGACGCTTAACCGACTGGACCACCCAGGCCCCCCAGTCTGAACACATTCTAAAAGCACTAAATTTTTATTCCCACTTCCACATTTTTGTCATATTTTAAATATTTTTATTTTGTGTATGCCTTGACCAATTTCTGTCAATATAATTGATTTTATATTTTTGTGTTTTAACTTCCGTACTGGTTTTATAGGTCACTAATCTGTTACCTTTACTATGTGTTTGCTTTTACCTGTGCAGTTTTTTCCTTTCATAGTTTTCTTTAGTTATCTTCCTTTTCTTTCCACTTAAATAATTCCCTTCAACATTTCTTCTAAGGCTGTTTTTGTGGTAATAAATTCCTTTAACTTTTGTTTGCAGGGAACCATCTCTCCTTCCATTTTAAATGATAGCCTTATCAAGCAGAATATTTTTCATTGAAGGTTTGTTACTTTTCAGCATGCTGGCCTGAAGTTTCTGCTGACAGCCTTATAGTGCTTCCCTTTAAATGTACCTGTTTTCTCCTGATGCCTTTAAGATTCTCTCTGTGTCTTAATTAATATGTGTCCTGGTGTGAACTTCCTTGGTTTCATTTTGTTAGGTAGGAGTGCTCTGTGCTTCCTCAAGCTGGTGTCTGTTTTCTTCCCCAGATTTGAAAGTTTTCAGCCTCTTTCTCTTTCTCTCTCCTCTTTCTGGGGTTTCTAAAATTCAATTGTTGTTACTCTTGGTGATGTTATAGAGATCCCTAACCTATTATCAGTTTTTGCTTTTTGCTGTTCAGCTTGGTTGCTTTCTATGACTCTGTCTTCTGGATTGCTAATCCATTCTTCTAGTTTATTTTTCATTTCACTTAATGTATTCTTCAGCTATCATTGGTTCTTTTTTATATTTTCTATCTCCTTGTAGAAGTCCTCACTGAGTTCATCTACTCTTTTCTCAAATCTGGTGAGAATCTTTATGACCAGATTGGTCATATGACATGTGATTGGTAAATAGGGGAATGATGTCAGTATAATCTGGAAGTTAAGTGGCTCATATATAAATTTTCCTAAAACCCGTAGTTTTTCTATCCAAAAGGGTGAAGCTTACATGTCTCTCACAAATGGCAGGCTACCCTCCCCCTGTGGTAAGAGCTCCACTTGCATGGGTACTGTCTCAGCCCACATTGTACTGTATTGTTTTGTTGTTTGTTTGGGTTATTTATTATTTTGCATTTTTAATGCCCTTTGTGGCAGCCACCAGCCTCACTGAGCTCCCTGTGAATGATACCAGCTACCTCTCAGAGTAGAACTTAATGTTTTTGATAGTTGGTAATAAAATTGCATGAGCTTTGTGCTGCCCATTGCTATTTTCCCCATGAGCCCTACTATTTCTAGTGCACAATTTTGTAGAATTAGGTTTTTCAAAAATATATACATCATGCTATAGCAGAAACTATATATGACATTTCATTTTTCTAAAAAGTCTCCCCTAGGAAAGCTTACTATCACATCAATTTTCTTTAGCATTGAGATCTCAGAGTATAAAGCAGTATCTCATTCATTCATTCAGTGTGTGTTCTTTGAGCTTCTGGTATGTTCTCAGCCCTGTGGTGGGGATAAAAATATTAGACATGGTTGCTGTTCTCATCAATTTTGTAGTCCTTAATTTCTAAATAAAGTCACAGAATCCACTACAAAATGAAGAAGAGTATTCCAGAATAGTTGACTTTATTTCCTGTACTATCCTAACAGCCATGCCTGTAGTTTTTCAACCTGGTAGTGCTGTGGGTGGTTCATTTCTGTGTTTTTCAAACTCTTCCCAGGACCTTGGAGTCCAGTAACTTGGAAGATCCTCTGGCTGAGGGAGGAGCAAAGAGGCAGGTCTCTGATAGGCTGGACTGGATGGCATTGGAGGAGCTGCAGCTTCATCTTCCTCAGCTCTGTATCTTGAAAGTTTGCATAGATCTATTTGGTGGCCACGTGGAGTGAGGGAGCTGCCTCTTATAAAAAAAATGTTAAACATCATGATTTATTCCATTATGTTAAGTAAAAATGGCTACGTTAATAGGAACCCATGCAGTAACTCAGACTTCAAACTTTCAGGAGTGGGATGCCTATGAGGACAATTATATCTCTTTGACCCAATTTGTAAAATAAACCAATTAAGTATGTATGCATAAATGTCACAAATATAATAAGGGAAATAAAACAAATTGTCTATTGACCACCTTTCTACTGGGTACTGAAGATCTTAAGAGTAAGTATTCTCTCTCCTTTTCTATGTGTGTCTCTAGGGACCGCAGATGATTTTCATTGCAGCTAAGGATCTTGGACAATTATCCAAACTGAAGGTAATGAATCTCTGTGCTGATTGGAGGGGGCAGAGGCTGGAATGTGTGGCTATTCTGTATTTAATCATATTGTATGTCATATATGCCTTAAGTTATGGCATGAAATCTTTTCTCAGAGCCCAAATTGTCAGGAATTGAGATGTCCTAAGTGCAGAGTGTGATCATCCTTGACCACTGCATATATTCAGTGAGTCACTCGTGAAGCATATAGCGATGTAATTGGAACTTTGAAAAATTGCAACATGTTTCTAGTGCTGCAAAGGGATTTAAGAGTTCTATATTTACTTCTGTTTGCAGAATCTGTCTGTAGTTTTATACAGGTGCCCACTCATATTGTGATGTAGGTGCTGTGCACATTGAGATGGTGAATAAATGGAAACATTTATCTATTAAAAAAATATATATATAGGGGCACCTGGGTGGCTCAGTCAATTAAGTGTCTCTCATGTTTTGTGAGTTTTGAGAGCCCTCATCGGGCTCTGTGCTGACAGCTCAGAGCCTGGAGCCTGCTTCAGATCCTATGTCTCTCTCTCAAAAGTAAATAACCATTTTTTTAAAATTAAAAAAAAAGAATAAAGGAATTATTGGTTGTCTGTGAAAAGTAATGAGCTAATACAATTCAGCAAGAAACTATCTTCCTACTAGTAACAATATACAGCATGGCAGGACTAAGATGTATGGTCTGTACTCTCCCAATCTGCTTTAAGGATGAATCATGCCAGGGCACTTGAGGAACTCAATCAGGTAAGTGAACCATTCTTGATTTTGGCTCAGGTTATGATCCCAAGGTTGTGGAATCAAGCCCTGCCTTGGGCTTGGTGCTGAGCTTGGAGCCTGCTTAAAATTCTCTGTCCTTCTTGTGCTCTCTCTCAACACAAAAAACAAAAACAAAGGATCAAAATTTAGGGACTGAATTGTATGGTTTTCTTTTTTCCCTCATATATTTCCAATAGTTTTCAGCATTACTGTTTTTGGGGTAAATTAGATAGCATATTTTGTTTCATATACCAATCAGGCTTTGTATAAATAAAGGCAAAATTGAGTGTTTCATAGAAATCCATTAAAGTCTAGAGAAATCTTAAAGACAAGAAAGCTAGTGTGGGAAAATGAAACTCATCAAAGCAGCTATTGAACTTGTCAATATATTCAAGCACATTATAGATGAGGACTTGCTGACTAAATAACCCTACCCTTTATTATTGCTGAAATTCACAGGACTATACATTTGTGCAGGGAACTTCAAGTTCTGTCCTTCAATGATAGGAACTTTGCTGGTGAAAATATATATTGTGCTTCTATGACTGACTTTTTTTTTGTTTTTTACTTAGAATAATGTCCTCCAAGTTCTTCCATTTTGTTGTATATGGGTAGATTTTCTTCTTTTTAGGGGCCAAATAAGATTCTATTGTATGTAGATACCATGCTTTATTTATCCAGTCATCCATTGATGGATGACATATAGGCAAACATTGTGCTTATTGTAGAAATACATGATGTTTTAATTCCGTTTCTGTCTCTATAATATAATGTGTATCATGGGGATGTGTTCTAGACACAGACCTTCTTGGTTCAAATTCTACTTCAGTTGCTTTCAACTGTGTGACATTGCCCAAAGTATCTTACCTTTTTAATCTTCAGATATGGCATTTATAAAGTCCAAAAAAAAAATGTGAACACTTTGTTTATAGGATTATTGTGAGGATAAAGTAGATAATCCATACACTATCTTTGGATGGTTATTGCAAAGACTATGCCACCTCCCACTCACAGAAGCTGCCAGCTCAGTTAGGTGTCCCTGGGATTGTTTTGTGTATATAACACAGGGGAAGGATAAGCCATGTGACTGCCCAATTACTTACTTTGATAAAAGAGGTGTCCTATAATTTCCATACCCTACAGTTTCCACTTACTCAGAAAGTATTATTAAAAGCTAATAATCCATTTAAAAGACCTCATTGTCACCTCCAGTTGCTTCTCACAGGTATTCAGTTACGTTGATGGTCTGGAGGAAAGGTAAAACATAGAAGTTACTACCACACAAATCTTGATCCCTTCCTTTATCCCCCCCTCCCCTTATTTTCTTCCTAGTATTTCTATTCCCTTCTCTGAAAACTAGGTTTATACAGGGTTGAAATCTCTTATATAAAACGATGAAGGTGAAACAGCATAGTATCTGATTACAAAAGAAATGGTCCTGGCCATGCTGCTAGTATCTGTGTGATATCAGAAAACAGTCTGTCTCCCACAGCTACTGTTTCCTGAGTTAGAAGTTCTATTGGCCAGAACTGTTTTCAGTTCCAAGTAATAGAAAGCCAGACTAACAGAAACAAGGGAGGAATTTATTGCTACATGAAATTTTATAATTCTAGATAACTCTGCTTTCCATCACTGCTTGATTAGGAACTCAAAGAAACAGAACCCAGTTAGTATCTCTAAACTCTGTTCTTTCCTTTTTGATATATATCCATAACAAACCTACCTTCCTATTTGTAAGATGGTTTCCTAGTCTCTATAACATCATTCAGACTTGAAATCTTGCAGTAAAGAACACCCAATTTGATGTGGGAAATTCCAGCAAACCCCACCAGCACATCATGGGCTCATAGTGTTATCACCACTCTGAAGCCCACCACTGTGACATAGGCCATTTGGCTTAACTCCCATACCAACCCCTGAGCTGGGTGTTTAGTCAGTCAGCTCTGTTCAAATCTTATGAACCTTTAGTGGACTAGAGACAGTTCCCCCAGAGGGCACCTGTTAGGAGGATAAAATCATAGTTCACAATAAAACATAACACTTAATTCCCTCTGCAACTTCTAAACTTCTTCAAGAATATAATAAACTAAAAACAAATTACTGATTAGATGTCCTAAAAGGGTTTTATCATCAGCACTGAAATAATCCAAAGGACTAAAAATAGAATCTTGTATCCATTGGCGATAGTTTATATTAATAGATTAGTTCTAAATTATATTTTTCCATTACTGGCCATTGATTTTTTAATTTTTAAATTAATTATTAGTCTACTTGGTCATTACTATTTGAATTATACAAGAATAAGGCCTTTACAATATTATGTAAAATTAAAACTTTGACCAGAATAAAGAACTTCAAATTTTACAAATCATTTCCCCTTATTTTACTAAAATGTCATTTCCATTTGCTTTTCATCTTAAACAATGGGCCTTTACATTTTTCACATATTAGTTTGAAAGCATATTTGGATAAATTCAGAAGTCCTATATGGAAATATTAAAAAATAACTGGGGCGCCTGGGGCTCTCACTTAATTAAGCATCCAACTTTGAGTCAGGCCCTGCTTAGGGCTCTGTACTAACAGCTTAGAGCCTGGAACCTCCTTCAGATTCTGTGTCTCTCTCTCTCCCTACCCCTCTGTCTCTCTGTCTCAAAAATAAATTAATTAATAAACATTAAAAAAATTAATCTTGATTAAAAAAACAACTTATTTTAAAGAACACAGGGTCAAGGAAAATAAAACAAGGAGTGAAACTGTTTTTGCTGCATTTGGCTGTGATTTAGGATTAATCTATTGAAGAAGTATTTATTCAGTTACTTAACATATTCTTTATGACTTTCTGCTCTGGAGCTTCATAATGTATGTATATTATGTATGCCCAACTTATTACTGTTTAATGGGATCAGATTTATTCAGCATTTTTTTACATATTTATTTTTGAGAGAGATAGAAGCAGACAGAGACCTGAACGAGGTCAGCACAGAGCCCAACATGGGGCTTGAACTCACAAACCCTGAGATCATGACCTGAGCCAAAGTTGGACACTTAACTGACTGAACCACTCAGGTTGGCAAAGTTTTTTTAAATAAATTTTCATGGAGAGGTGATGCAATATTAAAACCAATTAATACATCAGAGACTATAAGTTTACTGCAAGCAAGCAGTAACTCCTTGGTCAATAACTCATTGCCAGCCTCTTTCAGAGACTCCTTTATTTGAATGAACTATTTTTAAATCCCAGAAAATTATTTCCTGAAAAATTTACATTTTTTCTATAATATAGAAAGAGTTGAAGCCAGAGATTTAATATGAAATTTTTATTTTTTTAAATTTTTTGTTAGTTTATTAGCAAAGCAAAATGACACACATGACACAGCCTTCTTTCAACTTGATATGCTGGATGGACATGCTTATGTCATTAAGCAATGCAATAAAAAGGAAAGGAATATCAATTTTTGCAGATGAAGAAGAAAAAAATTGGTTGGCATATCGGTCTGGAAGTATTTATATTTACTTACCTTAATGTATTTCCCCCTATAATTTAGTAAACATTTCCCATTACTCTTTGAATCTCAATGGATAGTTAATAATCCTTTTTTTTTAAATATTAAACTCAAACTCATATATTTGAGTTTAAAACCTTGTATCAGAGAAAGATGTAGAGAGATGCAGAATTGTATATGATGGGTCCATGAAGCATTATATCATTTTTTCAAAACCATCCAAAAGAAGAGGATTTCATTCAAGCGTACCTACAAGATATGCTGAAAGAAGTACAATTCAGTTACCAAAAATATATTGAATGCCTAATAGGTTACAATTGCCAAGATAGGCTCTGAAAGACTATAGGCTTAAGACATAGATCAAGATTCTCTTCAGGAAGTCATGGTATCTACCAAATAAGAGAATAAGAAAAGGGCTACAATTGGATGAGTCACTGGGCATGATTGCACAATTTGCGCACTACACAAAAGTGCCTATCTGAGGGAGCAAATGACTCCTGTAATAGAGCCCATGCTCCACTTGCCAAGCTGTATGTGTTGATGTAGAGCTGTGCCCTGCAGAAAAAGAGGCACCTGTTATTACTGACAAAAGACACTGACTGATCCATTAGTCAAGCCATTCATTCTCAGAGCTATGTCCACCACATGGACTTTGCTTTAATTCACATAAAGGCACCTATGTAAGTTAGAATTTAATCTCCAGGAGGAAGAAAGTCTTCCTTTTACTGAACAGCATATCACAATCACTAGGACAGCACCGGCATACGGTAAACACTCAATAAATATCTGTTGAATGTTGCTGACTAGAATAGTGGCACCTCTGGGAAGACTATCAATTTGGGGAGTGAGGGATTTTTTTAAATGTTTTTTTTTAGATTTCTATTTGTTTTATTATTGTCTTCAACTTCCTACCATCATTTCCCTAAAAACTTTGAATGATGGGCTGAGATAGTCCATAGTGAATACGTGAGAAACATCCATTGTAAGTATGGAAATCAGGTCGAAAATATTGAAAAATATTTTAAATTATTGAAGATATGCAGAGCCAAATTCACTTAACACTTGGGGGCTTTGCTTACTATGACTAAGCATGAAGGGGATGCAAGAAAGAGACTAAATTGGGGCCATTATATTTAAAGTAGACTTTAACAGTAGTGATTGAAAGAAGTCAAAATTACCTACTAAATCCCTGTCATGACTGATCTTTCTCAGTGTGACAGAACATTGAAAAAGTTTTAACACATATTTCCAGGTGTCTTTTTTTCCTATCATTAACATGGAAGTGAAAAGTAAAGCCACATATGGATCAAAGTTCAGTATTTCTTTATTTTTTGAAGAATGGATATTTTTTTTTGGATATGACAATAATCATCTAAAATGTGTCCATGTGGTGATTATGCAGATTTTGTTTGAAAATAGCTGTTAAATGAATGAACTGGTTCATTTAGAAGTTAACTGTTATCCTGTTTTCTAGGAGCACATGATTCGGGAGGATGCCAAGGGTCTGACACCAAGACAGTGTGCTGTGATGGAGGTGGTCCTGGCTACCATCAAGGTAAGGTTACAGTACTCCTGAATTCTGCATCCAGAGTCCTCAGTTTACCCTCAGAGAAAGTTTCCCCACATTGATATCTATAGTACTGTTATAGATCCATCCAGACAGAAGGTAGTTGTGTCAGATTGAGCGCATACAGTCTCCATAGTATCCACCTTACTCTTCCCTTATACTTGCTTCCTCTGTTTCTAGAAAACATGTGTGAAACTTATGCTGTAACATATGTTTTCAAAGAAAGACCTATACTCTGCCCCCAAAGTTCAATTAAGTAGATGCTTCAGGAGGTTTGGGGCTAACAGAATTTCTTTTTATGTTTTGTACGCTTGTTGAAATGGCTTTTAAAAGATCAATCTTCTCCTTTATTTTAGTGAGTGCAATAATTTAATTTTCTGCTGAAAACCCAAAGGCATTGTGTTGTGTGCATCAATTTTTCATAGCCAAAGGTTGACCAAAAGTTATTGTGGTGTGGGCTAAATATGGACAGACCTCAAAATATAACTTAGAAGCTCTTTGTTTCCATATAATTACTTTTCTATTTATATACATATATTTCATATTTATGTACATGCATTTTATATTTACATGTGAAAGCTTATCAAAGAGTGAAAAATTAATTTATTGTCTAAATTTAAACCATGTCCATTGTCTCCATGCTTCACTAAAGGAAGCATCTATTATCCAGGATGTGTGACCAGTGTCGCAAAAACTGCTAGTTGCAATGAGCCCTTTTCAGAGCACAGAATTGTCTCACAGGATAGAAACAGACATTACAGTGGAATTCATTAAAACAGACTTGTGCAACAATTGGGTACCTACACAAAACTGTTTAACTCACAACTTTTGTTTTGCGGTTTCAGCATTTAATAAGAGGCCATCTTTTCCTGCTTCAGTGTCAAAAACTGCAAAATGAAAGTTGTGAGGTAAGAATTTAGTGACACCTTGTAGAAACTGGAGAGTGTCAGTTTAGGCAGTGAGACTACAACAATGGAGTTTCTAAAGTTACAGCTATAGAGTTATCTGCAAGTATGGAAATTTTGCATGGTCATTTTGAGGGAAAAATGGAAAACATGAAAAACAGAGAAAACAGCAAAAATCAACTCTTTTTAAAAATTATTTTCAGAGCACCTGGGTGACTCAATCGATTGAGTGTCTTATTTTGGCTCAGGTCATGACCTCGAACTTCCTCAGTTCAAGCCCCACATTGGGCTCACTGCTGTCAGTGCAGAGCCAGCTTCAGATCCTCTGTCTCTCTGCCCCTTCCCAACTGGCGCTTTCTCAAAAATACATAAAAGAAACATTTAAAAAAATAAAATTTTCAAAAAATGAGTAAGAAATGACTGACCTTTGGAGTTATAGCAGAACTAATGGCTACAAATTAGGAAATGCTAGTAGAAAAAATAAGAACTTAGAAGTGCACCGTGAACAGGGGAAGAAAAGTAAGATTTTTAGAAACCCAATTCAGCCCTTCATGGATTTTATTAAGTCACTGCAGGACTTTAAGAGAGGAAGGAAAATATGTTGTTTGAAAAGAGACTGGCATTCAGACCTAGCTCCTGTCCCTAACACCAATATTTCTACCTGCGGGCTTAGTTATGCCCAAAGTCTGGGACATTCCTTATCTCCAACCAAGTTCCCTTGTTGTACATCTTGACAGCTCAAGTACCCCTATCTTCCTGTCAAAGTCATCTGGGCTGATCTCTTAATTCGGTCTCAGACGCTTCCACTAGCTGGTGTCCAAGATCCAGTAAATGGGTCCATGTCATTATCTTGTTCCTCCAGGACTCAGGTCTGACTCTGGTCCTCCTGAACCTCAGAGCCTGAGGTCGGGTCTCTATGCAACACCTGCTGGGCCTATTAGGAGACTCTCTTGCCCCTGTAGTCTACCCATATGCCAAGGCATGCACCTGGGCCTTCATTTCTATGGCTCTATAGTCAGTTTGCCAAAGCCGGGACTCTCGTTATTTTGTCTGATTCTGAGATTTTTCCTAACTCATTATCCCTCCAAGCACTAATTCTCTTCTGACTACAAAGGAATTCAGGAAAAAGAGGAATCCTACTTAAAAGAATTGTAGCTCTGACAGCTAGCAACTAAAGGTCAGCTTGGAGCCCAGCAGAGGGAACCCTGTAAAGCTAGTAGAGACCTCATGAGAAAGATGTTCTTTTGCAGAAGGACCAGATGCTACCCAGGCTAACTCACAAAGGCTGCCAAAGACATGAGCCTGGTTCTTCTTTAGCTCAGTTTATGCAAGTAATCTGGAAATAAAAAATGAAGAAGGAGAATGCTATGGAGTTTGTAGGTTATAGACTGAAATAGTGTTTTACACTCCTTCAAATACCTTCCATGTCTGTACATCTCCTCTCCTGATCCTTATAAACATCTGGCTGTTAATTATGTCAGGAGTGACCATTCCCATTTTATACATTAAACAACGGAGGCTGAGCGGGTTTAAGTTACCATCACAGACCAGAGAGCTGCTAATAATTGGCAGAGCTGAGAAAGGGCTCCAACCTCTAAAATCAGTGTCCTTGCTTCTATGTCACATTATTTCCTGCTAACAGAGTGGTGGTAAGATGTCACAGGCCAAAATGGATACTATTTCTTCAGAAAGATCAGTTATTTCTAGATTAAAATACCAGACTTCAATTATTTTTATTTTCTAGAGATGATGTAACATCTCTCAACCTCTAAAAATATAAAGTCTCTTAAATACTAAAATTTTGTGACACCTGGGTGGCTCAGTCAGTTAAGCGTCTGGCTTCATCTCGGGTGATGATCTCTCTTATTTGTGAGTTTGAGCCCTGTGTCAGGCTCTGTGCTGACAGCTCAGAGCCTGGAGCCTGCCTCTGATTCTGTGTCTCCTTCTCTGTCTCTCTCTCTGCCTTTCCCTTGCTTGTGCTCTGCGTCTCTCTCAAGAAATAATGGACATCAAAAAATATAAATACTAAAAATTTAATTGGACTATTTTGTCATGCCAGCCACAGGTTTCAGTTATGAATCAAAAGGAGAGAATATAGCACAAGAACCAGAAATTACAATGATCTGCTGCAGCTAGCACAAGTGGGCTTTGAGACCTTTCATTCATTTACCTGCCAACATGCAACCAAATCAAAAGTATTTGAAACTAAATGTACATACAGTGACAGCGATGAGGTAGATAGCCAGAAATTTAGACCAATAGGGAAACCCTAGTTCGAAGGGGTCCTAGTTTAGCTTTTGAGTCTCAGACCCATATATCAGGAAGACTCAGGATTGCTATGAGATTTTGTGAAATGTGGTTTTCTTTCAAAAAAAAAAAAAGCAGATCTTTTCCTCAACAACACGTACTCTTGACCTGAGCATGAATCCCAAGAACTTAAGGAAATTCCCGTCTGGAGCAAACCTCAGATTATTTTCAGATAAAGTCTGAAAATTGAAAAACCCAAGGAAAAAAAGCTGGCTGGTTTTATTTTTGTCCAGCCTTCCAAATTGCCCTGGAATGACTTGTTCTTTGCACCCAAACATGAGGCTCTACAGTATATGTTGCAGATATATGACATCATGTAGCTACAATATAGAGATTTCCCTAAAAACAATAACCATATGAATGAGAGCCTTCTAGAAATCTGGAACTTTTGGTATAAAGGAGAGAATTTGGACCAAATATGAATATCTATTCAAATATAGCTTTGGAATTTACTTATTACGTATTTAATCCTATATAACACCGTTTCTGAAATTTTGGATTTCAGACAAATAGAAAGACAAATGATGTTCTGTCTCTGAGGCTGTTACCCTGACTGAGGTCCTATGTTATCCATTATTCATGAGGCAATTTTGGTGGCTGCTTCTCAGCATCTTTTTTATCATTATAAGCATAGTTTTTGCATTATTTAAAATTCAGCTGCTCATGAGAACAAAATAACTTACCTAGTTTGACATACTGCAATTCAAAAATTATTACTTGAGAGCTTACTTGTATGTAGAAAATATGGTAAGCAAGGAGAGGAGGTGGCTAAAGAGAGGAGAGATCTTGCTCTAGACTTATGAAGACCAACCTCTAAAATAAGAGGTGTGGACAAAGTGCTGGGGAGTGCAGAGAGAGTAATATATTCTCTGGGAGTGTCTAGGGAAAAGCTTCATGGAGAGAGAAGCTTTGGGGTTGAGAAGCTGAAATAGAGAAAAGCAAGGGAGAACGTCACTGTAGGCTTAGAGAAAATCTTGAATGTGAGAAGAGGTGGGTCCATCTGCAACATTCTAATAGTCCAGTGTAGAGGAACAGATCATGACTGGTTGAGTATTGTAGGGGAAAAAAGAAAAGGAACATTGGATGGGAGCAAAATGCTGACACTTCTACCAAGGTAAATGGGAAAGAGTAGCATATTCTGATCTGATGTAGAAAAGAGGACTCCAATTGTGGTAGAAAGTAATTGCTAAAATATCTGTCGAACAATTCTTTAAAAAAAGAAATAAACCTTAGTCATTAAAGGCAGATTATATCTGAGTTTGCAGAATGAATTGTCTGCATGGATTTTCTAAAAATATGTGATGATGGCAAATTGTTATCAAAACAGTGTATGAAACCAGGAAGAAAATTCTTCCTGCCAACTTGTAAAGAAACATTAGCATGTTCCCATCAGTCAGTAAAAATAGATTGTAAAAAATCTTCAAATTACATGACAAATTTAAAGAATTAGAGGAATTTAGAAGTTTTACAGGGTTTATGAAAGGAATGACTTGTTAAACAGGCAGACAGTATTTATCCTAATTTTCAATTTGGTGGTACTATTTGTTTCTCAAAAATTACAACCAGGTCTAAAGTACTTTAAGTTTTGCAGCTTTATGAAGAATATTATCAACAGAACAAAAATCTCTGATTTTTCTTTAAGATAATGACACACACAGCTCTTTCAACCTCCATTCAGATGGAATAATAGTGTTTCTCCCCACCCACCCTCCTATTATGAATCTCGTGTATTACTGTATTGGGGGGAAGCCTTTGCAAATATCAGAATATGGATGTAAATACAAATGTAAATAAAATATTTGGAACCACCTAATGAATTATATCACTGACAATGATCAGAGTATCAGGACAATAAGATAATTAAGAAAGAAAAATACCACAGCGTGTAAATCACTGTCCACTCCGATGGGGATAACAGGGCTGAAGAAATTAT
The DNA here is from genome assembly GCF_003009895.1 of Hyaena hyaena. Classification (NCBI taxonomy): domain Eukaryota; kingdom Metazoa; phylum Chordata; class Mammalia; order Carnivora; family Hyaenidae; genus Hyaena; species Hyaena hyaena. Next base: position 169,274 of record NW_024081107.1, on the reverse strand, counting down.
TGTCAGCAAATTAAATGAGTTATCACATGGAAAACAATTAAAACAGTTCCTGCTGTCTATAAATGTGACTATCAGATCACCTGAAAACTAGTTTATTTGGGATGAGCCTCTTTCTACTGTTTAACGCAAGAGCGCACATATTCTACTACAATTGTGGGATTTTTTTCCTCCCTTAGTAAGCCTTTCATTCTCTCTCAATGAAGCTAACTATTAAATCTGATTCTCTGCTCCAAGCAATAGTCCAAGTCCTTATGGTTTTGCCCTCTGACCTTTTGGGTTTGTGTGCTCAGCATCTTTTCTCTCTAAGGGCACAAACCCTTAGACTCTTGAATGTTCCCTGAGACTTACTTCCCTCTGGGAAGCAGTGCTGCTTGTTGTTTTCTTTTCAAGTACATTAAAAATTAACTAATAATACATGTTAACTTCTAAGTAAACAGTGTAAGATGTGTAACAGGTGATACAAATGCCACTTGAGGGGCACAGATAAAAAGTGAGAAGAGGGAACCACCAGTGTAAGCTCAGAAGATCAGGAAAAGCTGGAGGAGGATCATGAAAGACACATGGGAGTCCACAGGCTGGATAGGAAATACAGTAGTTTTCCCTGGAGAAAGATTCATGACTTGAACATAATTAGGGGAAAGGGAACTTCATCATGGAAAGGCACAAGACCAGAGGACTGGCTGTCTGTGACTGACCTACTCTATGGGACTGGTCTGGATATTACTAGAGGTTTGGATTAGTGAAGTTACATAAAATGAGGTTTCAGGAAATGTTTGGATTGAAAGAACAGAGATCCTTTTGCACCTTTGGTGTATTCAATAAAAGAGGAGCCATTGATGATTTCATAACTACATGGCATACTAAATGTGGCATTTTAGCAATGGAAGACTTACAGAAAGGTGCAAAATGCATGGAATGGTTCAAGGTTTAGTCGCAGAGGTCAGTTACACTTATTTAATGCATAAGATGATGAGGGCGATCAATGGGTAGTGGCCTTAGGAGTAGAAGTGAAAGAAAGATATGAATGACACCAGAAGGGGAAGCTCATTGGAACTTGGCAACTCAAATTGAGGCAAGGGTGAGGTGACTCAGAGGTTTCTGCCCAGAGGATGACAAAGCATGGTTCCACTGAAAAAAATAACAAATTAGGCAGGATGGCTGTTTTTCTACTGCCACATGGAAGTTAAATATGGTAGCAGGAGAATAGACCCAAATATCTAGTAAGTGGTGGCAAGAGGGCTGATGCTTAGGAAATTCTGCCAATTAAGCATGTCTTCTTCTACGTAGAAAGAACTCCACAGTTCACAAATGTCGGAGGCTGCCTCCGACAGGTCCAGGGGTCCCTGAAGGATGGACGGTGTCAGCAAGGGAGGGAGTGAGAGCCCCGAGATCCTTTCTGATCACCAGGCAGGCATCTCTGTCCTGTCGGTTTTGGTGTCTTTATTTATAGGTCAAATGTTAACATGGCATCAGGAAATGGAATTTTTACAATGGATAGCTCTTTGTGAGAAGAGGTTTTTGGAAAATGTACAGAAACAGGTTTTACAGAAGTATTCTTGCAGAACTGCCCCAATTATAGTGAGGTTGAGTAACTAAGAAGATGACAGGGTGTTCACAGATTTTAATAACGCTAAGAGTAAGTCATAGGTTTGTAGATACCCTTATCCAACCTTATCACAGCTGCCAGGGTAAGGGAAGGTGTTTGTGGAATGTAGGCCTTAGGGAAGGGGCTGCTATTCACCATCAGTTAACAAAGGTGTTTGTACTAACTTATCTTCTGCCCTTATCTGTTCCTTCTCTCTAAGTTAGGCTCTTTGTCTCCGGGCAAGACTTGATTTTCCTGTTATATTCTTAATGGCACCAGAGAGTCAACCATACCTTGAAAGAGTTTAGCTCATTTCCAATACATAGAATAGTCTCTTCGAGGGCATTTACCTTTGTGTCTAGTTTTATGATTTCTTTAAAAGCTAGGGCATAAGAGACATTTTTGGTTAGCTGATTTACATGTTGAGCTGTATAAATATCCTGGACTAATGCAACGGTAGAAAAAGAATTGTACATGTAAAAGTCAATCTTTTATGAGTAAGGGTCATTAGCCTGTTCATAGCTCAAGGGAAAGTATGGAGGGAAACAGGACCTTCTGGAGACACGATGTCTGTTCCCATAATCAAAAGAAGTTCCCACAATAAATTCCTTCACAAGGTGCAATCATCATACCAAGGTCAGAATAAAGGGACAAGTCACTCCCGACATTGATCAACAAGGTACCTTAGGGGTCAGTGCTCAAGCAGAAATAATTGAGTGGGGGTGGATATCAGTCGTCATCTGATTAGCAAGAGACTGTGCAAACTTGCTTTAACCTCACCAGGAGTTTTCTCGACTAGTGGGCTCAGAATGGCTCCCAACACACAAAGCTCTTGGAGATTGAGAAATTCATCTCATCCCTACAATACGTACATGTATCCCATCCATGTCAGGAAGGGTGTACGTTTCTGCTCCCAATTGGACAAACGAATGAGCTGAAACTCTGAGGTCACATAATCTATGCACAGAATACACTGCAAAGAGGAAAAATGATGACTTTACATTTTCTCACACATTTTTAAGTAAAAAACAGAGTCAAAGAGGTGGAAAAGATTCTAAAATCTCAGAATTGGAAACAGAATCCAACATCCCCTTTCCTGCTCATATAGACATACATCATATACAATGTTGTTGGCCTGTCGTCAAATGGCCACCATTCAATGGCCGGTGATGGGACCTCACTAACTCACAGATAGCAGCCTCAATTTTTAAGATGTACTTATTATTAAAAAGGTTATCTAATATCAAACTAATAATTGCCTGGTACTTTTAGCTCTGCATTGGTCCTCCTGTCCTTAATTCTACTTCCTTTTCCATATGATAGCCTCTCATACATTGAAGGAAACTAACATGTCTCCCCAATTTACCTGCAGCCATTTATTGAATGACATGCCTTCTGGACCTTACAAAATTCTGGCAATCTCCCTTTGGATGCCCTCTACTTTTTCATATGTCTTATAAATGATGAAGTCTAGGAATAAATTTATCATGACCCTAATATTTCAAATATGTTGTAATAGAGAATTCTATTGCTCTATCATACCTTTTATCTTGGTTGGTCTGTCTGTATTAATGCATGATCAGAATTCATTAACTTTGATACCTGCCCCACCACTTATTCAATCATGTTAAACCTGAGACAAAACAGAGCTTTTTGGCTTTTAAAATTTTACTGATATTAAAGCTGGGTCACCCCATTCTGTACTTTGCAGTAAACTTTTTATCATAAATATAGGTCTTTTCCTTTATTCTATTTTTTTCATGTCATCCTGTAAATTTTGACCCACGATTCCAGGCTGCCAAGACCTTTCTGAAACCAATCCTGTCATTCGAAGCAATAATGTCAAGCTTTGGCTCAACCGTAGTTTTAAGAACATGCTTTCTACTTTTGTCCAAGTCCATGGTGAAAATATCAGCCAGGACAGGGCCAAGGGTAGAGAGAAGGACATCCAGCTGACATCCTTATGCTTCACAGCTGTGAAGAGCAATCTTGTCCTTAGCTCTCTGATTAAAAATCCTTTTCTTGAATGAGGAGAAAATAGCCTATCCCAACTTACTATACCAATTATTTTCTGTGAATTTCTATTATTCTAAGTAAACATCTGAAAAGATTAAACTGGAGGTTCTTTGTTTACACTGCTGGTTGCAGAGGAACAACATGAAACCGAGTCCCAATTTTTCCTTTGTTTGGAGCCAGTGGAGAAAAATTCACTTTTTACATGCATAAGGGAAGCATCTAGCAGGCTTTCAAACCCCATACACACAAATTCTCCTCTAGCATCTAATTCTCCCCCCCCCCCGCCCCCGGCTAAATTCTTACTATAATGAAGGGAGGTCAACTGAGCCGCACTGAGCAGTGGATACTGGGGTTTGTTTAATAGCTAAGATGTTCGCTCCCACACATCAGCCTCACTTTTATATACAAGCCTCAGCAAAACACCATCTCCACTGTTCCTGCTTCTCAGGAGCTCTCACAGAGTCAAAACTGAATGTGAAATCTCCGAATGCCAAGGTGTATGCAATAATTGCAGCCCCCTTTCTTATTACCTGTGCCAGTGAGATAAACAGACCCGTGTTCTCAGGAGCAGTCGCACGGGTTCTGAGCACTCTGTGAAAGGCTTCTATAAAGTAGTATTTTCATTGAGTCTGTATTTGCATAACCATAGAAATCATTTCCTCTGCTCTCTGAGTTAGGAGCCTGTGGCATGTGTTATTTATCTGCATTCACTGAATGGAAACAACTTGTTTTTTCTCCTAAAATTGCTACCTTCTGTCCAGGGTTTGTCTGCAACATCTCCTATTATACAGTGCACTCAAAAGACAAAAGCATCATTTCTGCCCTTATACATCTTGTACTATTTCCTTACAATCCTGCTAGAGCCTTTAGAAGAATGATTTATAACATCCTATTGCTACAAAGGAGGAAGCCAAGTAAGTCTAGTATAATAATCAAAAACTCTCGGGGACCCTTAGGCTTTATGCAGGAACAAACTCATTCCTTGTTTGTTTCCCCTTCATGGTTAGTTCCCCATGTCCCAGAGGCCTACAAAATAATGTCTTAATGGTAAAAACATGTCTTCCTGTATAAATATGAGGAGGACAAGAACAATTACACAGTAGGGGATCCTAAGTGGCTCAGTTGGTTAAGTGTCCAACTCTTGATATCGACTCAGGTCATGATCTCATGGTTGGTAAGTTCGAGCCCCACATGGACTCTGCGCTGACATAGTAGAGTCTGCTTGAGATTCTCTGTCTGTCTCTCTCCGCCCCTCCCCAACTTGCATGTGTGTGCTTCTTCTCTCTCAAAAATAAACAAACATTAAAAAAGAAAAAGAACAAATACACAATTTACGGCTTCAGAGCCTAACTCTAGTTCTCTTCTCCTTTGAAGCCTTTTTAGGCCCTTAGAAATACCTGCCTTCTATGAAGTCTAGTCACCTTATTCTCTGCTGGGGTTTCCTAAATCATATCCCATGGAACACTTCAGCCCCCATGAGTGTTAATGGATGACCTGTGTGATAGGTGTCCTAAAGCCAAAGAATGTTAAGAAGCAGGCATGTTAATGAAAGGTTAAGCAGATTTCTTTTCTACAATGGGTCTGAGCGCCTTTCACACATTGATGAGCATTGTGAATCTTTAAGGGTACAGTGTCATCTCAACTTCTCCAAGCCCTCTACTGCCTGGAGGCAACTTGTGGCTTGCAAGCAGCACAAGTTTAAAGATGAGAACAGATTAACAGTAGCAACCAGTGTATTTTAAACGATATAAAGGAACTAAATTATGAGAACTACGATTTCATTTCCTGTTAGGTGGTGCTAGGACTGCAACGGTTCCCGTTGGTTATCTAAATGGGATTGTCCTCTCTCTCGTTCACTGTGCTAAATGCTCTAGTGGCTACTGAATGTACAAATGGCAGTGCTAAAAAACTAACAAACACCCAAGATGTAACCTCTTTGGAAGCCTTTATGGACTCCTTCCCCAAAATAAATGATTGCTACCCCCATTATCTGTACTTTCAAATTATTTTTCTTACATCTGCAACATTATTGGAGTCATTCATTGACAGTTTGGTTACATTTCCTACTAAACTATAATCCATTTAAGAACAACTTCTGCATCTCTACTGCTTTATATCCTTGGCATTTAGCACAAGGTCTGGCTTACAATACAAGTTAGTAAGTATTTGTTAAGGCACAGAAGCAGAGAGAATAGGCAGGAAGACTGATACTGGCTCGATATAAGCGCATAGTTCTGTCCTCACCAATTGTCAGTGTGAAAACTATACTGTCACCACGATGTTTTATATATGGCATTAAAGAACAGTTTTTAAAGCAGAGAATTGTGGGGGCGCCTGGGTAGCTCAGTCAGTTAAGCATCAGACTCTTGGTTTCAGCTCTGGTCATGATCTCACCGTTTCGTGAATTTGAGCACTGCGTCTGGCTCTGTGCTTCAGCGTGGAGCCTGCTTGAAATTCTCTCTCTCCCTCTCTCTCTGCCCCTCCCCCCTCATGTGCCTCTTTCCCTCAAATAAACTTAAAAACAGAATTGTGACATTCATGCACAATAAATAAATAAATCTCATCAAAAATGTTATTTAACTCATCATTACTGAGGGAACCAGTAAGATCTTACAGCTAGCTTACAGGAGAATTCCAAGAACCATAGGATAAGCAATAAGGTGAGTTGGAACCAATTTACAAATAGAGACAAGGGTCTAGTCACAGAACAATAATCAATTGCATCCCACTGGAAATAATTAACTTGCATTTCCATGGACAAAAGTCATTGACGTGTTTACCCATTTTGTATAATTTACAGCATTTTATTTTTTTTAAATGTTTTTTATTTATTTTTAGGAGAGAGAGAGAGAGACAGCGTGAGCAGGGGAGGGTCAGAGAGAGAAGGAGTCACAGACTGAAACAGGCTCCAGGCTCTGAGCTGGCTGTCAGCACAGAGCCCGACGTGGGGCTCGAAGCCACGAACCACGAGATCATGACCTAAGCGAAAGTCAGACGCTTAACTGACTAAGCCACCCAGGCGCCCCAACTTACAGCATTTTAAATTGCTCAAAGACAATGAAAAGCATAGATAACCCAAATGGGCACATTAGGTAGAACACCCACGAATCTTTTTGTCCATTTCAAAGTCTTTCACAATTTTCTTGACAATTTTCAATAGTCCCAGGAGGTGGCAAAACATCATTTCAGGTACTACTCCTTGCTTTCTTGTACTTCCTTTTATCATAATCTCCTAGCACTTGTGCTCAGATTTGATACTATGAGGCTTGTCGGAAAAATTTGAGAAGCAGAATGTGTTTCCACACATTCCAAGAGATCTTGCCTATTCTTGGTTCCACTTATCCCACTGTGTTTTTACAGTGAGGGTGAGTTATTTCATCTGATGGCTCCCTGCTTCATTATATTAACAGAACTCCAGAGAGCACCCCTCCATTCCTCTAGGGAAACAGTCAATCCAAGATGAACCTTCCCTTCTCAATACATCCATTTAATATTTTCCACCTTAAGTATCATAGTATGTTTCCTGAAACAAGGAATTGTCACATTTTTTGGTCTACCAAGGAACCTGAAACAACTCTGGCCTCATTATCCTCAATAACTACTTTATGCATGGGGAAGTATTTTAACATTTAAAAAAATTTTTTAAATTTTATTTCTGAGAGAGCACAAGTAGGGGAGGGGCAGAGAGACGGGAGACAGAAGATCTTAAGTGGGTTCTGTGCTGACAGCAGTAAGCCCAATGTACAGCTTAAACTCACGAACTATGAGATCATGACCTGAGCCAAAGTCAGACACTCATGGGACTGAGCCACCCAGGTGCACCATTTTAACAGGAAGATTAAGGGTTAGGACGCTTTTAGGTAATATATTTCATCCTCTCTTAAAAGGAAAAGAGTTTTGTCACTTTTTTGTGCCTCCTTTACATGAACATAGATGGCTTGTTTTTACAATGCACCCAGCTAGAATCAGTAAATGCAGTTTTAAGTGGTTATAAATTTTTCTCCCTGGGGAGGGATAGTGTCTGCAATGGAAGCAATCTTTCTTTAAATTCTATTCCCCTTGCCTACTTTCTCTGGCCTATGCCCTGAATCTTCTCTACATCACACTCTTTGAAAGTACACTCACTCAACTGCCTACAAATGCCCAGAATATTTTTCTGCATCTCCCCTAGAATAAGGGAGAAAACCAAGATACTTACGATTTTTTCAATTCATTGAATTATTTTACCTTAGAAGTTTGTAAGGAGTGTGATAAAGGAATGACACGTACCTATTTAGAAGAGGGTATCAGAATCATTTATAGAGCTTTCTCAAAATCTATCATTCTGTGAGAATCATAGATCAAAGCAAGTCAGGTTGCAGTACTATAGTTTAGTACTATTGGTACAGGGAGAGAGGGAGAACCATTTATCTAACCTTAAGAGCACACTATAAATATGTTATCATCTATAAGTGGTTAGGAGAAAATATCCATAGTTCTATCACATACTCGTATATACTGCCATCCAAAGTGATTTCTGTACATAGTACTGGCAATATGAAAAATGCTAACATCCCCCAATGACTGTATTATTCAAGAGCATATATCTTTTCTATTACCTTAGCTATAGTCGTTATAATGGTTTGAGTTTATTGGATGTTTTATTACATTTATCAAATACAAGTTTCAGGGACCTTGAAGACCACTCTGCCTCCTCAGGTCAATCTGTATTTGCACTATTGTGTGTTTAGAGCAAAGGAAGATAGAGCAGTGGACACCTGGTATAGAATAACAAACTAGTATCTGGAAAATTTGTGACCAGGTACTACCATCTTTATGAAATTTTGACAACCTTGGATATTTTTCTATGTCCTGGAAATCAGCCAATAATCAAGTTGACAACTATTACCTCAACCTGTCCTTCTAGAAGCCTTCCAATCACTGCATCTTCATGATCCCATATGCTTACCTGAAGTTTTGAATGAAAGGAAAAATCTTAAGTGCCAAGGATATGGGGTCTGTGATATAAAGCATGTGTTCAGAGATACTGAGGGAATCTGAATTACAGGGTTAATCCTCAGCAATGGGAAAGTGGTGGGATTATCTCTTTGTTGATATTTTACATTGATCATAAAGTATTATTCCATGCGAGCATCACGATTACAGCAAAAAAAAAAAAAAAAAAAAATCCTTCCTTCTGTATTTCTTTCTAAACCCTTCTGCTTATGTTATATATTTTTTTCTTTTATAGCAATACTTTCATGCAGGAGGAAATGGCCTGAAAAAGAATTTCTTGGAGAAAAGCCCAGATCTTCAATCTCTGAGATATGCTCTCAGTCTTTATACCCAGACGACTGATGCCTTGATAAAGAAATTCATTGACACTCAGACCTCACAGAGTAAGTAACACATTGGATGTGAGAATAAAGTAAGCTGAATACAACTAAAATTCAACATAAGAATTATTATAAATAGTATTAATAGCTTTTACTACTATAAATTAAACCATCAATAAGAATTGAGATTATGTTTAATAGAAAGTTATCAACATGTTTTAACCTTCATGATTCATAATTTAATAATTTGACTAATACTAGGATGTGCTTAATACTAAAACCATATGGAGTGGTTGACTCTTGTTGGTGATTCCAACTTGATACAGTTTAGTAAAGCTTAGTATTGAATATCCATTGCTGTGACAGTCTCTTCAATTCAGCAAATATAGTGTTTTCTGCTTTTGGTAATTTCCAAATTATAATGATAACTTCCCAAACCTTGACTTTAAATGTAAAATATCATGTTCTGGGGTTTCAAGAAGGAAAATTTCATCTTATTCTAACTTTATATGAGAGGAATTTGAACTTTTAATTTGAAATGGACTAAAAGGCAAGCATGTTATTGGAAACTCAAGCATGTTTCATGTGGCCAAATTCCCCCCTCATCAGCTTTCAGGATATTACAGGTAAGCAGCCTTTCTTTCAAGTTGCTTTGTGATTTATCGTATTTTGGTTGTTAAATGGATTTAAGGTCAGGCATTTCTGAGAAATGATTGAAAATGTCAGTATGAGTCACAAAAAGCCAAAGGCAGGCTCAAACTCTAGAACATAATAAATTGCACCACAGAAATAATATGCGGAAACTGTCTTCATTCATGAGGATCCTCAGAAAAGAAAGCACACAGATATTTTTGTTTTTTCTGTGATGAAAATACTCCAGATTTCTATGTGTTTTTGATGGGTATTTGAACTTTTCTACTACCTCAAATGTGGATGCTTTGCCTATACTACCAAGGTAGGTGTTAGGTCGTTCCTTCACTTGTCTTTAACACTTTGTGGTTTCTAATAATGTTCAATTAAATGCTACAAAGACTCCTTTTAATGTTCTGTGCTAACCAGGTTACATCTTGGGATAATTCAATAAAGGAAAAAAAGAGTTGAGCTCATGAAAGGTTGTCAAGAGATACAGAAATATTCAAAACATTAGTCCCTTGAATCCATCATCCCTCAAGATTTTCTGAATGTTAGAAATACGAATGTAATTCTAATGTATCATCCCAGAAAATTTGAGTGTTTGAAACTGTTGCTTTTGTAGGCCCGTAGCCCAACTTTCAGCATAGATGTCGCAGCACACAAAACTACCTATGTGTATCAATTTTGGTATGACTATAAACTGGAAAAGAGTTTGGTATTATTTACTGAGGTTGAAGATTTGCCTTCCCTATGACCTAGCAATTCAACTCCTAGACACAAATCCAAAAATTATGAGTGTGCATGTGCACCGAAGACACATATAAGAAAATTCACAGGAAAAAAATGTCCATGAACAGTTGAACAGTAAAATAAATTCTGGCATATTCATACAGTGAAAACCTGTACAACCATAACACAAAACATGAATGAATAAGGACAAACAAAATGTTCAATAAAAGCAACCAGATACTAAGGAATATACACTGTGTGATTAAATTTTTAAGAATTCCAAAAACTATACTGTGGTGTTTAGGAATACACAGTAAAATGACTACACAGAGCAAGGAAAGGTCTTCTGTGAAGTATAGAGCACAGTTCTCTCTGGGGATTAGGGACTGAGGACTTCTGACGGGCTGACAGTTTGCTCTTCCTTGACCTGGTGGTGGTTAGCTGGCTGTTCTCTCTGATACGTGACTGACAACATACTTTGTTTTGTCTGTGCTTAATAATTATTTACTGTTACAATTAAAAATTGGGGCATCTAGGTGGCTCAGTCTGTTAAGCCTCTGACTTCGGCTCAGTTCATGATCTTGTAGTCCGTGAGTTTTAGCGCCATGTCAGCCTCTGTGCTGACAGCTCAGAGCCTGGAGCCTGCTTCAGATTCTGCTTCTCCCTCTCTCCACCACCTCTTCCCCACTCATACTCTGTCTCTCTGTAAGATAATCATTAAAAAAATTTTTTAATTGTTTCCTGAAATAGAAAGGTTAAAAAAATTATGTCAAAATCAAAATTCTTTATTTTCTTTTTTAAGTTTATTTATTTATTTTTAAAGTTATTTATTTTGAAAGAGAAAGAAAATGGGCATGAACAGGAGATGGAGGGGCAGAGAGAGAGAGAGAATCCCAAATAGTGTCTGCCCTGTCAGCACAGAGCTAGACCCGGGCTTGAACTGCAAACCATGAGATCACCACCTGAGCAAAAATACAGACATTTAACTGACTGAGCCACCTATGCACCCCTAAAATTATTTATTTTCATTCTTTTTTTTCATAAATAGGTTATAAGTGTAGAAAAACATACTATAGGGGCACCTGGGTTGGCTCAGTTGGTAAAGCGACCAACTTCTGCTCAGGTCATGATCTTACAGTTTGTGGGTTCGAGCCTTATGTCAGGCTCTGTGCTGACAGCTCAGAGCCTGGAGCCTACTTCTGTGTTTCCCACTCTCTGCTCCTCCCCAGCTCATGCTCTGTCTCTCTCAAAAATAAATAAACATTAAACATTTTTTTAAAAAAGAAAAAAAGCATACTGTAATTTTCTTGCTCACCTATTTCTTTTCCTCATGTTTTGTCTTATTTTTTTTTCTTTACTCCTTTCTCTCCCATTTTCATCTTGATTACTTTGTTTTGGAATATGTTTAGATATCATCTTTCTCTAGTAGTAAAAAAGAGAAAAAAAGAAAAACCTGCTGGGGACGGAGTCCCATTAGGAATTTGTGAACCACAGAGTTTAAGTGAGAATTATCTGTTTGGAAAAACCTTGTCTTTTTTCTATTCCAATTATTGGAAATCAACCAACCCAAAACAAATGTAGACGTATTAAGTCCTCAAGGAAAACTGATAGTTCATTTTATAAGAACATGTTTATTATTCTAACCATAAACTACAGTAATAAAACACCATCTTATTCTGCATTCACTTTACAAATAATTACCATCACCTCTGAATGAAGTTTCATATATTGAGGCATATATTCAAAACAGAACATGACGTTATATACACCAGTTGCTCTAATAAGGCGGTTCCACACTACGGGTAATTCAGTTCCCCTAAGGACATTTGGCACTATCTGGAGAGTTTTGGTTGTAACATCTGGGAGTGGTGGTCATGTTACTGGTATCTAGTGAGTGGAGACAAGGAGAGGTGTTAAATATTTTATGGTGCACAGATTTCTGTCTCCAAATCACAGTAATGCTGAGATTGGGACACTCAGCTCTTATTAGACTAAAAACTGGTAAGTATTGTAGCATAGGTCATGTCAGAAGAAGGAAAAATATTCAAGTTTGTTTATTTTGAGAGAGAAAGAATGTAAGCAGGAAAGGGGCAGAGAGAGAAAGAGAATCCCAAGTAGCCTCCATGGTGTCAGCAGAGAATCCAATGTAGGGTTCAATTCCACAAGCCAGTGAGATCATGATCTCCACTGAAATCAAGAATCAAATGCTTAACTGACTGAGCCACCCCAGTGCCCCAGAGGAGGGAAAATTTTGACTTGAGAAGACAGAAAAAGTAGAAAAGTCCAGTGGGCAAACTGAGTCATGTGGTGGTAGAAAGAAGAAGGAATTCTGGATATACAAACTTTCCAGGAAAGTATATACCTGTGCTCTAAAAACTCCCACTATGTCAGAATATCCACAGTTTATTTTTTAGGGAAAAATTTTGTTTTGCTTTTAAAACAAAATTCACATCACCACCTATTTTTGATTAATAGCTCTAGTTGGAGGTGTCTTAGATTTCTATGCACCATTAAAATATACATAAATACTGTAGGGTTTGTGTAATAATATTAAAAATTATTTTAACATTTGTAATAATTATCACCTATTCTTCCTTATAGCTGATCTAATGGTTTAGATTGGGTAGTTTGCTTTAAAAATTATACTTTTGGGGCACCTGGGTGGCTTAGTCAGTTAAGCGTCTGACTTTCGCTTGGGTCATGATCTCACGGTTCGTGGGTTCGAGCCCCGCATCGGGCTCTGTGCTGACTGCCAGCTCAGAGCCTGGAGTCTATTTCAGAGTCTGTGTCTCTCTCTCTCTCTCTGACCCTCCCCTGCTCACACTCTCTCTCTCTCTCTCCTAGAAATAAATAAAAATATTAAATAAATAAATAAAAAATAAAAATCACACTTTTGTTGTTGTTTTTCAGGAATGTATTATGCTTTTAGAGGCTGGTCCAAAATTCCTTTCTTGCATTTTGATTACAATATTCATTAAAAACCTTTATAACCGCTGTTTCATTATATCAAGGGCTTTTTGAATATTTCATGGAGTAGCAGACAGTGAAAAATGTATAAAAGTTTAACATATTAAGTAGAATTTTTTTTTCAGAGAATAGCACAATTTGGAATGAGGCAGAGAATGATTAATTGCTGAGCTACTCTGTGTCGTATTGTTTCCTTATCTGAGGTTTTATAAGAGCTTGAGGAACCTGAATCTCAAAAGCTTTACAGACAAAGGGATATTTATGTCTAAGTTACAAATGACTCATAAAGAAGTATATATATTTAATGAGTATGTGAATTAAAATTATGAGATAAAATGTTTTATTCTGTGATCTGTCCTCTTACTAACTTTGAGCAATATCTTTGAGTCCTTTCTTATTAAAAAAAAAAAAAAAGATACTTTTGGTCATTTTAATGACTCGTTTCCTACTAAAGTAGAGAATAATTTATTTTAATTTGAAATGGAAATCAGAGCACTACTCATTCACATTTGGAATCTGTGAATATACTTTACCATATACATTATGTATAAAGCATTAATTATCTCTAATTAGGTTCTTCAAGCTATATAAGTTATGTCCATAAGTAGAAAAGAAACCCTTCTGAAATGGCTCACTGTAGCAAGGATCTCTTCTTAATTTTTTTTAATGTTTAATGTTTATTTTTGAGAGAGAGAGGGAGAGAGAGAGAGGTGAGCAAGGGAGGGGCAGAGAGAGAAGGAGACACAGAATCCGAAGCTGGCTCTAGGCTTTGAGCTGTCAGCACAGAGCCCATTGCAGCACTCAAACTCACAAACCGTGAGATCGTGACCTGAGCCAAAGTCGGACGCTCACCCAACAGAGCCACCTGGGCATCCCAAGGATCTCATCAGAAATGTAGGAGAACTTACATTAATAATATTTACTTGACAAAAGAACTGACATCAAAATACATAAATAACTTACTGGATGTCACTAATGGGTGAAAATACCAAGGAATATTCTCAGCTTACATGGGGAAATAATATTAAAATCCACTTGGTTATCTTCAGTTTAATACTGATTGGAAAGCACAGTCAGAAGTGGTTTCTTATTTTAGCTGATAAGCCTGTCAGAGGTAACCAGAGATCCGGAATCCCATCCAAAAGATTTATGCCACTGTTTTATCCCTGGGACAGTGAAATTCAACTAGCTAGCACTGCCTTCCAAGAGAGACGTTAGAATGTTGTAGCAGTGCAGGGGGAAAACGGAGAATTTATGATATTTGGCTCTTCAAATGTTAGAGTTGGTCTGATAATATTTAAAGCTGGATGAGGCTCTTCAGTCAGTCAATAATAACTTTAATAGGAGTGGTGATGTGATATGGTTCTGAGTTTGTTGACTCCTTTCCCAAAGTAGAAATGGCAGGTGTCAGACAAGGTTACTATAATGCTGAGCAAAGTTGTTTGTATACCATGATGCAGTGCCTTCCAATAATCCTGTGAACCCAGTTACATTATCCATACCTCTCAGATTAAGAAATGGAGTCACATGGGGCACCTGGTGGCTCAGTTGGTTAAGCATCTGACTCGGTTTCAGTTCAGGTCATGATCTCAACTCAAGCCCCAAGTCCAGCCCCTACCCCTGTTGGGCTCTGCACTGCCAGTGCAGAACCTCCTTGGAATTCTCTCTCTGCCTCTCTCTCTGCCCTACCCCCACTTGTGCTATCTCTCTCAAAATAAAGAAAAAGAAATGGAGTCACAAATAGATTAAGAAATATGCCAAAGTCATGTAGGGAAGTGGTAGAGACAATGCCCGTGCCACTAACTCATACTTTTTAAAGTTTATTTATTTTTGAGAGAGAAAGAGACTGCAAGCAGGGGGAGGGGGGTAGAGAGAGAAGAGGTCAGAGGATCTGGAGTGAGCTCTGTGATGATGACAGTGAGCCTGATGTGAGGCTCTAACTCAGGAACCATGAGATAAAAGTTGGACCTGAGCCAAAGTTGGATGCTCAACTGACTGAGCCACCCACGTGCCCCTATCTCATACTTATTTTAATCAGAAAAGAAATTAGAATGTATTCTTATTTCCTACAGCCCATGCTTTCTTCTCTTGAGATTGAATAACTGGGTTTACTTCAGGTTCCTTACTTTTCATTTTAGTATGACTAAATCTCCCTTCTCTTCAGGAAATAATCTTTTAGTTTTTTTTCATGTCAGCAACAAACTGTATCCCCAGACTTCTAAGTTCTTCCTCCACCACTTTCCCCTCACTCTGACTGCAGTGACTGGGCATGCTCAGTGTCCAGGATATCTTTTAAATATTAACTGGGAATGAGGCAACTACGTAGCTCAGTCAGTTAAGCATCTGACTTTAGCTGAGGTCATGATCTCCCTGTTCGGAGTGTGAGCCCTGCACCAAGCTCTGTGCTAACAGCTTACATCCTGGAGTCTGTTTCAGATTCTGTGTCTCCCTCTCTCTCTCTCTCTCTCTCTCTCTCTGCCCCTCCCCCTTTGAGCATGTATATGCACGACCCCTCCCCATCTCTAAAAAATAAACATTTAAAAAAATTATTGAAAATAGTTACACTGTAAAAATTCAAGTCGAATATAAGGAAATGCATACTGCCTTCAGAAAGCCTTTTCTAATATAGCCTGATTTCATTCCTCTAGAATCTCTTGTGTCTGTGTGTAGGATATTGCTGCTTTGGACTTTCCCGCCTATTCTACTCTTCATCACCTTTGTCCCTCACCAGCAGAAATATCATTCTGCAACACTCCCTAGCACATTGAGTCATATAATGATTGCTAGTTTATATTTCTCTCCTATCCCAATGTAAGCTGTAGGAGGACAGAGATCTTGCTTACTCATCTTTGAAATCCATGTGCTAGATACAGAGTAGATGATCAGTGAATTTTAGAACAAATGAATGGTAGAAAATCAAATGCAGGAAATTAAAAATTGTGCAATATGACCATAGTCCTTATGCTTGAATTTATACAATTACAAACCCTTCGACTAACCTTTGTTTAAAGTATGTTCATAGCCCTGTGCTAGACACTGCAGAGCACCCAAAGTATGTGTGTGTGTGTGTGTGTGTGTGTGTGTGTGTGTGTGTGTCTTCCCTTAGGGAAAAAGTGTACAATTTGATGGCTGATACTATTTAGTAGTTTTTGTACAAGGTAAAAGATACTGGATGCCACTGGAGAAATGGCATTTGGAGAAATACAAAGGGATGTAGAAAGTTAGATGGAAAGAATAGGATTACTAATTTTTTATCAAGCCCTTAAAATCATGTTTTATTTAATCTATTACATAAAACTCAAAAGCAATAAGGAAAAAATTGAAATACATGACTGTTTTCAGTTTAGGCCATTGTGTGATTCATACATGCTTTCATTTGATTCATTTTTAGGTGGATTTACCAGGTGTCAGCCTCTGTGCTAGATGCTAGATAAGCTACAATGAAAGGGTGGCTTCATGTCTTCCATTTGTCCCTCCTAATGGACCCTTTTCTTCCCAAGATGCTGGGCTGTATAGATTCCAGCTATGGACTCTCTTACTCCTTGTTTCCTATTGGGTCAGCCAGTGGAGGGTTCCTCTGAAGCTCCACGGGAGGAAAGACTAGGTCAGGTATCCATTCTCCAGGCTCCCTCTGGCCTTGGTCCATTCACGCTGACTGTCCTTTCACAGTACCTTTCCCTAGAGAACTTTCTCCTTCTGAATCCCAGTAGCTACTTCTGCCCCTCATATTTTATAGACTATGGGTATTAACAGATCCACTACCACTTCTGTTTTTCCCTAAAGTCCCATCTAAAACTTCACAGACACTTTATTAATGCATCCAAAATTACTGCAATTTGAGTTTCTGTTTGCTATTGATACCCTGACTGGTACAAAGGCAAATCTTCATACCTTTGCTAGGTTTTTCTTTCATACTGACTCCAATTTGGGTCATCAAAGGTTAAGACATTAAAATAAGTCAGGCACCAGAACATTTCTCTTTGGAGTGAGGTAAAACATCATATTTTGATGACTGAGCTGTCCAGAATGAGTGGTAAAAAAAAATTGATTAGCTTTTCATTCACAGAATTATTTCCATTACACTCTGGCCAGAGCATCAAAATCCCTGATCTCTGTTCTCCTAATGCAATTTATCTTGCTCAGCATCTCAACTTCTCTGGAACCCTGAAGTCAAATTGAGACAACTGGGAGGCATTAGTAAAATCATTTGCAAAAATATAGTCCTCACAGCACAGAATAAGCAGGTATTTGTTGTATGTCATGCAAGGGGGAAGTTATGATTCTTAGTGCACTATTCTAAGTATACATACTTACTTGTAGGTAAGAACAGATATACTTTTATATTTTTTCCATTTTTAAATGTAAATATTTGAAAGATTTTTTCCTAACACTATTCATATAAAATCAGCAACTGTGTTTGTGTGTGTAAGTGGTCCATCTTTTCATTTCTCAGTTGAGATATGAAGACCATATCTCATTCTGAAGCCATGAAGAATATCAGTGGTATTAGAACCTTGTTTTCTAATATTAAAAGTGTTCTCTGTTACTTGCCTCTCACTGGCTAATATTATTTAATATAAATCTGGAAGTAATGTATATTTTTCTAAAATTAAATGTTTGTTTTGCTATTAGAAACAAAACATTTGGGAGCACCTGGGTGGCTTAGTCCTTTAAATGTCTGACCTCAGCTCAGGTCATGATCTCACAGTTTGTAAGTTCGAGAACCACCTTGGGCTCTCTGCTGACAGCTCAGAGCCTGGAGCCTGCTTTGGATTCTGTGTCTCCATCTCACTCTTCTCCCGTGCTCACATTGTGTCTGTCTCTCTCTTTCAAAAATAAATACATTAAAATTTTTTTTAGAAAGTAAAGAAAGAAAACACTTGACGCTTGGCATTACATTTAAAGATCAAAATAAGTACTCACACTTGGAGTTTACTACAGATTAGGCATCTTCAAATATGTGCTTCTCACTTGAGTCTCAGAACAACATTGGAAAGTCAGACAGAGGTCTTCAAATTTTTGGTCTGATATTCCACACTGCCTCTGGGTGTTCTTTTGAGACAGTCATTTCACTTAAAAGCAATAGATGCCATCGAAGTGATTTGAGCCAAGGATGCAGGGTGAAAAAGTAGAATGTTTATCTGACATCTCAGAAAAAGACTGAAGGGAGATAAAAGGGCATAGGCAGATACTTTGGCAGCTGGGCTGGCAACAGTGATGGAGAGATGTGGGGTAGACTCACAACATAGTTTAGCAGTACAAAAGGCATGGACTAGTGAAATTAATCTTGGTAAAGTAATTAAGATTTAGGATAATAAATTTCTTTTAGAATTTTCCAAAATTAAGCTACATTTACTTCTGTGTGTTGAAATTATGGTAGATTTTTTTCTACCTAGTTGTAATTTTCTGCTCTTTGAAATTATCTTAAAATGTCCTAGTATTTTTTTGAATCATATAAAGAACATAACATTCAACATGCAAAATAAATAATCCAATTAAAAAATTGGCATAAGACATGGACAGATATTTCTCCAAAGGAGACATACAGATGGCTAACAGACACATGAAAATATGCTCAACATCATTCAGCATCAGGGAAACGCAAATCAAAACTACAATGAGATCCCACCTCACACCTGTCAGAATGGCTAAAATAAACAACACAAGAAACAACAGGTGTTGGTGAGGATGCAGAGAAAGGGGATCCCCCTTGCACTATTGGTAGGAATGCAAACTGATGCAGCCACTCTGGAAAACAGTATGGAGGTTCCTCAGAAAGTTGAAAATAGAATTACCCTACTATCCAGCAATTTCAGTACTAGGTTTTTTACCCAAATATAAAAATACTAATTCAAAGGGATATATGCACCCCCATATATAGCATTATCTATGATAGACAAATTATGGAAAAAGCTGTGTGTCCATTGCCATAAAAAATAATTAAATCTTTCCATTTGCAACAATACAGGTGGAGCTAGAGAGTATTAACCTAAGGGAAATCAGTCAAAGAAAGACAAAAACCATATGATTTCACTCATAAATGAAATTTAAGAAACAAAACAAGCAAAGGTAAAAACAAAAAAAACAGGGAGGCAAACAAGAAACAGACTCTTAACCTTAGAGAACAAACTTACTTATCAGAGGGGAGGTGAGTGGGGAGGAAAGGTAAAATAGGTGTTGGGGATTAAAGATTGCACTTGTGATGAGCATTGGATGTTGTATGGAAGTGGTGAATCACTACATTGTACACATGAAATTAATATTAGATTGTATGTTAACTAAAATTTAAATAAAAACTGTTAAAAAGAAATATGAAGAACACACTTTGTTATGCAAAGTAAATTAGTTTAGTTGAATTCCAAAGTATAATTAACCCAAAGTGGTAGATTTTGAAGTCTTTCAGGGCCGTAGATTGAAAGCTGTGGGCTAGAATAAACAGCCTAATTAAAGTTCCTCTTAAAGATTCAAAAGATCTCAAAGTTGCTCTCAGGAGTAGAAGAATTGTACTACACACACACACACAGGCACCTTATATTTACATATATACATACACACACACACACACACACACACACACACATTATATGTGTATATGTAATTGAATAATTTTAAATCTTATGTAAAGAAAAAGACCACAGTAGTTATGTAAAGCATTAATTAAAATTAAGCAAATGCTGAGTCAATGATAAAACAATGATAAAACATGAGGTATTCCACATCATATATTACTTTCTTACTGTGGGTAGCTATGATATTTTTCATGTTTTTGTTACTGCTGTTATTTTTGTTTTAGGTCTGATTGGAAAGCAAAACAGGTAGAATCAGTTGTTTGAAAATTTAATGGAAATGCCGACAAACTGAGATGTCAGAAAAACATTCTACAAATCACTGAGTCAAGAAAGCAAAATGCAATACAATAACTCTGTACTTACTGAGCCATAATGTCTGTTTTTTATTCACTGAGAACAGGTTTTGTGACCAATTAGGTCAGTGGCATTAATTGGAAAACCACAGACTATTGCCTCACAACCTCCATATGCCCTTTATAACTAACTTCTGAGAAAAGACAGCATGTTTTCTCCTTCAGTTAACCCTTGGAGCTAGAAATTAAATCTTGTTATTAAGTGTTTGCTTTATCTTAGAGAAATATGAACTATGCCGTGTGGCATGGAGATAGTGACTCTAAATCTCTAAAGGTTGGAAGTCAAGCTTGTATAAACCTCTGGTATAACATGCTCTCATTTAGGTGAAGGGACATGGAACTGAAATTTTGGTTGACAGGGGAGCTGGTAACCATGCAGTTACAGCCCAAACATCTCCTCTACCTCTGCCTTGCTGTGTGACCTTGGGATCAATCACTTACCTTCTCTAAGCTTCAGTTTTCCCACCTGTAAAGTGGCTAACATAGTATTCCTAAGTCCATTGGGTTGCTGGGAGGTTCACAAGTAGTAATACATGTGAAACAGTGCACAGTAATCTCTCAATGTCAATTCTTATTGCATCATCATCATGATTAGATATACTATCTAGAAAGTACCCCTTTCTTCTACAAACATGAAGAACTCTCTTCAAATGTAGCTAAGCAAGGAAACCAACTATCATATTTACCTGTAAACTAACTTCACAATACCAAGAGGCTTTCAGATTGATAGAGAAACCTATGACACTGACACCTGAAGGAATCACACCTGCAGTTTTTATGAACCGTCTTTTCCATTCACACTCTGGTTGTCAAATAACATGTCTCCTTCTTGCTATCACAAAGCACAATGCTTGGTGTGAGACATGGGAAAAATTATCTGCTCCAAGGAGCTTACAGTGAAGGTATAACAACTATGTAAAGGGAAAAATAATCATACAAGGTAGATTATGTTAAACATGAGATGAATCTAAAGAGGGGAACATAACTACAGTCAGGAGAGCTGAGAGGATTCAGAGAACAAGCATGGCCCATGGTGGGCTTTGAAGGATGTGTGAGGTGTGAGTTAAGGAAGAAGAGGAAAGCAGGTTAGGAAGGCACAGAAACCAGGTTGACAAGGGGACCCATCAGGAGGACTAGAGAAGTGCTTCTTAAACTGTAGTACCTGGAGCAGCAGTATCAGGATCTTCTGGTATGTTGGTAAGCTCAGATCACTAGAACAGAATACCAAAGACTGTGTGGCATAAATAACAGAAATTTATTCTCTTATAGTCTGGAGGCTGGAGATACTAATGGATTCAGTTTCTGGTGAAAGCCCTCTTCCTAGCTTACAGGTGGCTGCCATCTCATGATGTCCTCACATAGTATAGAGGGAACTCTCTGGTGGCTGTTTTATAGGCACACATCCTATTGGGCCAGGACCCAACACTTATGACCTCATTTGACCTTGATTACTTCCTCAGAGGCCCCATCTCCAAAGAGAGTCATATTTTTTTTAACAATTTTTTTCTTTTTTTTTTTTAATTTCTGAGAGAGAGAGACCGCATGAGCAGAGGAGGATCAGAGAGAGAGGGAGATACAGAATCTGAAGCAGGCTCCAAGCTCTGAGCTAGCTGTCAGCACAGAGCCGGATGCAGGGCTCAAACCCACAAACCGTGAGATCATGACCTGGGCTAAAGTTGGATGCTTAACTGACTGAGCCATCCAGGTGCCCCTCCAAATAGAGTCATCTTGGAAGTTAGGGTTTCAATAAATGAGTATTTGAGGGGGGGGCATAAGCAGTTTATCCATTAATACTTGAGAACTTATTAGTAATGCAAAATCTTGGGCCTTAACCCAGCCTACTGAGTTAAGGGGTAGGGTCCAAAAATCTGTGTTTTAACCAGCCCTCCAGCTGACTTTAAGAGACATCAGAGTATGGGATGCTGGGTGGCTCCGCTGTTTGAGTCTCTGACTTCAGCTCAGGTCATGATCTCACCGTTCATAGGTTTGAGCCCCATGTCAGGCTTTGTGCTGACAGAGCAGAGCCTGCTTCAGATTCTCTGTCTCCCTCTCTGTCCCTCCACTGCTTGTGCTCTTTCTCTTTCAAAAATAAATAAACAAAAAAAAAAAAAAAAAAAAAAAAAAGCACCACCAGAGGAAAGAGTATGTAGGAAGGAATGAATGAAGGAGAGATGAAAGAAGTTGATTGTGATCAGAACTTACACAACTGTGAATGTTAGGCCCAGACTCTAGTCAGTGGGAGGTACCAAAGGAGGAGAGGTCAAATAGGTTAATTTAGAACACTCATGCTATGCTATCTGCTTTTGCATACAGGGGAAAAGGAAAGGGGAAGGCAGGGGAAGGGAGGGGAAAGAATGAAGAAAGGAAAGAAAATAAGGAAATCTTTAGAAAAACAGTTTTGTACTTTAAATACTTACAATCTAAATATATCAACAGCAGAAATAGATGAAGGATGAATATGAGAAATACCACGAAGGAAGAATCTGTAAGTCATTACACCATAAAGCAAGCAAAGGACAAAGAGTGGTAAACTTAGGTAATGTAGTTCTGTGCCACCCACCACCCACCAAAATGTGAAAGTGGAGGTGGAGAGCTGTTTTGAATCATATGATAAATTCCACTATATTTATTTCTGTAAGAATTAATAATAGGACATAAGGTGACTTTATTCACTGGGAAGATGGAAGATATGGTGAAGAGAGCAGTCAGTTCTGTAACTACATTCAGGAGGTAATTATTGAATCCTTGGGAGTAGGTACAAGCTCTTAGAAAAGGCACAGAGCAAGAAGAAATGAGCAAAGTCATGGAGCAAGCCACCATTCAAAAGAAAGAATAGCCTGCAAATACAGGCTGAATATCAAAGCAAGGTAAATATCAAAACCACTAAGTCATTTTTGCTACCAGCCACTTCAGAGGTCTCTAATGGAGTGTGAGCATTTCAGAAGTTGTATGTTTATAACTCATTGTGAGTCCTCTGGATAAATTATCATGCTTGTGAATTGGGCCAACTAGGAAAAATGTGAATGACTGTCACTTCTATTAGCCTGACCTATTGTTAAACAGGGCAATGGCCATTGGCACCATCTGGAAGATCTAAAGATGTTAACAATTTATGTGTATGTAAGAAATGTGTCCCCTCATGAAAGACTTTTACTCTGAAAATCTAAGACACTATTGAAAGAAATTGAAGACAAACATAAATGGAAGAGTATGTCATGTTCATGGATTGGAAGAACGAATTGTTAAAATGCCAATCCTACCAAAAGCCATCTTAAGATCAATGCAGTCTCTATCATGATTCCAGTAGCATTTTTTTTTACAGAATTAAAAAAAAACACTCCTAAAATTTATATGGAACCACAAAAGACTTTCAATGGCCAAGGAAATCCTGATCAAAAATAAAAGAGAGGGCATCACACTCCCCAGTTTCAAGCTGATACTATAAACCCATAGTAATCAAAAAAGTATGGCACTGGCACAAAAACAGATATATAGACCAATGATATATAGAATATATAATCAAGAACCCAGAAATGAATCCAAGCATGTACAGTCAGCTAATATTTGGTAAGAGGGCCAAAAAATACCCATTGGAGAAAAGATAGTCTCTTTAATAAATGATTCTAGGATAATTGGATATTCACATGAAAAAAAATAAAAGTGAAGCCCTTTCTTACACAATTCAAAAATTAACTCAAAATGTATTAGAGACTAAAATGTAAAACCTGAAACCATGAAATGCCTAAAGGAAATTTAGGAATAAAAATTCTTGACATAGGCCTTGAAAAGAAACATGATACCTAAACCACAGACAACAAAGTGGGAAGAAATAAGTAGACTACATCAAACTAAAAAGCTCCTGAACAACAAAAGAAACCATTAACAAAGTGAAAAGACAACCTACAGAATGGGAAAAAAGTATTTGCAAACTATATATCTGATAAGAAGTTAACATCCATAATGTGTAAAGAACTCATACGGTACAGTAACAAAACAAAAACAAAAAACTGGGCAAAGGACTTGAATAAACATTTTTCCAAAGATGGTAAGGGCAACAGATACATGAAAAAATGCTCAACATGATTAGGGAAACCCAAATTGAAATCACAATGAATATTACCTCAGGCCTATTAGAATGGCCATCATCAAAAAATACAAAAGGAAACAAATTCTGGCATAGATGTGGAGAAAAGAGAATCTCTGTGTACTCTTGGCAGGACTGTAAGTCGGTACAGCAACTATGGGAAACAGTATGGAGGATCCTCAAAAAATTAAAAATAGAAATACCATATGATCCAGCAGTTCTACTTCTGGGAATACTATCAAAGAAAACAAAAACACAAAGTTGAAAAGATATACACACCCCCATTTTCATAGCATTATTTATAATAGTCAAAGCATGGAAGCAACCAAGATGTCTATCTATGAATGAATGGATAAAGAACTTGTGAATACAATGGAATATAATGCAATCATAAAAATTAGGAAATACTACCATTTGGAACAATATGGATGGATCATGAAGGCACTTAATGCTAAGTAAACTAAGAGAAAGACAAATACTATATGATGTATTTACATGTGGAATTTAAAACAAAACTCTTAGAAAAAGAGATCAGACTTGTGGCTATCAGAGGCTCATGGGGGAAACTGAGGTAGGTAGTCAAAGGCACAAACGTCAGTTATAAGATAAATACTGGCAATGTAATCCACAACATTTTGGCAATAGCTAACACTGCTGTAAGATACAAAGGAAAGGTGTTACAAGAGTAGAAGATCCTAAGAGTTCTCATCACCAGGATGAACTTTTTTTTCATTTTTTTCTTTTCTTTATATTGTATCTATATGATGAGGGGTGTTAGCTGAACCTATTGTAGTATCGTTTCATATTATATATAAATCAAGTCATCATACTGTACACCTTAAACTTATACAGTATTATGTCGATTATCTCCATGAAACTGGGGGTGGGGCAGGAAATGTGTCACCTCATTTAGGGTTTCCATAACCACAAACTTGTGGTTCTCAAACTTTAGTGCACATCATAATCACCTGTGGACCCCACTCAGAGGTGCTCATTCATTAGGTCTGGGGTGGATAGAGTCTGAGAATTTGCATTTATAGCAAGTACCAGGAGCTGCCGATGCTGCTGGGCCAGGACCCACACTTTGAGAATCACTGTTAAGTCTCACACAGGGGCACATCCTATGATAAGAGCTATGTGTAGCCAATTCATGGTGCTGGCTATAAACTATAATTGCAGGCATTTTTTCTGGTAGTAATGTGTTTCCAGGCTGAAACCTCTAGATAAAAGGAGTACTTCAGAAGAGTTAGAGCAAAGTATGGAGTCAATAAAAATGTTCTTTTCCAAATGAAAGCATGTGTTTTACATCCTTAAGGAAGATCTTCACGTAGACTGCACCAAAGCCAAACAAAACTGAAAACTAAAATAAAGAAAACTCTTTATGAAAGAAAACAAAAGCACTTTTATGCTTGCCAAAGTTGATGTTCAGGCCTACATATTTTCCTCAGGTTTTTCTCATATTTTAGCTTTCAGTTAAAATGACTTTTGCCTTTTTACCTATAATAGAAGGACCTGAAGATTTGATCCCTGCCTGTTATCTCCCCAAAAAAAGGTTATTTTAATAACTTTCAGTTTAATTTTTGTTCATAAACAATATTATGTAAGTGATTTCAAGCCAGTTTCTGTGGGACAGCTTGGTAGTTTACATGTATGTTTACAATGTAAAAGTTTATGATTTTGAACACATTACATCCATTTTAACTCTAAATTGCATTACTGTCTTGTAGGATTCAGTTATGCCTCGTTTCATTTTATTTTCCACTTGAGGTCATTTCATTCCCTTGGTTTATAAACACCTTAAAATCTCTTTAACTGAAAAGGCAAGGTAACTTGATAGAACATCCCCCTCAGCAGTAATAACCCCCAAGGCAGAACCAAATTAAACAGAGCAAAACTATAAGCAACATGCCCTATATCATTAAAGAAAGGAAAGGAAATAGTGTTGTTGAAAGGCAGGAAAGTCACTATGAAGAAATTCAAAAGGGGAAGATTAGCCAGATGCACTGGAAATGGAAAATGAAGTCAGTTTTGCTTGTCTTTTGGAGTAAGCCAATTTGGAAATTAGCAGGTGAGTGTTACAGCTATTTAGATGGCAATGTTAGTGAATTCTAGGCAAACATGGTGTAAATTTCCGTTATATAAAACACACCTGGGTAGTCCACTTGGTCTTCTCAGTGACCCTATGAGGAACATGAGACTATACCCATTTCCAGATGAGTAGACAGGGTTCAGGATGAGATTGGTGACTTATAAGAGCCACATTGATAGGGTTGGAATTGGGCTCAAATCTAAATTCTTCCAAGCACAAACACAGGACATTTTCTACTATGTCATCATCAGAAAGCTAATTTTCTAAACATTTAGGCCAATTCTGTGTGGACACGTGAGTAAAACCAATTTTGGTCTGTAGTTGTTATTCTTTCTCAGCAGCCTGCGGCTGGTTATTTGATATGAGTAGCAGAATTAAGATATAATAAAGTCTAATAGAACCTCTTATTCTTTGTGTGGATACATTAGTAAAAGAGATAGGAAACTAAAAATACTAATTCAATAGTTGTTTATATATTGCTTAATATTTGCCCTAGCACTGGGGAATGTTTGGAAAATGCAGCTAACAGTATTTCTTCTTGATCTTTGGGAAGAAAGGAATTGCAAAGGTGGATGTATAGAAATAGAATCACATAGATACTCAGACATATAACTAGGTTGTACAGACTATTAAAGTCATCAATCAATAATAATCCACCAGCAGCCCAGTTACTCATTCCTTAATTCACTTATTCATTCACTCAGCACTTAGTCATTCATAGATTCATTTTACAAACAAGCATGGCTAAAAGCTACCCAGATAATGTATATCCCTCCAGAAATCATTTACTACCATTATAGATTTCTAAGTCTACTGATTGGAATTCAGACTTAGATTTCAATTTCAGACTGTTGCATCATGTTGATTTGACACAAGTATCTATGAAGTGATGTGACAGAACATCAGATGGCAGACTTTTCCTCCTAGTACAATTTGAAATCCCATGAAACATTTATAAGGCCTAAAGCTTCCTTCATGCTCAGAGCCTATTATGGGAAACAGAATTTTCTACATCCCTTCCCAATTCTTAAAAACCACCCCCAAGCAATTAATATAACTTAATCAAAATGGTATAAAAGGCCATCTAGACAGAGTATGATTTTACACTATTTTTAGTGATTATGTAGTTTTATAACATCTACATTTAAGGAACACAACTTCCATAAATAAGGAGGTTGGCATCAGTCCCCAAGGCTTCTGTACCACCCCTTTTCTCAATTTATAGGCATTTGTGTTAGAGTGAGGTCATCCTTGGAGTCGATGATACCCTGCCCCTCTCCTCAGACAATCAAGCTTTGAGGGAGGGTAAGTAAAGGTAAGATGATACTAAGCCTCCTCCCTAAGTCTTACCACCTTCTACTTCTACAACCCCTATATGTGCAATGGAAAGCGTCTTTTTATTTTAGTCAGGTAAAAAAGTAGACCACTTCATATAAAATATTAATATATTTAATAATAAAATCCTAAAAGAAGAGTCCAATTGGACATGTTTTCATGACTCAGTCATCTTTTTATGAAAAAAACTATGATTCATTGTGCATTTGTTATACTAAGTTTCAGGAGGCAATAAAATTGGTCCTGAGCCTGACTTTGAGATATACACTTTAATCTCAGAAAAATGGACTTTTGTACCAATTCCTGGATGAGGCTGAATCAAAATGTAGAAAGTAAAGATCTCTAGATATGATGGATCACCCAAATACCCTAGAATCCAAAACCTTATGTGTTCAAATACAAAGGAAATGTAATATACTTTAAATGTGTTTTTTTTTTAACAAATTGAACTTTAATTTGTAAATACGGTCATATTACTGATTTTCACAAATCCTGAGTCTGCCACTTATTAACTATGTAACATTGAGTATGGTATTTACTTCTGTATGCCTCAATTTCCTCATCTGTAAAATGAGGACAATAGTATCCCCAAGTGTGCATGGGAAGATTAAATGAACATACATGCAAAGTCTATACAATGCATGGTACCTGGTAAGTATTTTAGAATTCTTGTTTATGGAATTATTGATATTTTATTGTTTTTTTTTTTTTTACATTAACTAAGGTAACTGTGTTTTCATCTCTTATTTTGCTATGAAGACTACATGGAAATATATTTCCAACCATTCAAGCTAAGAGTAGTTTTAGTGATGTAAGCAAATAACACTGTTCTCCAGAAATAATTTAAAATTCTTGGCCAGCTTCTATTTGATTCATTCTTTGGCTCATTTGAACAGACTCACTTTTTGAATGACTTACTTGATATTGTACAGAAATGTAGCCAACTAATTGAAAAATAATCTTTTACTCATTTTATTAATCACCCAATCACTTGAAAAATAAAGCTAAATGAAGTAGCTAAGAGATTTCCTCACAGTACAATGAATGTTCAATATGAAAATGACTAAGAACTTTCAATGAATAAAATCCTTTCAATACCAGTTATAACTGTCTGTTTAGGGTGTAGTTTGAATATTTTGTCTAAATTAACAGATAATGTTAGCCAAACATCCCATATGACTAAGTCTAGCTGAATTGGACAGGATTTGAGCTACTTAGTCTAAAAGTTAAAATAAAAAATACTTGTAAGTTCCACTTTACAGATTATATTTACCAAAAGTTATGTTTTTAATGGCACAGAAGTATGAGATACTGGCTAGAGGACAAACCCTCCTCCACCTTTAGGACCCAGGATCCTCTGGTAAAAAGACACCCCATGGTACCTCCAGGCCACAGTTGCTGCTGCATCAGCCTCTCCATACTTACAAGGTTATCTTAGCCCAGGGCTTGGGGCCCTGTGTTTATGGATCCTACAGATAAATCAGGGAGAAGACATATGATATGGAAGGGGAGCGAGAATTGTTAAGCCTGGAGAATCATCTCATCCCTGAGGCAGAACCCCAGGTGTGTGAAATGTAATAATGACAAAATATTGGACTTCAATCTTCTCAGAACTGATAACCTATTGCCTAAAACATAGGAACTCAGAATATTATCTGAGGGGTATAGTGGTGCCTGGGTGGCTCAGTCAATTAAGTGTTGGACTCTTGGTTTCAGCTTAGGTCATGATCTCACAGTTGCTAAGTTCGAACCCTGCATCAGGCTTTGACAGCTCAGAGCCTGCTTGGGATTCTGTCTGCCCCTGTCTCTGCCATGCCCTTGCTCTTGCTCTCTCTCTCTCTCTCTCAAAATAATAAAAATAAGCTTTAAAAAAAGGCATTATTTGAGTAAATTAGTGAATAAAGTATTAATACATAGTATCAGATATCACAGGGAGATGATATCAGGTTTTAGAAATGCAAATACTTTATATAAAATTTTTGTTCTGACTATATAAAAATACTGTTATGTCCAGCTAATAATAAAGTCATTTTCCACCATATCTAATTTTCATGGAGCACAGTGGCTTTAAAAAAAAAATGAGATGTTAGATATATTCCAGAGAGAGTTTGGCATAAGAGTAGGAAAAAGTATGAATCATGGGAGCTATCCAGTAAAGAAAAAGGATCCCTTTTTAGAGAGTGATGTCCACATGGTAGAAAGCAGTTAAGCAGAGACTGATCAAAACTTTCCAGGCTTGTTGTAGAAAGGACTCCTGCAATGAGTGGAAGATTTTTACTTCTAAGGTCCTTTTCAATTCTAAGAGTCGATGGCATTGCTTTAGGATTCTAGAAATTCATAGTAAAAACCTCATCAAAGTCCTGAGTATAATCCTACAGTTTCATTCTACCTGGAGACATGTGCATGTACACTATGTATGGTTTAGATGGATTCAAATTCCATTGAATCAAGCAGAAGGAAGCAGCATTAAGAAAGGTTTATTAAAGTTTTCCCAAAATAATTTGTTTATTTATGCTGATTTAGCCCAAGAACTGTAAAGTTCAGGTTCTAAAAATGGAGCTTTTGTTGACTTGAAATAATTTTACCTGTATTTCCTAAATTCTCCCCTCTCTTTTTAGAAAGATTTGGCCACTTCCCTGCCAGACACTACTTTAAACCTCAAGATCAAGCCCCTAAAGTTCATGTCAAAACATTCATGTAGCATTTGTCATGAAACAGACACTCAGTAAATGTTTACTTAATCGTAGTGTGGCCAGCCTTTGAGAAGACACCAAGATGTATGTCCATATATAACCAGAGGTTAGTGACTATTAGGCTAAATAGAGTGGCAGGGTCATTCTACTTAAGAGGTACCAGGTAAAGAAGAGGTCATTGTTTCCTAGTTGTTCTTGTGGGTGATGATCTATGATATCAGGGGGGAAAATACGGAACCAAAATATAGCCCCTGAGGTCAAATTCATTTAGGGACCTTGGGCTTAAAATTGGCAGTTAAGCAGTTTCCTCTAATTTTTAATTTTCTAATGTGCTTTGTGAGGCGGACATAGTGTACAATATTTCCACATATATTTGTTCATGGAAATCACTTATTTATAAAACCCCTTTGGTATAGAGGAGTCATAATGCCCTATATAAGTATTGATTAGTGCAAAAACATATATACAGAAGAGTTTGTTTACTTTGAAAAGGATAGTAGGAGTATTTGCCTGTTTTATTCATTTCTGCGCCCTTGGTGCATGTTGCTCAAAAATATTTAATGAATTAAAAAAATCAGCAATTGTGCAGACTATATATATATATATATATACACACACACAAATAGTCTCTTCTCTTATCCTTCTCACCTTCCCTCTTCTTCCTGCCTGACCCCCTCATAATAATCATTAGACCTTACAGTAATAGATTTTAGCAGTTATCAAATTTATCTGTTTTCATGATCTTACTTGATCCTCACAGAAACACATGTAGAGAAATATTATTCCTATCTTATCAATAGAGAAAACAGAGGTTCAGAGAGGTTAAAGATTCACTCAAGGTCTAGTCACTACTGACTAGAACTCAAATCCCTGATTCAAGATTCCATGTCCAGGACATTCTATACAAAACATAAGCATTCATGCAAGCTTCATGTTAAAATCAAGAAAAGATAAAGCCTGAGCAGTTCCCTTTACATTTGACTTTGCTTTGACTTTGTATCTTTTATAAATCTGTGATGTAATTTATGTTTCCTCAGTATCTCCTTGCAAGCATTGTTACTATTTTTATCTATAATGGTATAAAAGGTAAGAACCTTGCCTCTAACTCTGGTAACACTGTCCAAGTTTTGAAAAATAAGAATATCTTGAGGTGTCTGGGTTGCTCAATCAGTTAAGTGTCCAACTTTGGCTCAGGTCATGATCTCACGGTTTATGAGTTTGAGCCCTGAGTTGGGCTCTGTGCTGACAGCTCAGAGCCTGGAGCCTGCTCCAGATTCTGTGTCTCCCTCTCTTTCTGCCCCTCCCCTGCTCCCACTCTGTCCCTCTCTCAAAAAATAAACATTAAAAAAAGTTTTTAATGAATGAAAGAAAAATAAGATTCTCCTATTATATTTGACAACTGTGGATCCAGGATACGGGCAGAATCTCAAGAGAGCAGTTGTCCCTACAGGAGTCAAATGGTTAACCCACCCAAAACACACAGTTATGTATACTACTTTTAAAAATCTCCTTTAGGCGGCCAGTGTTTAATCACTTAGACAGTAAGAACTTCTTCCCTATTTCTAGTCAAATTCTCTGGGCATGTGTTAACTCTGTTTTATCTATGTTTCTGCCCTCTTTGAAAATGAAGGACATCTGGTCTTTTCTTCCTGAGTATTACCTATAAATTAAGGGAAAATACTGTCTTGTTCTCATTCGTTATTTCTTTCTTGACTCTCCCTAACCATTGCAAATAAATCTGAAGAGTACAATTAGCTATACTATTTAAAGTAAAAACACTGAAAGGATTAACTTCCTCTCCTGCTTTTTACATGATTTTTTTAATGTATATTAAAAAAAAGTCTTTAATGTTTATTTGAGAGAGAGAGACAGAGCTTAAGTGTGGGAGGGGCAGAGAGAGACAGAGACAAAATCTGAAGCAGGTCCCATGCTCTGAGCTGTCAGCACAGAGTCCAGTGCAGAGTTTGAACCCAAGAGACATGAGATTGTGACCTGAGCTTAAGTCAGATGCTTAACTGACTGAGCCACCCAGGTCCCCCTTGTGTGATTTTTGTTTTAAAAGAGATTTCATAGGTGTAACCTGGCAAGCGCATGGTCATTTATTAACCCCTTGCTCTACTAAATGCTTAGCCAAAAAGAAAAATGGGTACCATTCCAAATTCAAAGTGGTCTTGACCTAATTCACCAGAGAATAGGTAAGCATGGGACTATAAAAGTGTAATTTCAAAGTAGCACATATTATTATCCACATATTATCCAAGGAACACTGCATGGTAAAGCAAAGTGTAAGGAGGGATATTCATGGAGGCCTCTGATTTAAAGAAGCAAAAACAATCTTCTGTGAACACAAAATGGTATCACCAAAGGCAAAGAGAGAGGAACAAGCAGACTGTATTCTGGGTAAGAGGCAGCAGGCCAGATAGGCTGGAGAAGAAGGTCTATTTGGAGAGCTCAGGTAGATGAAATCACATAATAGGCCCTTTACATTTCTTTGTCCATATAGTAATTCATATTGCTGAATACAGAGTAATTATAATACCTGAATACTCACTACAATTCACTTTTTTGGTGGCTTATTTTTTCAGGTGTTTATTGATAAAGAATAAAAATAACCTGAGTTATGGAACATTCTTCTTATCTAATCAGGTTTTTATCTATTTATTATATAAAAGAAGTATTTTTTCTCTTAAAAAATCAACTATTTTATACTCTAAAAGAATTCATAGTTTGATCATTTATTCTTGGGACTAATGTAAGCTAAGTTTTCATCATGGACCAAGCACTGTACTAGATGTTGGTGACACACCATTGAATACTTCAGCCCCTACTCGCAGGTAATCTACAGTCTAATAGGTTAGATTAGAGTGAATTACTGCTTTCTTTCTAGCAATTAATTCTTCAATTCCATAGAACACTTGGCATGTCATGCAATAGACAGGAGTAAAATCAGTCAAATAAGTAACAAACATATTTGATGATTTCTATGCCAGAAACCCTGCTAGATTCTACAGAGAATCCAAAGGGTAGTATAATTGGGTTTCTGACATCAAGAAGAAAATCTCCTGGGAGAACTGGACACAAACAAAATTACTGGATAGTCCGCACCCAGGCTTAGCAGATCATTATGGGACAGGAAGAAAATAAACACAAAAAGCAGGCACAGTGGTATAGCAACAGTCTTCTTTGCATCAGTGTTTTGAACAGGCATCTCATAAAAAGTTACCTTGACTTTCATTGACTAAGTCAATGGGTAAAAGTGTTTAAGTTTTTAGTGATCACAGAGAGAATGAGACATCCCCCTGATCATTACCAGTATGTGCTTTCTCTCTGGGGGCATGGGTGAATGATCCAGACATTCATCTCTCCTCCCTCCTACTTCTACTCCCTAAAGGAGTTTTGTCAGCGCTGCTGAATTTAACAATAGGCATGAGGAAATAAAATCACCCAGGTGTCAGTCTTGGGCCTCCACCATTCATCTACGTAAGACTTTGGTTGCCCTCAAGATGAACAAGTAGACATAGAAAAAGGCAAGAAAAGAGTGAGGGTGAGAATGGCCTAGTCTTTACAATCTATTGCAGTGATTTCTAGTCCTCCCCCTCTCACTGTCCCACCTGAGAAGAACAAGAAGAGTGGCTTGCACACTCCCCCCACTTCACTCCTCTTGTGATCCCCTAGCCAGCCTCCCACTCTTCTATTTTTGCCCTTCTCACTAGCATCTTCCTTCCTTGGTTCATCCTGGCTTAGAGTCAACAGGAAACCATTTTTCCATCAATTAACAGCTGCTGAGGAGGGATCAGCTTCTTAACTGCCTTCAGGGGACCAAGAAAGCATCCAAAGGAAGCGAAGCTCTAAGTGGTTTCCATGGAGCTCTGCAGCCTGGAAGTACAGGTGATAGCTTCATTTCTTAAACACCTTAATTATCGTAATAGCCCTTTAACACACTACTCAGAATAATAAATACAATTGTTTTTAGAGTTTTACGAGAACTGATTAATTTCACTGGGCTGAAAGGGAGAAGGTTAAGAGTAAGAAGTAGATTAAGAGTAGGAAGAGAATCCTACCACCCCAAGGCTGTCTCATAGAAATGAGACACAAGAGTATAGTTTAAGTGGCCACCACCATTCTAACTTAAACGAGGTAGAGTATTTTAATATTTTAATTTTTAGATTTTTTACCAATGGATTTCATAGTTTTTAAGTATTTTTTTACCTTCTCACTGTAAAATAGATATAGAGAACTTCATAAAAAAATATAAGGACAAGATCAAAATCAACAAAGAATTTGCCAGACACTGCATAGCTTCTCCATAAGCCTTGTCTTAATTACCCCTCTTCATCCTTCCAAAGGTAACCACTGTCCTTTTCTAATCATTCTTACATGTCTTTATAGTCTTGTACACAACAGTATCTTTAGACATGGTAATTTCATCTTGTCATTGTCATTCCTTTTGATTTGAGGATATTTTAAGTCCCTTTAATTTTTAAGTTCCTCCTCCATCTCTTTCTTGCCTTAACAATTTATCTTCTGAAGAATATGGATTGCTAGACTGTAGAATTTCCCAGTCTGGATTTTCCATATTGAGGATGTGAAATGTGATTGAGTTTATCCTCCTGTGTTCCTGAAAATTGGCCACTGTGCCCAGAGGCGAGGCTGGACCTCCGTGTCTTGCAGACACCCTATTTTGACTGGGGCAGTATAAGTCTTTTGGGATCACTACTGGCTCTATCCTAAAGGAGTTCCCCTGACTTTCTGATTCTCTGGAAGCTTTGGTTGTAAATCTTGACCCCAGAAAATAAGAAGCCATTCTTGTGAGAGCAGTCTTCTTTCTGATCTTTCATCTCTAAAGCCCTCCTTAGAACACATGATTTCTCATTTAAAACCACCTCTTCCAGTGCCAACAGAGGGCAGTCCTATGGCACCAGTGTCCTGGAGGACAATGAGTTGCTGCACACAGATGATATTATTTTGAGAAGCCATAAAATAGGAGTATCAGTATAATAACATGCAAAATATATTTTTAAAATGGAGCCTTCCCCATGCCTTAAGAAAAAGTAGAGGCTAAAGCCTAACAAATGATCCAAACTCAAGCCCTACCTAAATATAAAAGAGCTTTGTTCTCTATGTTGAGATGAATAATGCCCTCCTCTTCAAAAGATGCTGCATCAGCAGGGACACTTGTCAGAGGTGAGGACTCACTGAATGAGACACAGGCCACAATACCTGCTAGGTAGTGAAGCTGGAGGGGGAGGACAGGAGTAGAGACACAGGTCAACAGTGGTTCCCAAAGAAGGGTCAAACAATCTGCCTCCAGTGTCTTTCAGGAAGGCATCATATTCCATCCCTAGGCTTGATAAGATGCCTGAGATCTAAGATGGACCACTGTTAGGAAAAGGACAGCTGAATAGTACACAGTAGGATCATTGAAATTGGGCTTCAAAGATTGGGTTCCAAACCAAGCACTAGAGAAAGCCTTCCCTCTTGGAAGCCTTCCCCCTTTATGTGTACTCCCCAAGTCCTCTATCTTCCCTATCATCATAAAAATCCCACTAGTTTGTGAGTGCCTGTCTACTTTTCCATCTCTCCTTGAGCCTCTGATGTCCTACAAAGGTTTTTTTGTCTCACTTAGGAGCCACTATATCGGTAGTTTCCAACCGTGGCAAACCTAAACCACGGTTTAGGTTTTTTTTTTTTTTACATAGTTTATTGTCAAGTTGGTTTCCATATAACACCCAGTGCTCATCCCAACAAGTGCCCTCCTCCATGCCCATCACCCCCCTTCCCCTCTCCCCCCAGTCAGCCCTCACTTTGTTCTCAGTATTCAAGAGTCTCTCATGGTTTGCCTCCCTCCCTACAACTGTTAAAAAATACAAATGTTGGAGCTCTACCCCACAGATTCTACTGGCTTGGAATGAAGTCCACGTCTATGCATTAAAGTCCTCAGACGTTTCTAATGTACAACATGAGGGTTGGGAATCACAGACTTAAACCACTTTCAGTGTCTAAGATATAGGTGCCCAATAAATGTTTGATGGATTCCTGAATGGATGGATAAATGAATGACTCAATGCCAGTTTCATTCAGTTAGTATATAACTAGAACAAGGGCAGGAACTGGTCTGACCCATGTAACTCCAAGGCTTAAGTATTTTGCAAGCAGCATTCTCCTTCTTTCTCCTGATTACGGGGTAAAAGTCAGGAACATTTGCTGGAGGCCGAGCCGGCTCGGGAGGTCCAGAGGTCCCTGAAGGATGGACGGTGTTGGCAAGAGAGAGAGAGAGTGAGAGAGCCCCGAGATTCTTTCTGATCACCAGGCAGGCATCTCTGTCCTGTCGGTTTTGGTGTCTTTATTTAAAGATTCAGCAACAACATGAAGTCAGAGAAAGGAATTTCTACAATGGGAGGCCCTTTGCAATAACAAGTTTTTGATATTCTGCAGAATTATCCCAGTCATAGTGAATTTACAACCAAGGAATTAACAGGATGCTCTTAGTGAAAAACAGGATAATATATAGGTTAATTTGTATATAGATAAGCTAGGAGTCATTCTGTTTGGCTCTTAAGAGGATGAATGTTTCTGAATTGGTTTGTGTGTGGAAACTATCATAGGGGCCCTAAATGTGTCAGTCTTTGCACCTGGGTTTATGTTTTAGCTACTCTTATCTATCCTCATCTCTTTTGCCAGTGTAAGGGAGGGTGTTTGTGGAATGTATGCCTTGAGGAAGGGACTGCCATACATCACCAGTTAGTAAGTTATGTTCTGCCCTATTTGTACCTTAACTATAAATTAGGTTCTTCTGACATGGGACCAGACTCAATTGTAACTCCTGTTTTCTTAACCCCCTTTATTATCTAAGTCTTGGGTCTGCAAGACCCATAGGAAGAGCCTTTTGACAATCACCCACAGAGCTTTCATCTAAAATCTCTTTTGTAAAGGCAGGAATATGCTTTTCCTTATGAGGCATCTGTATTCAGAATATGGGTCTGATATGGACTATTGTGAGGCCTGGTCAATACCAGCAGGCTTATATCCAACATGAGCCAGCAGTAGCAGAAGGAGATAACAGTTTTCATTTCTCATGGCAGGAGCTGCAAACACTGCCATTTCCTTGCTGTGACTGCCATCCAGAGAGGCCGGTGCGGCTCCTGGCAAACATTTCTACTGAGTGTAAACATTATTCATGGACACTGGATCACTGTTGACTAAAACTGCTAATTTAAAGTTTTCGCAGATAGAATAAGCCAGAGCTGGTTGCCAAACCGTGGGCAGAGAGTGGTCTCTCTCTTCTTTGGAAAGTAAAGAGCATCTGCCTATAAGACCACTGCATGTCATTGCTGGGCTACCTGTTTCCCCTGTTCAGATATTTTTTAAATTTTATTTTACTATAAAAGATAAGCAAATACATTCATTCTATTGTTATTTTGTATTGTAATGGAAATTTTAACAGATTATATTTCTCTGATGCTCTTATAGTGTGGTTGAATCATCTTGCTTTTCAGCACAGATTTGAGCAAGGATTTAACGCTTAGAGGTTTATTCAGAATCAGAGTATATTATGACGAACCTTATAAAGTTTTACAAGAATTCACAAGAGACATTACAATTTGAAAGAATCTGTTTACAAATTTAAGAATGTGTATACTCTATATTTGGTCAGTAGATCATGTCCAAGTTTGCATGTCACTCAAATATTACCAAAGGTATTACCTTAGGAATCTTAGCAACTATTTGTGGATTCCTCAGGGGAACCTAGAGAGTCACTCTTGTCATTTTGTCATCTTTAATTTAAGTAAAAGTAAACTTTACTCAAATGCCTTACCTAGACCCAGAGTGACTTATGAATGCATGTGCTTTTTGGAGATACTACTTTAGAGATATTAACCACTAGCATATTGAGCATTTAGTAAGTGCTAGGTACTCTACTAAGTGCTTTACATTGTTCAACCTTAGAAATAAAACTATGAAGTAAATTCTAGTATTATGCCATTTTTTCAGATAAGGAACCAAGGATAGAGAGATCAAGGAACTGCTCTGATTCACACCCTGAGTTAGGAGCTGGATTGCTCTGGCATCTGACTCCAGACCCTGTGTTTTTGCACTTTCTCTGTATTCCATTACTGAGCCCCTATTATGTTCATGGCACTGAGACAGGCATCACAGTTATAAAGTGGAATCTATTCAAGTCCTTTGTCTTTAGAAGTTTATAGTTTACTAAATTGAAAATGTAAGCATTTTATATGCAAATAATTTTAATCAAAGTAAAACATATTAAGAGCTTTAAAAGAATTATAAATGGAGTTGTGTCAGGGGCGAGACTTTTCTGGTGAAGGGGTTAGGGAGGGCCTCATTCAGAAGATGCCATATGACTTCAGCCTCAGATGCTGGATGGATGGATGGATGGATGGATGGATGGATGGATGGATGGATGGATTTTTAGGGCAATGGTATCCAGTTTTAGGGCTAATTCTGCATTATGAATGCAACCATTGGTTGGCTCTGACAGAGGCTGAATCCTAAATACTTTAAACAAAAATGGAATGAATTTTAAGAATGCTGGCAAGTCTCAAGATAGAACCAAGCCACAGAGTATTGGGATGTACTGGGTCATGGAATTTACCAGAAGGCAGTATTTAAACTTCGTCAGAATACTATCTCTTATCTGTGTTCCTCCATGCATGCTTGCCCTTCATCAGAGTCAGATTTAATGTTTTCCTTAGAAAGAAAAATAATTTTTAATATTGTGCCCAGCCTGGGAGTTACTCAGCATTGTTTGAACTTAGAAAGTTTTTAGAGTGATATAGTTGTAAAGAACACAGTTTGGGGGAATTATTTCTGAGGCCCTTCACTTTTTTTCCTGATAGCTTCAGACAAAGAGTTGATTTTGTAGTTCTATGTATATTTATTTCAAAATCTAAAGTCTCTTCAAAAATATGTATTCTCCATTCTTTAGAAAAAAAAAATTCTCTTGTCAGATGAGGTTCAAATTTTTTGCAAGAAAATAAGCATTTCTGAAGATTAGATGTTTAAATAATTCTGCTTAAACAAATCTAAGACTTAAAGCTAAAAAGCTAAAATCAATATATTCCAGATACAGTAAAATCTTGGATTGAGAGTAATTTTTTTGCGAATGTTCCACAAGAGGAGCAAACATTTCTAATAAATAAATGAGCAATGTCTTGCAATACAAACGTGACACCAAATGTCACATGATCACAACTGAGCCAATGATTCTTCTTTCTGTCTCTCCCTGTGGGATTGTTGGTGATTGTCTCCCAAGCTTAGATGCTTGGTCTCAGGTTGTGGTAATTGGCAAGAAATCAGTGATTTTTTTCAGAATGTTGGAAGGTGCCCACAACTGGCACTAGTATATATTTTGTCACTTCAGAGCACCTATAGACAGTCCTTTGCTTTTTCCATAAAAGAGTAAGCTCAGGAATGCTTTGCTTCATTATGGGTCAGGCTGCTTGCAGAAATAGACCCTTTCCTTTGCTGCCTTATTGCCTCTTACATTAAATACAGTATATAACAAGAGTTTATTAATACTGTACCATAATCAACATCTATACAAGTGTAAACAATAATCCCCATGCAGAAAAGATTACATTGAGCCAATAGATAGCAGTGATTCTGTTAGTGATAGTGAAAGTCGTCCTATACAATAACCCTCCTCTCTCTTGTCTCCCTCACACCAAACACAAAGGTTTTCAAAGGTAAATGCAGATTAACTTCTTTTTCTTTATATTTTGTATTTTATTATTTTGTATCATATGGTATTCATTTTATATGAGTATTTTTTATGTTGTAGATTTATATGTATTTTATTTATATGTATTGGCAAGCAGAGTGGCAAGTTTTATATATTACCAAATGAAGAAATTATTTATTTTTAAAATCTGTACAGTAACCCAGTTTTTACATAATCCAGATTTCAAAGTCTTCTTCAGTGCTGTGTAATGATCAATAAGCAAAAACAGAAAAAGAAGAAAAAGAGGAGGAGGAGAAGAGAAATCACAGGGGGGTCTTGCATTAAGTTCCATGTGTTCACTCTATCTTCTGAAAGTAAAACCATATGTATTCTCTGTTTCTCTTCTGACAAATGTCATTTATTCTGTCCATTACATCCCTCTGTCTTGTTATGTGATCCTTGCTGCATTGCATTAGATGAGACCACTTCTTTTTTTTTTTTTTAATTTTTTAATTTTTTTTTAACGTTTTATTTATTTCTAGGAGAGAGAGAGAGAGACAGCGTGAGCAGGGGAGGGTCAGAGAGAGAGGGAGTCACAGACTCCGAAACAGGCTCCAGGCTCTGAGCTGGCAATCAGCACAGACCCCGACTCGGGGCTCGAACCCACGAACCGCGAGATCATGACCTAAGCGAAAGTCGGACGCTAACCGACTAAGCCACCCAGGCGCCCCAAATGATGAGACCACTTCTTAATGAAAAGGTCAGAGCCATCCATTACCAAGTCATGTCGCCTTCTCTGCAGAGGAGTTAATTTGTGTATGCACACCTTCTGCAGCATAGCTGCTCCAAAGTACTGGTGAATTTATGTTTTACTATTTCAACACTAGTCTCTATTTCTTCCATTTTTGGCTTGCAATAGTCTTCAATATGAAATGAACATATTGGTAACTATGGTCATTTCTTATATCTTTGCACTGTTATACCTAACAAAGCTTATTTTTAATGGCTTTTACTGCTGCTTGAGAATATTCTGCTGGTTGAGCATTCTTGACTGATTACCCTGAGGAAGTGAGCTCTGTCCTCTGCTGTCATTCAGGTATCTATTACCAGATCACTGTGAACACAATCTGTCTACCCATCAATGCACATTACTAATTTTCCTCTCAACACTGTTCAATTACTTGCTCACATGCTGCATTCAGCAATTTGTTCATGATGTCTACTTGGCGGGGTGGATAACATCCTTGTCAAAATGATAGCCATGTCCATAAAGTGTGTACTCTCATAGTTAGGGAAAGCATAGGATTCTAAGTCTGTGAACTGAATGTATCATGTGCATTTTCCTACTCTAAGCTTCCGGTTCTTTTTAATATAAGGAAACCCTTTAGTTAACAAGTGGTAGATGCTTACTAAAACAAATCAGGTAATATGAAAGTATATGACGGAAAAGCTAATATACTTAACTGATTCCATTCCTATTGTGGGTACTTTTATGCTTATTCTCCGAGACTTTCAGTCATACATATAAAAAACTTACATTCTTCTTTCTTCCCCCCATAACTGGATAATGTGCACCCTGTTAGGCTATTTGATTTCTCATACACGTATTTTCATAACTTATATACAGACTTATTTCCCTCTTTTAGTGTGGCTTCATATTTCATAATAAAATATGTGATGATGTACTCCCTATTTTACTATTTATAAATATATCTAACTTTTTAAATGTTTATTTTTTTGAACAAGAGGGAGAGTCCACACTTGAGCAAGTAGGGGAGGGGAAGACAGAGAGGGAGACACAGAATCCAAAGCAGGCTTCAGGCTCTGAGCTGTCAGCACAGAGCCCGACGCAGGGCCCAAACCCATGAACCGTTAGATCCTGACCTGAGCCAAAGTCGGACACTAACCCGGCTGTGCCACCCAGGCGCCCCTATATCTAATTTTTTAACCATTATAAAAATGTTGCCATTAACATCGTTAGTCGTACATGTCTTTCTATATTCATGCAAGTAATTCTGTACAACAGGTTCATAGAAAATGGAGATGACTAGTGTAATATTTTAAGACACAACCACAATAATAGGAAACACTTTCTATATGCCACATACATTTGTTAAGTGTCTTACAGGTAATAAACACATCATTTATAACATTTGAATGAGAAAAGTATTGCTATCATTTCTGTTTTACAAATGAGGTAGTTAAAGCACAGGGAAACTAAGTAACTTGCCCAAGGTCACCTAGCTAATAGGTGGTAGAGGCTGCATCCAAACCCAGGTAATATGGCCCAGAGACTAAGATCTTACTTTCTGGGCACACTGCCTCATAACAATGTTGCCTCTCCAAAACTTACTTTCCAAATATTTAATTTTTACATCAGTTATCCTACCTGCTTTGCAAATAGTGAATATTGTCAAACATTTTAGACAATTATAGTTTTCTTAATTTAACATTGAAACTGTTTTAATATTGGTGTAACTTTATGATGAAATAAAGTTTGACTGATATGAGAAAATACAGAAATACATGATGAGGAAGAATATTATTAATCACCAAAATGGGTAGTATCAATAAGAATGTATAAGTGGCTTCAATTGACAGTAAACAGCACAGAAAAGCCACAAAAAGCTTTTGGCCCTCAGACATCCATGGAGGGATAGCAGAGCTTGGAGGGGGTAGTATTGAATATATGGAATAAAGGCTTGTGAAAAAGGATATTGCTGAGTGTAGTGAGAGATAAATTTGATAATTAATAAAGGCAGAATTTCTAAATCCAAGAGTTACCTAGGGAATTTGGAATTTCCTGTCAAGGCACCAAAAGCCCTTGATTTTAGAAGGAGAGTAACAGGATAGAATTTGTATCTGGAGATGCTTAGTCCTACTAACATATAAACTATAGTAGAGGTACATGAAAGCAAAGTGACTTCTTGGAAAGTGACATAGCTATCTAGATATGGTGATAAGGCCCTAAACTAACAGTAGAATGTCGAAGTAGAAAGTGAATTAAATCAACTATGTAAACAATAACGCACAACATTTAGTTGTTATTAAGATCAGCAAATAAAGCAGAGGGAAAGTTCCATAGGGCTATCAATGACTTCAGCTTGGATGGCAAGAAGAATGGTGTTATCAAGGTTGGTGGGAAATGGACATGTTGCTAACTGGAGAGGTATGATAACACCTTAAGTTAATTTTTGGGTTTAATGAGGTTAAGTGAAGGAGAAAACATCAAGCAGGAGATTCATTCAACAATTGGCAAAGGAATTCAGCTGAAAGCTCAGGATAAGGACTGGAAATGTAGATTTAAAAATTAATACAGAAGAATACAGCTGGGGGAAGGGGCACCTGTGTGGCTCAGTCAGTTAAGTGTCTGACTGTTGATTTCAGCTCAGGCATGATCTTGCAGTCATAAGATCAAGCCTCATGCTGGGCTCTGTGCTGACAGTGCGGAGCCTGCTTGGGATTCTCTCTCTACCCCTCCTCTGCTCACAATCACTCTCTCTCTCAATACATAAAGAAATATTTTTAAAAGAGATTATAGTTGAATCTATAAAATGAAGTATTAGGACAAGAGAGGAGAGAGCCAAGGATTGATACGGGGAATATGATACAATTTCCTGAAAAATGTAAAAGGCTCCAAAGATGAGAGAGATAGTAAACCAGAGGTAAACAGTGAACCAAAAAAGTAGACAGTGAAGAAGGACAAGTGGGAAAGGACTGCAAAGAAGTAGCCAATCATATCAAGATCAAAGACATAGCAAAGAGCAAGGAAATGGAAATATATATATATTTATATTTATGGAAATATATAAATAAGCATATATATATATATATATATATATATGCTTAATAAAGAGATTGTTAAGGTTCCCAAAATTTCTGTGGAATTATGCAGCAAGATGAGAGGACAGGAAACTAAATGAGAAATAAGTGAGAAAATGGACAGTACAGTCAAGAAATTTGAGAATAAAATGTGAGAAATAAGATAACATCTAAAGAAGTCAGAAGGCCAGTATAAAGGCTGGTTGAGTTTTTTTAAATATCTGTGAATTAATTTCTGGAGGAACTTATAGGAATACTGACTCAGCTATTTATAATCTTTATCAAACTTTTCTGCAAAAATAGATGGATGTATTATTTCAAACCCCTATAATTAGGAGTTTAAAATTCCTACTTGTGGAAAAACTTTGTGTTTCAATCAGTATTAAATCATATTCCCTTGACACAAATTTTAAAAACTTGTTTTAACTAAGCTTGTTTTATTTTTATTATAAAGGTAACATGTGTAATGGAAGACTACAGAAAATACAAAACAATAGAGGCTCCTGAGTGTCTCAGTCTTTTGAGCATCCGACTTTGGCTCAAGTCATGAGTTCAAGTTCTGCCTTGGGCTTTATGCTGACAGCTCAGAG
The DNA here is from genome assembly GCF_003009895.1 of Hyaena hyaena. NCBI lineage: Eukaryota > Metazoa > Chordata > Mammalia > Carnivora > Hyaenidae > Hyaena > Hyaena hyaena. The sequence goes on along the minus strand of NW_024081107.1, from coordinate 124,812 downwards.
CCTGGAGACTACTCCAGATTCTGTCTCCCTCTCTCTCTGCCCATCTCCCATTCATGCAATGCCTCTCTCACTCTCTCTAAAAAATAAACATTTAAAACAATATTTTAAAAAATACGAAACAGTATAAAAAAGAAAAGATTACTTAGAAATTATTAAACTTTGATATTCATCTTATATTTTAAATACTTCAAAAGCTTTATATGCACTTATGCATCCCTTTCATATAGTATTTCAAACTAAGGATTTTCCATAATATTATCAGCTTTGCCACTATTTCATGCTTGTATCTAATCCCACAGATATATCATTATTGTTTATTCTCCAATTACAAAATAATTGTTTTTCAAATTTCAATTAATATTTTAAATAGTTAAGTTTTTTGTAAATGTAAATGCTTATGCATTTAGAATTAATTTTGAATAGATTTCCATTATGGAAAAACTAAACCCAAAGTTGGGAATATCCATAAAGCATGTAAAAGCCAAGTATTTTTCCACCAAAAGTTTGTTCCAACTTCCACTCCCATCAAAATTAGATTCAAACTTTAGATTTTTTCACTAAATCTCTAGCATTAGGTGGTTGTATTTAACATATTTGCTAGTGTAAATAGATAATACTAGATTTCAATGTATATTAAATGATTACAAAAAAGTTGAACATTCTCAATATTAACTAGTTGAATTTCTCTTAGTGAATTATCTGGTTATGACCTATACTCATTTATTTACTGGCATCTTAGAGTTTATTGGTTTGTATGATTGCTGTATAAATTAGAGATAGTAACTCTCTATAACATTGCTGCAAGCATTTTCTTGGTTGTCAAATGCCCAAGATGTCTTTTTTTTTTTTTTTTTTAATAGGAGAGAGAGAGA